>NW_028232871.1:33658763-34268140 GCF_057557595.1 Rhyacophila brunnea | reverse complement strand
GCCAACTGAGATGTGTCAATCACACATCGTACATGAGCTATCGGTAGCTTGCGAGCAACAGTTTGGCGACCACTGATTTATCCCAATTAAAATTATTTTTATCATTATTTCTCCCATTTTATGCAAAAGATCATTAGTTGATATTTATACATGAATTACAATAGTGAAACAGATCATAGCAATACCCCCAGAAAAAATTACATAGATTTATTATGCCCTCACCAGGAATCAAACACAGAACTTCCATATGACAAGTCACCACCTAACCTATTGGATTATGAGGCCTCTTTAAACTTGGCCGAATGTCCGGACTAGATTTTGAAAATTATGGAAGAGAGAGTTACAGATAGCGAATATTAGAATTATACGACTAGACATGAATTTGAATAGTTATATTATGTATTTCTCTGGTGAGGTACAGACCACAGAGGACATTATGGGGTCATGTAATATTTATGCCTTCCCCGAAAGAGTTTTGCCTGTTCTACTGTATCCTGTTTCATGACTAGTTCAGTGATTTTGTTTTATTTATTTTTTTACTATCGCTATACGATTATTGTGTTTATCGTTAAATTGTAAACCACACAATGCATAACCATTGTATTTTTCTATTGTTGCCATCACACAAAAATAGTTTAATTTTACTGTCATTCTATATAATACGTATGTATCATTTATTTGTATGTATAGTATTTCTGACCGATTTATTTTTATGAATATGAATTCAATTTATTTTTATCGCCTTTTTAGTGTTCCTAGTCATGATGGAATCAATGACAATATACATCAAGGCTGTTCATCTAATGATAATTATTATGTTTCACAAATGATAACATATGAAAAACTATAATATATTTTACTACAAAATGTATGCCAGCTTATTGAATTTTTATAAATACCTTTTGTATTATAACATCTCAACACCTCAGTAACATACAAAAAAAGAATTTAAAAAAAGTCTCTATTTACATACCTAGTTGTTAGTTAATTTTGGCATGATTAGTATTGTATATTATATCAAGTGCCTGGTTTCAAAACCCCCTAAACGATTTTACGTAGTTTTGAGAAAACTGAGAATATCTATTAAATCTATAAATATTATGTATTTATTATTTGATTCATACATTTTATTCACTTTTAGCATATTTCACTTAGAGAATAAATTAAAAATCAAATGATTTTCATTTTAGGCGACTTTGAAACTTACCTATCATTTTAGGGGGTTCTAAAACTCACATATAGCAGGAACATAATATGCAGGAAAAAATCGCGAAAGGCGTCTCGTGGTTATTTTTATTGGAGAAAAAATAAATGTAGTTGGTAAAAATTTAAAATATATTTATTCAAAAAAACTAAACTAACTAAAATTATCAACATAACAATTTACAACATAAAATTTATTGAATATACATAATTTAAAAACATCTCAGATACCTACCAAAAAGACCCTTTTTGGAAAAAAATATGTCCAACGGGACTCAAACTAACCGCTGGATTTGCGCCAGCACGATTGGCTTATTTATCCATTTCAGGGGTATTTGAAAAGCACACCCGACCATTTTAGCAGGTTTTGAAATTTACCCTGATTTTTGATCATACATATTGACGGTTTTTGCCATTTTTTAAAGCTCAATCTTTGGCCATCATATAGTTAACAAAAATATCTATCTAAATACATATCTAACTCAAAATTGTTCAAAAACCCTTTTAGGGGGATTTGAATCTAAGTGCTTCATATTGCATAATAATAATTAGTACACATTAACCAGAATCCGATTGATACAGGTTCGAGTCGTGCTCTGGTAAAAATAATTTTCAAAAATACATGTATTTCTGAAGTGATCGATATTAGGTATTTATATTCAATATTGAATCCTGCATTCTTAAACCTCGTGCAAAATTTATTAATCATTAATTAAAATAAAAATTATTGAATTTCATGTGCATCATGAACCCGGCAACTTTTTGTAGTTCACTCAAGTTACCACTTCAGAATATATGAAACATCGCAAACTCACTTCACGCAAGAGTAATACTTATATCAATACCTGAAGCGTTTTTGGTTGAAAACAGTTACTGCCCTTTCAATTATTGGCATTGCAGATAGCAGGTTAGTTTTGCACCTTGGTAGAACAGACAATGGATGCTGCAGATTCTTTACTATGTAAAGAATCTGCAGCATCCAGGGGTGGTCAACCTTTTTATACCTACCACTTACTTTTGTATCTCTGTTCACCAGTTCCACAGCAATGGTGATTTATAAAGTAGGGAAGTAACTTTACTTTATAAAACTTATAAAGCAGAGCTACAGCAAGTTAAAGCGTATAATAATAATTACTTAACAAGGCGGCTCTCGTGGTGTAGTGCGTTAGGCGCTTGCCTTCCATCCGAGAGTTCCTGGGTGTGATTCCCAGTCAGGACACAATACTTATGTGTTTTTCTCAAAGCCTGGGTGTTTGTGGTTGTTCAAAATTACTAACAACCACCTTGTATGAAAAAGCAAGGACATGGTGATTAATAATACTAAAAAAAAAAAAATTACTTACCAAATACTTTATGTCAGACTTTCCCTAAGTTTGGCGGAATAAATCTTTATAAAACAACTTACCGTAGTTAAATCTATCTTTTTATTTATACTTTGCATACATAGAAGAATGAAGTCTGATGAAATTACATTTAATTAATTGAATTATTAATGAGATCCCTGAGGCTGATGCTGTTTTCAAAAACCCCTACCGCCCCACCATGAAAGCTCGAACACCCACTAGTGGGCGGTAGGAACCAGGTTGACTATCCCTGCTTTAGATGGTTATCAGGCACACACAGTTCAACACTAACAAGAATGGCACAGTTCTCATTTATACTACCTATAAGTCAGTAATAATATCTAGCAAAATACAGATATCTTCTAATAATTAAACTACAGTATGTAAACATGTCGAAGAGATCAGAGTCAATTGGATAAACCTACGGATGGTATAGCCTAAATTAGTGTTTTTTTTTAAACATTTTGGTTTCATGGATTTTGGTACCCATTACTTTTCCATTATTCAAAATATTATTAAAAATAATCAACGAATAAAGGTTTATAAAGGAGTGTCCCATTAAATATTGGATGAATGATCACGTAGGTAGTGATAAGGGAAGATCATTTTATTATTTGAAGAAAACACCCACTTTAATATATGAATCTATCATTGTGATCGTGCATCAGTGCATTGAATTAAGATTGTTTGGAAATATTATTTTTTACGTACAGCACACATCGAACACCACTGACCGAAAATGTAGGAAGTTAATTTTGATTTAGAAGAAGTTTATGAATTCTTAGAGATATCTTAATGAACTTTCTCTATGATCACCTTGTTTACTGGTTCACTGTGTTGTCACCAAGTCGATGGTGAGAAATTGACTACTCGTAACCCAGTTTCGCGTTAAAGTTGATCCCTCGTAACCGATTTTTTGGCCAAAACGGACTATGAATGCCAACTTGTTGGAATTTTCAATACCTACCTATCTGTTGACTCAAAGTTACAAGAAACGTCATAAAACTAAACATAATAACAAAAGTAGTTACCTCGTAACCATAATGTCCAGTGTTTAATGGAAAAAGTTTAAGTTACGAGGAATCAACGTTACGGCTTACGAGTTGTCAACGTTACGGCTTACGAGGTGTCAACATTAAATATCTTAATAGCATTGTAGAATGACGCATTTTAAAAGTTGGTAGCTCGTATGTGACACGTTTGGCAGTTTATTCACAGTTTTTTAAAAATTTCAAGATTTGCAGGAATTAAAAAATGTAATACATCTAGAATGCCACGCATTCTATGATGTCTCTCTCATCACAATAAATCAAACTGATTGAGATGGGATTGAGAGGTTCCATTTAGTTTGAACTGTTTCCTCGTATCATAGTATTAAGCTTCTTATGTCGTATATTGTAACCTCGTAAGATATATTTGCATCAATAACTTCTATGTTTCATAAAAATGTTAACATTATCTGATAAATAAAAACATTGTTTCACTATTTAAACAAAGTGTATTTTTGGTTTTACTTTATTTTTAATACTTTTCGTTTTATTCAGTTTTAATGCTCCCCTGTAAAGTAATGAAAATGGTGGTTACGAGTGGTCAACTTTAACGCGAAACTGGGTTACGAGTAGTCACTTTCTCACCATTGAAGCGTAAAAATACTATATCTTCATACGTTTGCTCTTATAAAAACTTAATAATTACGTTCTTCAATGATACCTACTCACTAAAAACTTGCCAGTTCAGCTGATGTCAAATTTGTTTTTTATTCTTATCAAAGAGAATAGATATTAATATATTCAGATAATCAAAGTACAACGATGAATTCAATTTTTTTAGGAAATTGTTAGATTATTCAGAAGACATTTTATAATATCACGATAACCTGTGGCCCCTACATATTATTTAGATTGTGCATTCGATAATATATTGTATGTGAGGGGTCTAATTGCAAAGGCGCCACTGTTTACTTTTTGTGAATGTTCAGAATCAAGAAAAAACGATGCACAGGTTAATTTTGAGGAAAAGCCAAAATACCTTAGGTTTTATTTAGAAAGTGTATCTCCAATTTAGCGTTAATAATGATATAATTCAAATATATGTACTGGATAAGTAAATATTTCACTATAGTGAACAGTGGCGGTTTTGCTACAAACTAAATTCAATCTGACAGTTCAACTTGTCATCAATATTTTAACCCACTCATTACCGGTATTTTTTTTAAATACCTCATACACTGAACATCAATAATTATTATTGAAACTAAATTATATTATAGACGTTTTTTGAGTTTATAGTTTTGTTTACCTATCTGAAAACAATTAACATTGTACTTATTGGTTTTGGATATATAGGTATATTTAAAGATTAAAACTGATAAATATGTTAGGTATATATACTTATTTAAATCTACTTTCCGTAAATATTTTTATTATGATCACAACAAAATTATTACATACTTACCATAAATTCAAATGAAATAAAAATGATCTGTTTTGGAATATGGTTCTGAATGTGTTGCATTGCGAAATTAGCACACATTTCATTGTCAAAAGACGCATTACTTTAAAGAGTAAAATCATACCTTTTAGCTTTTGCCACGTTTCTTTTCCAGTTTGTTATTGTTCTATTCCTTTTTCTGGCTTAGTTTTCCTCAACCGTTGTCACATTCACGTCCATTTTCACAATGAAATCTAACTTTTTAACGGAGTATAATGACTGTCAACCAACGAAAACAATACCGCACAGCCATATGAATTTTATACACTACCTGTTCTGTGATTGGTTGAAATTGAACGGTGGCGTGTTTGCAAGTCACTTTTTAAACAGTGGCGAGTTTGCACCAAACCACATATTTCAAAGTGAATTTTATACTAGATAGAGTCACTTTTCAATAAATACGAATGCTGCATTCGATAGCTTTTTTGACACACTTTCATGATCAGTAGCTAACTCAATATTGACCAAAATCAAACAGTGTCGCCTTTGCAACTAGACTTGTCATGTATTACATAATATATAATTATGGAATTAATAATCTCAAATTTGTCACTGTCAAATAGATTGTGTTATTTAGTTTTTTTTTTTTTTTTTTTACTTATTTATTATATTATATGTTATTATAGTGTTGTGAAATATCAGAAAAATTATATCTTTTATTAATGCTTTTTGTTTTTGGGTTGTCACCATGTATTCTTTCCTTGAAATAGAGACCATTCTCAAGGAACTAAAAACATAATGCAGTAAAACCTCGTTAAGAAGAGCACAATATCGCAAGAAAATGACCCTTGAACATTATTTTCACATAAAACCATACCTCTAATTCGAATTTCGTAATACGAAATTATTTTAGAGTCCATATAAAAATATTCAATAAATCGTAATAAATATTTCATGAACCAGTCATTGAAAATTGTGACTGATTTAACTGTTGATTGTTTATTGAATTTTCACATAGTTTTACTAGAGAACCAATGCCAAACAATTGTGTTGACAAATTGGAAAAATAAAAAATATTTCGTATTTTTTTATAATTCTAGCTCAACACATGGTGGTAATTACCCACCTACATAACTTGTTAACTTCAATTAATGGATTAACGACGCATGGTATTTGCACAGATTTTAATTTGAAAGAATTGTATCGGAAATTTGGTAAGCACATCTATGATTGTAAACGAAATGAATGAAAATCGAACTTTTTTTTTTCTTCAAAATTTAGTATATTTCCCCTCATAGTAATTCGATTTTTTTTTTTCAATTTTCGGTCCCGTGGATTTCGTATTAACGAGGTTTTACTGAATAACCAATATTTATGTTTTCTTTAATTGGGGCTCTTTGAATATCTTCTCAGGGAAGTAGATTTATTTTTAAATACTCTTTTTGATACTGTTATCAATACCTACTTTCATTTGAGAATTATCGATGTATCGATAGCCATTTTGTTTCAAATACGTAATAACCTGTGTAAACAAGTTCTAATAATTATTTAAAAATGTAATAAATAATTTAACGTAAGACTAATTTAACTTCCCAGATCCCTGTTAACAGACCTGAACACGATGAAAGAAGTGGACGGCTACGAGAGATGGAGGTCTTCGGAGGCGGAGTCACTCAGTGATTTGGTGCAGCGCAGAATTCACCATCTGCAAAATCCCGCCGACTGCTCCAAGGCGAAAAAAGTTGTCTGCAACTTAAACAAGGTCATTTTTTGCCTTTAAATACACCTGATCCTTTTTTGCATGGGAGATACGTTCCAAAGACTACTGTACAAAATAAAACCGTGTAAAAAAAGATATGGTGCCCATACAAAAATGGTAGATGGGTTCCATTACTTAAAATCAACTCAAAATACGAAATTCTTGAACTCAAAAATAAATCAAATTTAGTTATTATTTATAAGTATATAAAATATTTATACATAAAAATACATACTTTTCGATTTAAATTAAATTTAGCATAGAGAAATATATTCATTCAGTCTCGTTACTTGATAATAAACGTGCCCGTTTACTGCTCTTTTTCTCTGGAAATATTTAATGACGATGACGCCGAACCACGCGCCGCGTCTCTCGTATCGAACCCGAAGTGACTGACTAGTGGCGCCATGTATGTACGTATCAGTGGCGAAGGGTGGAGGTAGGCTGTTAAGATTCGCTATAAATAGTGCACACTAAACTTTTTTAGCCATATGTATTTGTTTTTATTGAACTAAGACTACAATTTACAGATGGTGTTAGTTGGTTTTTAAAAATCAATTAAACCATGCCTAAACGAAAACATAATAGTTTTGGTCTAATTTGGGCAAAACGACAAAATTGTACACACTTTTTCATTCATAGTTATTTGTTTTTGTTGGATTAAAAATACATATTACACATATTTTTGGTTAATTTTTTTAATTCATTAAGCCCTGCCTAAACCAAACTATAACAAATAAAAAATATTATTCTATTTATAGAATATTCAAAGTTATGTATGATTTAATTGCATAATTTTAGATATTTTATAGATAGACATGTATTTTTTGACTATTATCTATTATGGCTGGGTTTCTCAGGGTTTAATTGAATTTTAAAAACAAACCAACACTATCTGTAAATTGTAGCCTTATTTCAATGAAAACAAATATGTATGTCTGAAAAAGTTTAATGTGCACTGTTTATGGCGGATCTTAACAGCCTACCTCCACCCTTCGCCACTGGTACGTATGTATGTCTGGGCGGCATCTGGTGACAATATATGTATGCACCAGTGGCATGCGGTCCATTGCAACGCAATTATTTGATAAATATGTACATACATACGTATTTTTATTCTTTTTAGTTTTTTTAAACTGTGTTAAAGCAAAAAAATCAGTGTAAATAAAAGATAATAAAAAATAATCGGTACTTTTTTTAAACTGTTATTTCGAAACCGTGCAAAAAAAGGATCGGGTGTACTAAAATTTTCCTCAGCCTCTATAGGGTAACTGTGTACTATTTTGACACGGGTGTCATCGGTGGTGTGCATCCTATATAGACATTTAAATATTGCCTACCTTTTACCTTAAGCTAAAAGTGGTGATCACAAAATATAAAGTAGTGGTTACGATAATTATTAGTTACATAATAATCTCTTGTACACTGATAAGGCCTTGTGTATAATTTATAAAAAATCTAAAATTATGTATGGTTTAATGGCATAATTTGAGATATTTTATAGATACATGAATATTTTTTTACTATTATCTACTATTGCTTGGATTAGGCAGGGTTTAATTGATTTTTAAAAACTTATAAATACTATCTACACTTTGTAATCTTAGTTCAATGAAAACAAATATGTTTGACTAACAAAGTTTAGTGTGCACGATTTATGTCAGATCTTAACAGCCTACCTTCACCTTTCGTCACTGATATCTACTAATTTTCAAATATCCATACTGTTTGTCTTGTCTTAAAAGTGTATGCTTAAAAATCATGCCACTGGGTGCCATATGTATTAGTGATTGAATAATTTATATTTTGTTGGAATGCAGGGTTGCGGGTACGGATGTCAGCTCCACCACGCGGTGTACTGCCTAATCTTGGCATATGCCACAGAGAGGACACTCATCTTGCGTTCGGCGGGATGGCGCTATCGCCGCGCTGGCTGGGAGCAGGTCTTCCTACCGCTCTCTGACACGTGCACTTCGCCTGACGGGGAAAGCAAAGACGCCTGGCCAGGTAATTCTATCCATGTGAATTGTCTTTGTGACTTTAACATTTTGAAAGCTTCAATGCAGGTCTCTCAAAGTAATATAAAAGCTCTGTCTACATCTTTACAGATACAGATTTTTGTTGTCTGATAATGTAAGCGATTTGTATGTCACCCACTTTATAACTTGAGCCCACATGCTTAGTCATACTTAAGTGCCGAATAATGTTAGGCAGTCAAAATCAAGTGTTCTGGTCCACAATAAGTAGTAGCGGAAATGATAAACGGAAGTTGTCAGAATTTTGAGGTGTATTGACTGAAGCCACATGTGTTTGGTACATACCATATAATATTATGTTAGTAAGGTTAATTTAATGGCGACATCTTGCAACTGGCCATAAATGCAGATTTGCTCAGTTTCTTAATGTTGCGGTTGTGGGTGTTGCAGGCAAATGGTACACACAAGTGGTGACGCTGCCGATAATTGACGCGCTGTCTCCGCGTCCCGCTTTTCTGCCCCTGACTGTGCCCGCCGACCTAGCTCCGCGACTCAAACGTCTACATGGCGCCCCGCCCGCCTGGTGGGTGGGGCAGCTACTTAAGTTTCTTCTTCGTCCGCAGCCCGCCACCCAAGCCTTCCTAAGCGCTGCCACCACCCGCCTCGCTTTCAAGGGACCCATCGTTGGGTGAGACTTTTTTTGTTATAATTTTTCCTCTTCGTGTCATTATGATTGTAATTTATTATGTAATACAGTAAATATGTATATCGTAAGATTTCGAATTTTTTATGATGTAATTCGAAATTTTTCTTGAGGGCCATAATATTATTTCCCTGTGGGTATAAAAGAGTGCCTACCCCTCCACACTAAAAAAATTCACCCAAATGTCAGACATTTCAATATTATTTACTATTGAACATGTTCGCGGACTATTCTGAATTTCAAATAACACTGGTATTAGCACTTATCATAACTTTGTTATTTTTGAGATAGAATAGTCAGGTTAGGTTAATTCACAAAAACACTACTTACACCCTTTTGATTGATTGTTTTTGAATGCTATGTTTTATGTTAAACTCAGGGTTCACGTAAGACGCACTGATAAAGTCGGCACGGAGGCAGCCTTTCATCCGATAGAAGAGTACATGACGCACGTCGAGGAGTATTTCAATCAGCTGGAACTGAGAGAGAAAGTCGATAAGAGAAGAATTTATCTAGCGTCAGATGATCCTAAGGTAATCTTATCTATTCTTCTCCCTAGTTTTTATATCTGTCATGTCATCACATGATAGCTGCACTAATAGTTACTGGGATGCGATAGGCGTTTGAATAGGCTTGTTAGGCTTGTAGGCCTGGACTGCACCAGGGGTCATAAATATATTTTTACAAGTAAAATTTACAGAAAATAAACTTGCCTCCTATACGCATTCAGTTCTTTAGATACCTACATGTATATAAAATAAATTTTTATACACGTCCTTGTTGAATGAATTCTGTAAAAATTGTTTTTACAGATTCAGGCTTAGCCTTTCAATATTGAGCTGTTTTCATTTACAAACAATGCTTTCAATTCTGCCACGTTAAGTGTTATAATCGTTCAATCCAGGGAACACTAAAATGAGGGAATTGGGTTGCCTTCTGGGTGAAGCTGCAAGAAGGTAGGTATAGTTCTCGAGTGTAGAGAAATGTGGGATACACTTAAACACATGTTGAAGAATATGTCATTTTCAATAGTTAAAATTTCAAATTATGTCTGTATCATAATAATATGCATTAAAGTTTGTCATGCATGGAAACAAAACATGCATTCAATAATGCTAATATTGAGGACACTCACGGATTTTTATTGCATTTTATGACCTGACCGTTATTAAGTAATAAACTAACACTGTCCTCAATACCATGTGACTGGCTTTCGCATCTTCTTAATCCGTTCTGTGGTTTAATTTATATTTTTGGTTTGGTTACAGGTAATAATAGAAGCAAAGGAGAAGTATCCCTCATATGAAATAATTGGGGACCCATCGGTGGCGAAGACAGCGGCCGTGTCCACTCGCTACAGTGATAACTCCCTCAATGGAATTATCCTCGACATCCATTTGCTGAGTCGGAGCGACTTCCTCGTCTGTACGTTCAGCAGTCAGGTATGCATAACCCTCGCCACAAATTTCCTTATCGTGTCGTTTTCTTCTAAATTACAGTTACAGGGCAATTGTTAATTCTAAATTCAATGAACCAAATTTAGAATACAATTCGAATTACGGTTTAAAGAATGTATGCAACTCAAATCAGAATTACATGTAGAACAAAGTTGGCTTTGGCTCTACATTCCGAACGGTCCACTGCCACCGCTTTCCAATTAGCATCCTCAAATCAAAGACAATAACAAAGTCGATTACCAATCAATTAAATTTATTAAAAAAAGAATCAATATATTATACACCGCATTAAAGATGCTATTAAATGAAGAAGTTTGAAAACCAATGTTATAGGTTAACTGTGTTCTTAATTCCAATATAATTAATTTGACGCAGGTATGTCGGGTGGCGTACGAGATCATGCAGTCTCTGCACGTAGATGCGTCAGATCGCTTTGCATCACTGGACGACATCTACTATTACGGCGGGCAGAACCCGCACAATCGTGTGGCCGTGCTTTCCCATGATGCCCGGCAGCGCCCGCACGAGATGCAGTTGCGGCCCGGGGATATCGTGGGTATCGCCGGAAACCACTGGAACGGTTACAGCAAAGGCAACAATCGAAGAACCAACCAGGTCAGTCAGTTGTCATTTGTCAATTTTTTTTTTGTTTATTTGCATCCAATTCAAATATACATATCGCCAATTGTTCATATAAATGTTTTTTCTCAATGTATATATTATTATGTACTGTTTTTAGCTGTATTTCGAAAAATATTAGCTCGTAAATTTAAATTATTGCACCATAATTTACAAAGGCCATTATAGCGAAAAGCCGTATAGGTGTAATAGTAAACCAAATTTTTTTTTTTGATTTTCATTAATTTCGTTTATGATCATAGATGTGCCTACCAAATTTCCGATACAATTCTTTCAAATTAAAATCTGTGCAAATACCATGCATCATTAATCCATAAAGTAATATAGGTAGGTATTTACCACCATGTGTTGATCTAGAATTATACAAAATACGAAATATTTTTTATTTTTCCAATTTGTCAACACAATTATTGTTTGGCATTGGTTCTCTAGTAAAACTATGTGAAAATCCAATAAACAATCAACAATTAAATACCTACAGCCCTGAAACATGTGAGTAATTGTTTTTCCTTTGAGTGGAGTGCAGTTGTGCCACTGATGTGTTAATGGGTCATAAAATGTCATGATTATTTTTATTACCATTATAAAATAAGCAATTTATGATGTTTTTAAAAGTCTGTCACAATTTTCAATGAATGGCTCATGAAATATTTATTACGATTTATTGAATATTTTTATATGCCAGGACTCATTTCATATTACGAAATTTGAATAATAGGTATGATTTTATATGAAAATAATGTTCAAGGGATTTTTTTTCACAAAAATTTCGATCCGCGGCGAATTTCAAATTATCCGTGTTTTTATTTACAAGGTTTTACTGTACTAATGTATAGGTCAGGGTTGGCGAACCTTTTTACGTATGCGTGCCAAAATTTCCCAAAAATTATTTTTCGACTGTCTGACGTGCCGAGCAGTTTTTCATGGAGAAAGAATGATTTTTAAAAATTCTATTAAAATAATGATGATGTTCTAGATACCAGTCACAGAACATAGCAGACATAATAATATAATAGCTTTATCGCTTTTTTCAATTACGCCATACATTTCGGTTCACCAATTTTGAAACAACTGTCTACCAGAATTACTACTACTTAACTAGCTTCATCAAGTTTTTGTTTCTTATTTGGTGCAGTCATTTTTTGTGGGTAGGAATGAAATTGTTTGTTAATGTATTAATTAGTTTGGTACTTATCGCACAAATTGACATGAGAATTCCTCTGATCAGATGAGGCATTCTCTCGCTACAGTGGTCTCAAGCATTGTAAATCGATCAAAATTAGAGGTTAGTGTGATAATCTGATAATATTATATGTGACGCATAAAGTATAAGGACCAACCTATGGAATTATATATTTAAATTAAACATCATGCTTATTCTTGAAGAGTATTTGCCTGCTATTTTTATACAATGCGATCGTGTCATTTATTATTATTATAGGTATTTTTTTTCTCTTCAAATGTGTGCCATGCAAAATCATCTCGCGTGCCATAGATTCGCCATCCCTGGTATAGGTATACCAATGGCAATATGTAATCGTCGGCGATCAGAAACAGCAAAACCCGACTCTAAAATGCGGTCTGTTAGTTAACATTAATTCACAATTTCATATGTATTAGTAAAATATTCACCACATTCTGTATAATGATGCGTAGATGAATTCTGAGTTCATATAAATTATAATACTTGTAGACAGATGACTTTGTTGGTCTGAATGGTGATTATTTTAAGAAATACGTTGAAAGGTAAATTATTTTTTCCTTTTCCAAGTAGCTTTTTATACATACTATGTAGGTACAGGTACACCCACGATGGCCGAGTGGCTTAAATGCCGGCCTATAGAGTCGAGGGTCCCAAGTTCGAATCCTGGGTCTGGCTAGTACACATATTGTTTTTCAATTTGTGTATGAGTCAGAGTATGGACCTAATATGTTGAGCAAGTGGCTGACATCCATTTCTCGTAAAAACAAAAATCTGTCAATACAAACCTCCACTCTGTGGAGGCCCATATGATCCTATTAGGATCGGACATGGTCGAAAGAAAGAAAGAATGTAGGTACATAAATGGAGGAAGCCTAAGTATATGAGAGTGAACCGGAAAATAGGAGAAAATAAGCTGCAAGTCATTTTGCATTACAGATTCATTTGTAGAATATTTCACACTGTTATTGCCCACAAAAATATACAACTATTTGAGGGCATTGACATTTGAAAACGGAAATGACGTTTCGGTTGATTTAAGTTGATATTTAACAAGAAGACTGTTGAAATATTTATAAAGGCGAACCAATAATGTTTGTCATCACAGAAAAGAATCCCATCTTTAACGGCAGATCATGCATGCCCAATGAAGATTTATCATAGAGATTCAACAATTCGATTCCAATGTTTAATTTTTTTCAGGTGGGCCTTTTCCCCTCCTTCAAAACGATGGACAAAATAGACGTGGCGGATTTCCCCACGTACACCGAAGTGCCCCTGGTCAAACCGTGAGAGTGCCCTTGCCCCTGTGCGCATCCAGCGAGACTAACGCGTGCTCAGCGCAATATCTAAGTGACTGTTATAATAATTGTCTACACATAGTGAATAGTATTCGTGAAACATTATATATTCTTCTCAGATGCTATATTATATGTTACACATAATATGTACTCGAAGTAGATAAATAAATATGCGTATTAAAAATGACATTTCGTTGACTCGAGTTTGAACAGCATTTATAATGTGGATTTTATCTCTGTACGTGGAGAATATTTAACATTTTTTTACCATATGTAAAATAAGAAAGATTTGCCATTTTATTAATATCTAATCTCTGAGTTTTTCAGTTTTTCATGATCTGCAATTAAATTATCGAAATATTTGAAATTTTGACTATTTTACACGTACCTATTATAAAATATAATGTACATTAAAAATATTAGCTATTATTATAATGCATATTATTCTGATACAAAAATGATATTATGTAGATGTAATCTACTTAACTTTAGGTGTTTTATGTCTTTTTATATGAACAGATTACATATTAATTAATATATTATTATTTTTTTATTAAACAAACACAAAAATGTAATTGATAAAAAGAAATGGAAAATATGGCCTCAACTTCTTTTCCATTGATATCCGTGATATTATTTAGCATTTTTTTTTTTATTGTAAAGTTTATTCCAATTATGTACCTCTATGACTTTAATAAATAGTAAATATTTTTTATTATAATTTGTTCAAAAATTCAATAATTTTAATTAAAAATGTACCTACTTATTTGTATATGACTATGAAAGAACTGACTTCTGAATGTTGATTTAAACATTAAATCGTTAGAAAAGATATGGTGTTTTGTAGATTTACAGAATCTTCCTAGATGTTGTATATTTAGAGGTTATCTACATAACAATAGTCTGCTCCATAGAATACAATTAAAAATAATTTTGTGATGTTCATTTGAATAGCTTCGTCGGTATCAATGTCGGACAAACACCAAATCTCACTAAATTCATGTTTTAATTATTGATTATGGATAGTGCCAGTGATACTCTTTTCAAAAAATCCACCAAAAGTATCAAAAATGGTAGTTTTCGTATAGATTTTGGAGTTTAATTTAGTATGTAATATGAAAAAACGGACAGCTTACACATATGTTGTGAATCTCCTGTAAATTTTCATAAATGGCTTATGTCCCACTTTGATACTCGTCTACTCATTTACAGATAATTGCATAATCCTTTATTATGTTTGTTAGTAAAAGGTCGTCCATAAATGACATCACAAGATTTTCAGTATTTTAATCCCATTGTCACATTTCATCACAAAATGTTTTACCTACGTCTATATTATGTCTTATTTTTTAACTCTCTCTCCTCCCATTCGTTAAAAATCAAAATTGTAGAAAGTGATCGATTTCAGTACCTATAATGTTCTTAAAGAATATTTTATTAACATAAAAAAGAGTAAATTTATTTTTCTGCAAGTCCCCCCCCCCCCCCCCCCTTAATCCTCTGTCACAAATCATCACATTATATAAACCCTCTGCAAAAAAGGACATACTCAGGGCAAGCTGATTATCGACCATTTACCAGTCAGGGGTGGCCAACCTTTTACATACCATGCGCCAATTTTTTTCACAGACGAGTTCAGATGCGCCATACAACTGAAGCACCTTTTCTACCTTCTTACGTTCACGGTTGGGGTTGGAAAATAGTGATAGGGGTATGATCTGCTTTGCTTAGAGGAGAAAAAGGAATAACTTAATCACGCAATTAAATTAATTAATTTATGCCAATTCAAAAAACACACGTTTATTGGAGCACCAATCTACAATAGTCAGAAATGATCTCTTGGATCCAAAGCGACATATAAAACTTTTTGCAAATTTTCTTAGTTCTGGAAAATGTTTACATGGTAATGAACGCCAAGAAATTAATTATGTCAGAAGCATTTTGATCTGGAAAAAGCTCATCAAAGTTCATTTTCATTAATGAATTTGTTTTTAAATCAATCAGTTCCGTTTATATGTTACTAGGCATCTATCTGCATTACATTTTGTTCACTAAGTGAAAATGGGTTTATAAATGCGAGCGTGCAGTTTTCTTTAGCAAAATCATGAAAACGACTTTCAAATGGCCCTTGCAATGTCTTGATTTTTTCAATATATTTTAATCAAATTGTTATTATCCGCAGCACATTCATTCTGCTCTTTCAAGTGTGGATATTTACTCAAATCGTCATTTTCTAACTGAGAGATGAACAGTTTTAATTTCATTTTAAATGAACTGTTGCTATTTACTAAGCTAAGAAATAATTTATTCTTGCCTTGTAGTTTTAAATTTACATCATTGAGATGGCTAGTAATATCAACTAAGATGCGCAAAAGATGCAATGCACCATGGTTTGGCAACCACTGATTTACCTGAACAACTTTATCACCCATTACTGTGTACACATTGAGTAGGTTAAAAGCAAAATTTGCACAACAGCCACTTTAATTTCAAAAATACTTAGATTATCACAGTATACTCTATTAATATGTATTATGTAATACAACTTATAGTGTACATAATTAGTTTTATCCGCATATCTCAATATATGATTGAAATTAAGTGACTCTTTTGCTTTCAACCCACTCGTGTGCTGATGTATAATTATTATTCTTTTGGTTTACCTCCATCTAACAGGCACTGTTTGCCATTAGAGTGTACTATATGGACTGTAAACAGCTGGCCCCAAAAACGAGTTCATTTATTTGAAAATGTGACTCTCTTATCGCTTTCAATCCTTCGATGACTGTGGTGAAAAAAATCTAATGGGCATTATTTTTAGAGTTAAATTTCTTTGTACATATGTATCTACCTTCTAATAGTCCAGTGGCATTAAAATAAGTTTTTTGATCGCCATCTTGGTATTTTATAGGCTTCCAATTGCAAAATGCCGAGTTGAACCTCGAATTATGATTCAACACCATGTCTAAACTGAAAGTCAATCAAAAACAGACTGTAATTATAGAAAATTGAATTTTTGGCTTTGATTTGAATTGAATCTTAGGTACATTTTGAAGCGGCTCAATATCTTGAAAATCACTCCTAGGATATGTCTATATAGCGGTGCATAATTCGTTAGATAGTAGAAGCTGTGCCACCGGACTATATTGAATTCAATGGAGAATTGAAAAAAAAATCAAAAAGGGATTTGACGAACACAACTTTGTTCCATGAGGTACGCCCTAGCGGTTACTACATTGAATTATAAGGTCATGGGTATAACAAATACACGGTTTTTTTTTTAATGTGTATTCTAAAACAATCTGTTGATATAACGTTCATTCTGTGGAGGGGCCCATATGGTCATATCCTAGGATCGAACATGGTAAAAAAAAAAAGTATTTCCAAATACCGATAAGTTCACAATCTGTCAAACTATGTTTTTGTGTTTCAAGCTTAATTGATTTGTATTCGTTGGCTTCTTATTTTATCTTTTATTTTCGAATTAGAATAAATACTATGCCAATTTTTATTTGTTGATCAATCGAAAAAAAATTGTCATCAGCATTTTTGTACATTTTTATTTTATCAGTTTCCGCGAGTTTTTAAACATTTTTTTAATATACATTTGAGTGGTTTTTGATGTTTTAGATTATTGAACATTGTGTGAAGTGACATATTATCTAGTGCAGGGTTTCCCAAACTTTTTTTGCAATGGAACACTTCGCAAACCCTAAAATTTTAATGGAACACTTAGTTTATTTTGTACGTTATTTATTAGCGCAGCTAACCGTTCTGCCAATTTTGGCAACTGATAAACTTTGCAAACTGACAAGACTTGTCAGCCGGTCAGTTAAAAACAATATACTTACCCCATCTTTTTCATGCGCACGGTGTGAGAAAAGATGGTCATCCGCCTGTACCTAGATCATGGCCCCCACATCCCGAAGCGGGCTCCCAGGCTAGGATCTTTGGCGGGCCCCCCTACTTATCGCTAAGGTTAAAGGCAATGTGACAATCTACAGTTGCATATTCCAAATGGTGTTAGAGGTAAAATTAAGGGTATTTTTATTGATTTTTTGTGTTTTTAATACACCCACTTTTATGTTGATATGCACAATTATATCGACATATCGATATAATATCGACAATAATCAAAAGTTTTAAGTATAACAAAACCACATATTATTAAATGTTAGTATGTTAGTGCAGGTTTGTGATGTTTGTTTATCTCACTTGGCTGGTTGATCTCTCACGCCGGGCCCCCCGTAAGCCCAGGCCCCCAGGCTAGAGGCCTGTCAGCCCCCCTTGTGGAAACCATGACCTATCTAGATACTTGACGTCATAAACATCAGTGGAGATTGATTATCACTTGCCTTTCAATATGAAGTAGATTCTTTAATTATTTCAGTTTTACTTATTTTACTTCTACCTAGTAGAAGATATTTAAATGTGTTGCAGTGTATAAAACCTTTGGTCGCGGAACACCTATTCAGGTTCGGCGGAACATAGTTTGGAAAACCCTGATCTACCGTATGTGAACTTATCGGTTTTTTAGTAATGGGACACCTCATATATGTCTGAAACAGATGTATTTTGAAAAATGTCGGATTACAATTAATCAGTCATTCTATAAATAAAAACTTACATGTCAATAGATTTACAAACTATCCATTATCAAGAATTTAATTTAAAAATATACTAAAAATGGATTTAAAGTTTTTTTGATTGAATTTTGTTGATTCGTCTGAAATGGATATATTTTGAAAAATATCTGATTAGTGATTACAATCAATCAGCTATTCCGTTAATAAAAACCTACATGTCAATAGATATACAATCTATCCATTATCAGGAATTTCATTCAAAAATAAACTGAAAATGCATTTAGTCATATCTTGTTGATTCCTTATCAAATTCATGAATGATTGTACAAATATATATTATATTTTGTGAATATTAGTCTAAAATTAACTATGTACATAGTTATGGGTAGAGATTGTAAGTATGTCGGCACAATTATAAATAAGTGTAAATAAATTATAATATTTTGTATACGGTTACAAATGGCAACCACAATCAAATTACATATATAACTATGATACTAATTTATATATAAAAAAAATGCATAGTCTAAGAATGCAGAGCTTATAAATAGGATAATATGAAATATTCGCTGCTGTATTAATTAACTTACAAAATCTAAATTGCAGTCGGAAAAAATATTTTTTACAGGGGCGCCATATTGTGTACATTTAATTAATTTGAAAAAAATTGTAACCATAACATGTGGGTATTAATTACAAACTATTTTGTTTCATTCGATGTATGATTTAAGAATGTTAAATTGATTATTGAACACCTGTCTTCAGAAACATGCCTATTAATGCAATTTCAAGCAATTCAATAGGATTTAAAATATAGATATGTTTTTGAGGTGCTCTAAAATTATGTATTATTTTCACTTGTCAAAAATTGCACAATGAAATGAAAGAATTTGACTTTTATATTTGGTTAATAAATACATATTATGTAAAAACATTTTCTGAATTCTTTACAATAAGTTAAAATATTGATAAAAAAATTAAAACTCCTCTTTAATTTGTCCTCGGTTTTTTGTATTCTTATCATGGATAAACCATTCTTATTTAAAAAATTCTATTCTATAATTTTTTTTATCAATTTTAAGTTCTATTAATTTGCATCTGTGTTGGAGTTGTGGCGGAGCATCGAGCTTTGATGCCGCCAGTTACGGGTTTGAATTAAGCATCTATCGAATTCATATGTTGTTATTTCAATATGTGGTTAATCCAGAGCATTGGGTTATCAATCTTTTTTAATAAAAAAGGCTGTACAGATAATGAACGTCCGTACATGTTTTTTTAACGTTATATTCATTTATTGACAGTACTTACAAATGATATATATTTTTTTTGTGTGGGGTCGCAGGGTTTCAAAACCGTGCACACAGAAAATATGATGCGCCTAAATCGCGCTCTGCCTCTGGACCACTAGTGTAGTTGGGTGCCGTAAACCAAACTATTTGTAATAATAAAACTAAACACGTATTGTATGCATCATGTTTTCATGAAAACTATGGAATCTCAAATATTTGCATTTTTTTTGCTGATCTTGACATTCCATTTCATTTTCAAAAATATATTTAAATAGTGCTTACAAGGGTACATGAGTTTAATACAAAAAAAATTCGAGACACTTATTTTCATAACCAACATCTTATGGTACGTTTACATCTGACACTTATACCGTTATACTTATTTTATGTGTCTGACATAAAAATTCACTTACTGTTTACACCTGCATGGATCTGACATAAAATGCTCGTATACTTCTCGTTGAAATAAAGTCTCGACACTTTATTCAATGGCAACATTTGGAATAAATATATGCGGTGTTTACATATGGTATTGTAACTTATTCGGACACTTATTTCGTATACTTCTCAAAAACGTTATGTCAGTTGTCAATATGGGAATGTTAAAAAAAAAAGCAACGAGTGTTATTATTTTATATCTTTCCATAAGTCTTTTGGCAACAAAAAGGAGGAAAAAACGGTCTAGATGGATGCGGGAATGGATTCAGCGACGAGAAGAACTAGGTGCCTTCCGTTTAATGTCAGAGTTTAAAATCGAAGATCCAACTCAATTTGTGAACTTTAGTTTGCAAGATTGGACCTTTTGCCAAAAACAAGACACACAATTCAGAAATGCGTAGAAGAACGATTAACAGTAACATTGCGATATCTAGCACTTGATCGTCATTGCATATTCAATATAATATTATCGTACCTAATACGAGTGCAGGTGTGGGCCAAAATGAATTAGGTAATACCATTTGAAGGGCATTTTTTCTTCACAGAGTGCATCAGAATTAATCGTATGTGCCGAGAGCAAGCGATATTTTATTTTCGAACAAAATCCATAGAACACGGCACATCCGATTTATTTCTCATTGTCTATGATTTTTGACAGATCGCTACAGTACATTTATTAACGTAAACGTTGGGCATACATTCATGGTGTACCTATGATAATTGATTGTCCGTTGTTTTAGAAATATACATATGCAATTCACTAGGTACCTGTCAAACTACGAATAATGTGTCAGGTACTTGACATAAAAGTAGACGGTGGTCCAACTTCGGTGATATATCGCTCCAAGTTCGAACTTGTCGAATACGCGGTGTTTACATTTGCGTATATAAGTAGATTGAATAAGTGGCAGGTGAGAGTCGACACACGCAAAATAAGTGGCAGATACAAATATACTTACTGTTTACACTTAAGTGAATATGGTGTCATACATAAATATGACGATATTAGTGTCAAATGTAAACGTACCATTATGAATAAAACTAAATATGTATAACTCTTTCGAAAGATTCAAATGTTTATGTAAACATAAAGTATGTTTTAAATATATTTAATGCCATACATGTTGTACGTATTAAGAGACTCAGGTTTGGTGATTTATAATGAATTCTGATGGGAGAATTTCTTCAAATCCCACTAAAATGTGCAATAAAAATTTATAGTATTGTGTACCTATCTAATATTATAGAATTGCGAACAAAAATTACGTTTATATTGTATTTACTACTTAGTTAATTACATATTTTATAGATATCCTCAATTTTATCAATTGAACCAACTTACGTATTTCATTAGATAATGAATTTAGTTTATAACAAGAATTATTTTGTAAATCCTCAAACCGATATAGAATACATAAAAGCGTAGCATCTGTCGTAGGAGTAGTGTCACAACCACACCCTGGATCTGAAGAGAGAGGGACAGCCATAGAATGGACAGCATTATCAATTTAATGTTTTGTTTTTATTACTTATGTTATTATAATGTGGCAATTTTTTCAGTTCCTCTTTTTTGACTAAGTTAATTTCACCCTGAAATTATTTATATTTTATTTTTTAAGTGAAGTAATTAATTTTATATATCCGGATTGACCTTTATGTCAATGGTGCAATCCTTCACTGATATGCCTAATAATATTTATTATGCAACTCTAAATTTAATGTGTAACATATTATTCTTTTTATATTTTAAAGTATTCACTCTACTTGAATGTTTTGTATTGAAATAATTGAGGAGGTGGGTTGAAAAGGTGCACATGTGCTAAACTATAGATTTGATAAAAAAAAATTCATTTGAACATTTTGATACCTACTGGTTTTTTTTTTATATTATAGATATATCGTCATTGCTTGAAAAATTTTACTGGAGGCAAAAATTTTAATGATTGCGTCCAAGAACCTAAAACATGGAAATGTTTTATTAAAACAATTTCAGAATAACAGAGCTTTATCAAGTATATTTTTTTGAGTGTGTCGTAATGGACATAAAATAAAGTGCCAAAAAGACAAAAAATTCAACAGATAAAAGATAGTTCCATACATATCTCTTGTAAACACTATCTTGTTAATGTCAGTAGAATGCAAATTTAATTATGTTTAAGGTGTCCTGTAGAGAAAGCTAAGATACGTTGCTTTGACCTTTGATTTGATAAACCTAAGACGTGGATGAACACTTTTTATAAATTGTCATGAATTTCCAGTAAGTTAACGCTGAATCTCATAAAAAGAAAATAATTTATTCTTTGGTATTTTAATTTTCAAAAATGTTTGTTTTTCAAATGTATCTCCTGACATATATATTTAATTTTAGGTATTATAGGTAATTTAGGAAATATGGCAGCCATGTAGTTGCGATGAAATTTCAGGTGGCTCCCCTTTCTAAATGTCGTCAACAGGTGTGAACATGATTTATATATAGCAAGTTTGGTGCTGTCCTCAAAAAGTGCATTTTTCCGTCATAAAACGTTGCTTGCAGTATGTTTTATGACATGTTAATGAAGAATCGAAATGTTTAAAAACCATGGTTACAGCAAAATGCCCAAATTTTACTTAGGACCCTCTTCTACCCAACTCCTCATTGTTAGTTATTATTGTCATTCGAAAAATGCCTATGTGAGAATATTATGGATTTTTTAAAATCTAGAATAGAAATTAAAATAATTTTACAGTTTAGTACAATTTTCTCATTCAAAATTTTAATTAAATGATCTTTGAATATGTTTGTCAAAGGTTCTATCGTAGGGAGGGGGTAATTTTTTTGAGTCATTTAATGTCCTGAAATTGGCTCTTTCGTCGTGGTACGAGTAATTTCCATAATATAGCTCATTCGCACCCGAGCCTATTTTAATTTTGGCCTTTACCAAAAAAAAAATATTTCAAAATTGTTACCTATTTTTAATATAAAAATGCAAATTATCCTGAATTATATTAATCAACAAATTGTTCTTTGTAACTGTTGTTGAATTATCTTTTTGTCGCAATTAATAAGCATTGAAGATTATTCAAAGTATCCCTTGAAATCTATTCATTGTATTTTAATACTTTGGACGCGGAAGACGCACACGGTGCGTAATGACCAGGCGGCCGATCGATGTAATTAACGTGCATTTTAAAGGGGGCAATTAAAATCTCATTATCTATTCAGCAGCGAAAGCGTTAATATCTCGCACACATACATGGTTATCAGGGATCGAGTTAAAACATAATATTCTTATCTACCAGAATCTAATTAGAAAAATCGACATGGTACTTGTATGATTTTGATACCCTGAAATCACTGTTTGTTTTCATGGCAATAAATCAATAAACCATCATTGTTATTAAAATAACATGTAACCCGATGTAACTTAAAAATTGTCAGTTGTCTGTGGGAATGTGTTACATTGTAATCTTTTGAGTTTGATATTATGATAACTTCAGACTGAATCGCTTTCATCAATATGTCACAAAATACAGCGATGGTTTTTTACTAGTGCTTGTAATAATAAATATAATATTTGACACTGTGATTGTTTGACATAGTAATTCATATTATCTAGTTACATATTATAATATAAAATGTTTCTTTATCCTTATCTTATTTTTGTAATGGTGTGAATCTC
This sequence comes from Rhyacophila brunnea, assembly GCF_057557595.1. Lineage (NCBI taxonomy): Eukaryota > Metazoa > Arthropoda > Insecta > Trichoptera > Rhyacophilidae > Rhyacophila > Rhyacophila brunnea. Next base: position 34,244,156 of record NW_028232871.1, on the reverse strand, counting down.
ATTTTGGTATCTGGATGATTTATCAATAAATTTATATTCCATTGAAATGTTTTTCTTTTCATTTCTTAGTATAAGATTTAACTGCAATACTGTAGAATCTCATATTATTATGATGATAGTAAGTAAAACATATTTATAGAAAAAGAAAAAATAATAAAAAAAAAACAACTAGTTAGATAAAGTTACAGCGGAACCGGCAATGCATCAATCCACGCCACTGCAAAGAAGCTCATTCGGCAGATTCTCGCAATTAGATGGAAGTTCCTTACACCCGATGCTAACCATTCATGTCATCAGACACCCTCCTACTCACTCTCAATATATTGCTTTGTTTTGCCTTATCTTTGGTGGAAATATCTTTGATGACAACAGCAACCATGGAATTGTAGATGATAAGTACCAATAATGATGTGTTTGGTTGCGTTTAGTTGCATGTCAATATTGTTGACATGATCACTTCAGCACCAGACGGCAACACAATATTTAGCAGTAGATTATTCTAGAGAAAAAAATTTACGAGTCCGGCACTATATAAACATAATGGTGCCTGGTTAATGGAGTTGTTGGATTATTGGAATGCATGGAAAACTGGAAATTAGAAATCTTAAATGACGTGTAAGTATGTACATAAATATTTGTGCCTTTATTTAAATAATAATAATTTAAGATAATCTGTGTCTCATAATATGTAAATTAATTTTAAAAACAAAATATATTGCCGGGGCGCAAACGATTTCAGTGAGGATGATGTATACGGTGCATAGTGCCTGTATTATCGCCGATTGGGAATGTGGGCACATCGGTTTATGGTTTGGATTACAATAAGTGAGCGATAATATTAAAAAACTATGAAGAAAAAATATGATTTACGATGTTGAACGATGTTTCATAGCAATGCAAGCAGTGCAGTGCACTTGCTTGATGTTAGTCCAGCCGCCGCTGGAACCTGATAAGAAAAAAGGTACAATATATTTATTTTGCTGTTTTGAAAACGTTAAATATGGTAGGTTCGTAAGTCTAGTTATGGGAATTGTGTCTGATACAGTGCTGGAATGGAGCAGAATCCACTGGAGCGCCGTTCCGGTCTGCGAATTCCTCGATAATACCGTTCCGTCTCGTGAAATCCTCGAATATACCGTTCCTTCTCGTGGAATCCTAGAAGATAGCAAGATATCTCGTAAAATCCTCGAGCCTCATCAGAAAAATAATAAAATAATTATCTTTCTATTAAACAATGATTTTACTGGTTGAAAATCGCTGATTATTGTTCCTGCATAATATGTCAATACAAATGGGTGCCACAATAAGCCAAGTTAAAATTTTGTTCTTAGAAATGCATCGAGCTAGGTATATTTTTTCCCAACAATGCATTTCTAGACAACCCATGTGTCTAATAAGAAAAAATAAAAGTTTTTATTGAAGAAAGCGCCTGTAGATTTATTGTTCTCTTCCGTTTTCTTAATAAGACAATATGAGATAATAGTATATTATTATAACAATGTTTTTCTGGGTGCAGACAAAATCACAAAATATATTTAGGGAACCTGGTATTATGGGTATAGTTTATAGAAGGGCTTAAGGTAGAGATGGTTTGTGAAATACAAAAGTATCATGATGCAATCAATCCACTTTTCGAATATTCACGTCATTCTTATAATAATAATATATACAATGGAAAATGTATTAGGCACTCATAGAACCATTGCAGGTAGGTGTATATTGGTATATTATATTATAATCAAATTATTAATGAAAATAATTTTTTATTATTATTTAAAAATTATCATGGTAATGGCTATCTGGCGTATGCATAGAACAGCAATCTACATTCAAGCTATTTAATGCAAATTTGCATGCATAAACCTAAACAGAGTGCTGAATATTGACGTCACGTCTCTGACGTAATACGAGTCATGCCGAGACTAATGATAGCAATTTTTTAATTTTGATTCCCCGATAATTAATTTAAAATATTAAAATTGTGAATTGGTGTAAAAATGTGCAAACGGTACCATATAAATTTAATAATTATAAATGAATAATTATCATGTACTTACTTTAAATGATTTATTAGTTATGACATCATATTTATTTTATACTTCTAACAATATAAATATTTATTTAGGAATCGAGTGGCCACACTTTTGTCTCGCAGCTAACTTCATTTACGTTATGAGATGACGTTTATTGACTGCGAGAATTCCGTCCTAATGTACCATATAGAAATGAAAAAGGATCTAATAATTATCATATACCAATCAGCCTATGACAGTCTTACCAGTGTGTTTGAGATTTTAATCTTGTTTATTACAGTTTAGGTGATATTTTGAAACAATGCAGACTGCTTCCAATTGAATATATAATATCTTAAATAAAGCAATAACTACCTAGTAGGCTCATATTATTATGTAGTACCTATTTTATCGTAATGTTACGTAAATCCATCTTATCCATGGGAAACACTGCATTTTTTATGACGTCTTTAGTGAGTAATCGAACCACGGGAGCATTGTATCTAGACTATGGATTAAAATTCATCATGTGTTTTTTAAACGGCACAATTACTGTTTAAAGTTCGCAAATGCTCTACCGAATCTACAAAATTGGTGGGTTCTTAATTATAATTATATGTATTACATATATTATAGTATAATGACAATTATAACCAACAAAAAACTTGTAATGAATTCATTTTTGCCGACTCTTTACGTATGTATATAAGTATGCTCCTGTCATGTGTCAAACTGACAGGAGGTGTACCGCCATGTTTCATTTTCGTGCGCATTCCTGTGCGCATCTCATTTATTTATAGGTTTCTTATTCGGCCGATAAACCTCTTACTACGTTGAGTGCGGTTCAAAAGTGTATGAATACGGCAGTAAGCCTTCTAAAATTTTCACATTTTTAATACTAAGCTAAAAATATATTGCATAAATAGAATTTTCACCTATTTATTACTAAGCTTACAATAATGTCGATATTGCATATTTTTAAAAAATGTGTTAAGCTCTCATAAAACCCTGCAGGTAGATTGTTTATAAAAAATGGCAATGCCTTCTACAATTTTCAGCTATTTATTAGTAAGCTTAAAATAATATTGATATTCCATATTTAAAAAAAAATGTATTAGGCTCGCATAGAACCCTGTAGGTAGATTGTTTATGAAAAAATGACAATGTCTTCTAGAATTTTCACCTAGCTTAAAATAATATTCATATCGCATATTTTGAAAAAAATGTATTAGGCTGTCATAATACCCTGCAGGTAGATTGTTTATCTAAAAATGACAATGCCTTCTACAATTTTCACCTATTCATCTAAGTTTAAAATAATATTGATTTGCCTATTTAAAAAAAAAATGTATTAGGCTAGATTAGGAAGGATTTGGAAACTCAATCTATTCATTGGAAATAGATCCTATTTACATAGGTACCTACTACCTACATATTATTATTATTATTAAAAAGTGTGCCGTTAGTTTCTAGAATAATAATAGTATGCTCAATGACATTTCAATCAGCTGTTTACAGTTATGCGCCATATTGCTTTTTTCCTTTATCTCTACAAAAGTAGGCGCCTCATGACGTCACGATAAAATTTAATTTTCTCGACTGCATTATAATGGTTTCGTTTAGCGTATATTATTGTTGAATGGTTGGTAACTCAATTCGAATATTATATAGGTACATAATAAAAAAAATGGTTTCAACCAGAGCTGCTAGAACCTCATTTTTTAAAGTTTCTACTCCAGCTTCGATTCCAGTGGAAGAATTAATAATTGAATGGAGTCCGATGCCATTAAATTAAATGAAAAATTGGATACGCAGATTCAGACTTCGTTTCCGGTTCTTTAAAACAATTAATATATCTAGGTGTTAGTAGGTACCTCCTTACTTATGGATATTTTACGTGAAATTCAAACCTGAAAAATTAGGTGTAGGTAGATGTTATAGAGATACCATTTTGTACCATGTACCATTACCAAGTGGAGCATAATTATGAACACAATTTGCCAGTATTCAACCTTTATTAGAAACATGACGTCGGAATGTGTACCTACTATAATAAATAATAAATAAAAAATATTAAATATTATATACTTAATAAATATTTTATCGGAATAACTTACTGTCTTCAGCATCAAAACCAAAAACTGTAGGACTTCCGACATTTTTAATGAGTTCTGGTTAGAGGTTTTCAAGATTCAAATGGTTTCAAAAATAATTAAAGGTTCGATTCCGGTTCCATCTTCAGCATTTACTTTGTAACATTACATTAAAAACATTAGCAAACAACGGTTCTCATGAAATTATTAGCTACCAAAATTTATTTAAATATCCGTGAAAGTTCACACATAGAAAGTTTCTGAGAAATTACTGAATATTAAAATCCCGTCGCAAGACGGATGTGATGTTTCATGATGCTGTGTACCGTGCGATTGCCTATTCATTTTGATAGCACCATAAAGGTTGATTTTTTTTATAACTGTATAATGTCTTTATTAAGGTTTTAAATAGGTACGTAAAATTTATAATTGTTTTTATTATTTTTATATTTACATAAAAACTTATTATCTCTTCTTCTTTTGTGCTTGTTATTAGTAATTAAGTCATTTTTATTTATAATTTCATACACACTGTTTATAATTTTACATAATATTCTATTATGTACGTATTTATGGTGCATTGGCAAATACTCTTTTTTCTAATAAATAAATGAATAAATAAATATGGAGATAGAAAAAAGGGTGATTGTGCCGCAGATGCCGTCATGAGCTTTTATATTATTTTTTTACGAAAACAGTTTATTCCATGTAGACAATTATAATAACTACCTTTTTATGTCGGCGCATCGGCTTTTCGATCCAATAATCGTTAATTGAAAATTTGAAATTTTCATACATTTTGATGCATCATTATCACAAACTAAGATTTTATTTATTAGGTAATATTAGGTTGGAGTAGGTTAGGTTAGGTTTGGTTTGGTCTAAAAAGAAAGTTGTAAAATCTCATGAAGGCATCTGCGGCATATTTAGCAAAAAAAGTAGATACGTATTTATTTATTCTCGGTTCGTTCCCTCGTGTCTGAGGATCGTGACCTCCCTGAATTACACAAATTTTCTGTGCGAAAGACTCTCAATCAAGTATCCATATCAATTCTTTTACCTATGTTAACACTAGCATTACTCTATATTCAAATGACGTTGTCATAACAACACACTAATAATAAATTATGACGGTTAGTGAAATTAGGTGAACAAGTATTATGAACTTTCCCAAGTGCCGCCGCGAGAATATTAAATACATTCGACGATGACTAATAAATACTTAACAACATTATTATAATCATCACAGGGAAGTTCATATTATATTCATATACGGTCGCGATTCCGCGCCTACCGAAGATCACATGTCAATACTTTATAGGGCTGTCATATCGAAAGAAACGTACCGATATTTTTTGACGGCCCTAGTCGTGCATGGTTTATATTTACATCCCCCCTATAATAGAATCCCTGCGTGAGAGTATTGAGTGGTGTGTCTGTGGCACTATCACAGAACGACTCAGAGACAGGCAGGGTTGCTTCCTTGCTCCATTTCTCTTCATCACCATCTTCAACTTATCTGTATAATATAGGAACTATGAGTGACTACGAGAGTTAAAATGCTACTATGATCGACGCATAACTTTACTATGACCCCTAATATGAGCTTTATTATAGGTAACTATATAAAACTAGAATAACTGAGATCGCAAGGAGTGCCTTTCTTAAAATGAGACGCCTTCTTAGCAACCGAGACCTTAACCTCGGTCTGAGACTGCGTATGGTATGTTGTTATGTTCTCTCAACTCTTTTCTATAGTATGGAAGTATGGACGCTAAACCAAGAGATGTTACGGAGAGTTGAAGCTTTTGAGATGTGGCTGTATATACGCATTGTCAATTTTTTTTGGACTGACCGGATGACAAAAATTCTCAATCGAATGGGAAAGGACCGAGAAGTTCTGCATAGTATCAAAACCAGGAAACTACAGTACCTCGGCCACATTATGAGAGGACAAAAATACAGCATTCCCCAACTTGTCATTCAAGAAAAGATCAATGGTAAGCGTAGCTGAGGACGACGCCGCATTTCGTGGCTTAAGAACCTCTGTGATTGGTACGAGTGCAGCTCCACTGAACTTTTCAGAGTAGCAGATGACAAAGTTAAGATCGCCTTGATGATGGCTGACCTCCACTAGGGGATGGCACAATAAGAAGATGATTATAGGTAAAGGCTTTATATTCGACTTGTCTATATTACTACGTGTAATTTCTTTCGCGCGTTTCACTAATTTGTTCGGCAACCAGATGTCCATCGTTCAATTGTCACGGCATCAAGTTGGTAGAGCCGAATCGCCACACAACCATACCGAATATGTACATTAAATTTTGAATATAGTTTAATCAAAAATAATTACAAGATACATTTTTTTTTATATACAACGTTTTTAAATTTTCTGTTGAAATATTATGCTCAATATTATGCTCAAACTTGTACTCGATATGAAGTAAATAAAAAACAAACAAATATAGAATACTGAAATGTCATTTTGACATTTCATTTTGATTTCCATAGTAACGCACGTATATATTAATAATTTAGTTGCTAGGACTACCGCCTTAGCAACCAATAATCGTTTTTTACTTTTTACGGATTTTTCTGAAATAACTTTCCATACAAGACAGAATTAACTGAAAATGAATTCAATTCTGCTTAAAGATGGCTAAAAGTATTAATGCATTGTCATCGTGTTCTGATATATTCTAAAAGTTTCAAATGTCTAGCTAGTCGGTAAGTTAGTTAAAAATCGATTGCAAGATTTGTACTGGACAAACAAGAATACGAGCTAATAAAAACGTTGTAAAATACTACCATTTCCACTAATATTGTCCATGAAAGTCCACTGCTGAACGAATGCCTCTCCTGTAGCTGTCGCAACACTTTTCTCTTTTTTATTTACTAGTTTTTGCACAATATTGATACATAATATTAAAAATTCAACAATTTATTAATGTGTGTGTGGTCACCATGTTCGGAAGAAGTCAAATTTACTATTGATAATAAATACCTGACAAGCTGTTAATCGTAGGTCCCAATAAAACCCATTAATTTTCATAAAATTCTTTGGTTTGGTATTTTTTAAACACCGGAGAATGGCTTATATCGGTTGCCTAAAAATATGTGCATCTGTGTTTAATAACTTACCTGTTAAAAATGTGTTTTTATTTTTTCAGGTTCGTTTACGTCCGACTCCTCAGATAATATACTGCATTGTTTCCACTGATATTTCTTGATGAACTTTGGTCTCAAATTCCTTTTTCCTCCAAAGCAGGTTTACTTCGATAACCATATATTATGCCAAAACTGCATTTTAAGACTCTCCGGTAGCTTGCAGCCCACGAGTTACACTCCCCTGTCACTCACAACCTGTCACCGCCGTTTTATTGCAGACGACTACCTGCATACTTCCTCCTCCGATTACCGCTTCCCCTTGTTTCTTCTTCTTCGTTTTAGTCTTCATCACATCGCATCAGCCATTCCACACTTTACAGCTCAGACCTTACCCACCAGTGTTGTCCTCCAAATGAATAGATCACTGTCAACCGGTTCTTCATAATTATACATAATTTTATAATTAAATGAGTTACTTATCTTTAAAAATAATAAAATCACCAAGCCTTAGCTAAGTGATTGCATTTAAAAAAATATATTAATTGCCTTTTGATTTCCATGATACCTAAGCACAAAATATATTTTTGCCTGCCTCTCCGTATGTGCTTAAAATTAAAAAAAAAAAAAAACTACTTCATGAATATTCATGTAACCTGGACAACTTATAGACTATTGTTGGTAACAATTTAATAAAATGTCATCTTTCAAGCTTCAAGCTTTTTACCATGTCAGTCGTAGTGATTCTAAGTATGCACAAAACTTTTTTATTCGGCGTTTAAAAAAAAGATTTTTTTTCCGGTTAGGTACATGTTCAAACACGCGCGTTAACATGATTTTACTCCCTATTTCAGCTATAGTTTGTCAATTTATGGCTACGGCCGTATGTTGTAGTTTAACCAGTGGGAAATGCCAAAAGAAATGACGTATTTCAAAAAAATACTACGTTATGCTTAGTTTAATAATTATTATAAAACAATCATTATTCGTTGGATGTTTATCACACTTGAATAGTCAAAGACATAGCTTATAATAGTATCTTTAGAATTATCTTCAAATGTGTTAATCTTGCTCATTTTTTTAATCATAAAATGCCTAATTCTTCTCAAATTTGGGATCACAGAGATTATTAATATAATTTTTTTATCGTAAATATTTCACTATAATAATGTCAACATAAATTTTACTAATGGTTTTATAAATGCGTTTAAAAATTAATAAATGTAAAAAATCTTTACAACTTTCCACATGGATGTATTGAAATATGACTATATTCTAAAACATTAGATCGAAAGGTTTAAAAGAATACTATTCTATGTAATAAAAATACTTTATTACATCGCATTTATTACGCAGTCATCAAATAAATGTTTAAAATAAATATAAAGGACAATAAGGCTTTAAAATTATATAAATAGATTATCTACAACGTTTAAGGAATGTCCAGGATCATGCTTTGAAAATACCATAAAACCTCCGGAGAGTACGCGGAGCACGTGGGCCGTTAACTATATTATAATTTATATATGGAGACTTTGCTGGTAGCAATATCATTTTCCTATTCTATTTTTATACATATTTGTAATCTATGTACCTATCTAACTGTTTGTTTTCCTTAATAAAAAAATATTTCAAATGGTGTCGAAGTTAAAATAAGACTTCTAGAAACTAATGCACTTGTCACAAATGTCTACTTCTTCAGTCTTTTAGTATATGTGCCTACCTTTTACTCCTGCGTGTCATGCGGACGAAGTCCCGAGCCATCGCTAACGTACAGCTGGTGAGATTGACAAATGAAAATAGCATTATAACATTAACTTGAATGGCGAAGACTGCTTTCGGATTGGGTTTCACTATTGAAATTTATTTCAAAGTTATTATAACTCCAGAAAAAAATCCAAACAAAGATCTCTTCGATGAGTTCTTCGAGATAGATGAAGAGAAAATGAAAAGTATAATGATACACCAAGTCTTCAACAACTCAGCTGACTCCAGATTATTGGAATTACTAGTTCTAAGCCGGCCACAGTGATTTCGATGCACGGTGATGTAGAGTATCACAGGATGCCAGCCAGATGGGCCGAACTGGACGTCATCATGTGGAGACTGATAGGTAGTAGAGACCATTGATATACTACTGGATGAATCATATGCTTCTTAAAATGACGCCCGATTTTCAGCGACTCGGCCAGTGTTAAAACTTACTGTTTTAATATCAGCGGACTTAACTCGATATAAGCTCACTTAATATTTGTCTCGAAAACGACCTGGCAATAATTATGAGTAAGCCCGATCTAGCTTGCATCCTACTCTAACTAATAGTCAGCGCATGACGACTTGCTCTGTCCGCTCAGACATGAATTTTTGGTAGCTTGCAAGCTTTGGGTTGCAGACACCCTTAGGGTCAGTATTCCAAGAACGCAAATTTTGTTTTACAGCCAGGGCAATACGGGTGAAATTCGGGAATCCATGTTAACGGTCTTAACGCATTATACCTACCTACAAGGAAATATTATAAGACGATATTCGTAATATCTCAATTTTTATTTTGTGGTACATTTTTAAAATGACACTTGTATGGGAACTCCTCATCTAGTAGTATATCAATGGTAGAGACCCTATCAGAATTTAGGAGTCTGCGTGAAACTTGCGTTATATTGATACGAGTGTTAAAAAAGATGTTTAAATTATTTATTTTCCCCGTGAATTCAGGTAAATGTATTTTTCTTTTATTGTTTTATTACTATAAAAAACTTCTCCATCGATAATTTATCAGCTACTGCAATAGTTTGAGTCCATTCACAACAATAAAATTCTTCCTGCGATGTTTTCAGCACAATAATTGATGCTACTAAAAGCTAATTCAGAAAGCTTAAAACCATCGCAAAAAGCTTTTCGGCTTTTTTAGATAGTCCCAGATTATTAATTATTAACTAGATTATAAATATATAGAACCATAAGCGTGGTTTTAAATTTGACAAAATCCCATATTATTAGTTATAGTTCACAATTTGAACGCAAATGTAAAATTCTGTGAATTAATAATATTTTTTTTTATTCGACCATGTTCGATTCTAATAAGATCATATTGGCCTCCACAGAGTGGAAGTTTGTATTAACAGATTATTGCTTTTACGAGAAATAGATGTCAGTCATTTGCTCAACGTATTAGGTCCATACTCTGACTCATACACAAATTGAAAACATTATGTCTACTAGCCAGACCCAGGATTCTAACCTTGGACCCACGAGGCTATAGGCCACCGCTTAAGCCGCACGGCCATCGTGGGTGTATAATAATTTAATATTCATTTCATGAAATGATCAGATTAGGATCAAAGATAATTTCAAGAAAAAAATCGTTGAGAAAATAATATATCAATTATGAAAGTTATTGTTATTACTTCAAGTTTTTCCATGAAAACCATACTGTCATCTAATAGCTTCAATTTTTATTTTGTTATTCCACAATATACAACCTAAATGGTATGGAGACATGCCTCATGCAACGGATGCCAATCTGCTATGTTTAGTGCAGTTTTGGGTCATCGATTTGGACAACCGGTTCGCACGAGCCGGAAGGGGGTCATTACCGTTCCTTGTCTGTACACAAAACACCGTTTCAAGTTCATTGCCTTCAAGCTGACCGCGGCCGCATCTCATCCAACACAACGGTGCTTTTTCTTTCGCCTTACTTTATTTCATGTTGAGTATCGAGCCAGGAAGCACCCACCATGGTATCTCACCAACAAACGTAAAGCCATCATCAGCGAAATTCGCGCAACGAATATAGTAATAAATTATCAGACACCAACCACCTTCATTTCAGAGCACTTTATTTACCTGCATTACTTGAAGAACAGACTATTCAAAACATAAACATATCTTTGGATTGTAGTTAGTGTCAGTGTACCTTTTAACCTAAGTATTCAAATGTTGTGTAAAAACTCTGGGTTGTGATTTTAATATATTTAGTTCCCATTGAACAACGAATATGATGTACAAGAACCATTTGTTTTTGCTGTGTGTTTTTGTTGCAATTCCGAGTGTTTGGCCCGCCAAATACGTACCAAAATGGAAAAAACAGGTCAGTAGTTCTCCGATACGAATAAAATAATATGTCTATTATTCTTTCAAAACAGTATAATACTTTATAATAGTCGAGATGTTGAGGATGAATGAATGCAATATTATGTTAACGGTGACCAAGTTTTGTTAATTAACTTTTAATAATAATAATATACTTTTCTTTCATTCTTTCTACCATGTCCGATTCTAATAGGATCATATGGACCTCCACAGAGTAGAGATTTGTATTGGCAGATTTTGTTTTTTACGAGAAATGGATGTTAGCCACTTGCTCAACCTATTAGGTCCATACTCTGACTCATACACAAATTGAAAAACAATAATATGTGTACTTGCCAGACCCAGGATTCGAACCTGGGACCCTTGGCGTTATAGTCCAACGCTTAAGCCGCGCGGCCACCACATATACGCTTTATTTTAAATATTCTCGAATGATCCATTATTATGATTCTTATAACAAACTATTGATATTTATTTATGTTTATGTTAGTATTTGAGAGAGGACACAATCAGTTATCGGGTTAAAACATTCAAATCATTAATAATATTGTGCCGAAATCTGGTAAGAGTGTAATCCAATTTTACAACGTTTTTCTTAGGTCGTATTCTTATTTGCCCGGTACAAATCTTGCAATCGATTTTTAACTAACTTCCAGACTAGCTAGACATTTGAAACTTTTAGAATATATCAGTACACGATGCCAATGCATTTTCTAAATACTTTTAGCCATTAAGTAGAAATGAATTCATTTTCAGTTAAATCGGCCTTGTATGAAAAGTTATTTCGACACCATTATTGGTTGCTAAGCGGATTGTCCTAGCAACTAAATTATTAATATATACTTAATTATACTATAAATTATATTAATAATAATAATAATAATATTATATTAATATATACTATAAATTTAAAAACGTTGTATATAAAAAGTTCTTTTTATCTTGTAATTATTATGTTATTAACTTGTCATATAAATCAGTTACCTACACGTTTGTATTATATTACACGCATAAATAGGAAACCTTTATTCTTTCTACCATGTCCGATCCTAATAGGATCATAATATATGGACCTCCAAAGAGTGGAGGTTTGTATTGACAGATTTATGGAAAGCTTTATCCAACTATTGTTTTGATTTACTTATAAATACCAATTATATTCAATTTTAAACACCCGTATGTAATATATATGTAAAATTACATAAATTTTGTTTTTAGTCAGTCAATAACCCTCAATTTTACAACGTTTTTCTTAGCTCGTATTTTTATTTGTCCGGTGGTTCTTTGTCCGGTACAAATCTTGCAATCGATTTTTAACTAACTTCCTGACTAGCTAGACATTTGAAACTTTTACAATATATCAGAACACGATGCCAATGCATTTTTTAAATACTTTTAGCCATTAAGTAGAAATTAATTCATTTTCAGTTAATTCTGTCTTGTATGAAAAGTTATTTCGACACCATTATTGGTTATCTTATTATCTGGTGTCCTAGCAACTAAATTATTAATATATACGTGCGTTACTATGGAAATCAATATGACATGTCAAAATGACATTTCAGTATTATTTATATTAAGTACATTTTTTTATCGTTTAAGCTAGTCAAGTCAAGTTTATATAATTCAACAGAAAATTTAAAAACGTTGTATATACAAAGCTCTTTTTACCTTGTAATTATTTATTTTGTTTTCTATAGTTTTGAATTACTGAAAGACCAAAAAGTAGGTATATCACGAAAGTCTTCAGGATTCGGACAAACACTCAGCAAGGACAAAAAGCTTGTCTTTAAATTCGTGAAATTTAATTCAATCTAATAGTGTGAAACCATTATCAACTAAAAACAAATTTTTGGAAGTTATTATTTTTCGTCATCAGCAACACGACCACAACTCTGAAATAAGTAGATTAGATTATCCGTCTTTCCCTATTCTCTGGAAGTTTTGTGGCAGAATATCCTCTGGATATGGATGTGGTAGAGGCTATATATTTTCCAGTGAATACTGTTTACTCCGCCGTATCAACTTTAGCCCTATTCCTGCCGAAAACAATTTACCATTCGAGGCTGTCTGCATTCAAAGAATAGTCATGTTATGATACCTACTACGAAGATAATGGTATGTAGAATATGGAATCTATTATAATTGAAGACACAAGTGGATGAAGGTGTTATCTTACATTTTATGACAAAGACTTTTTATTGCGTGGATGAAGGTGTTATGTACCTATCTTTCATATGGATGTATCAAACATCTTAAAATAATCATTGGTGTGGCATTACGGCAAGGGATGAAGGGACTATGTTACTTTATTTTTTTAGTTTTAGTTTTATTTTGTTATTTTCTCTAGTGGATGTAGGTGTCATGTACACGTTTTTATAAATAAATTACAAAGTTGAAGATTTTAACAAACTATTTCTGACATTAGTAAAATTGTGTGATCCTACATCACATGAATACATCACTAGTTAAATTATCCTCAACTGAAAAAAATACATCAAAAAAACTTTAACCTCAATTTACTCAAAACTTTGATTTTGTAACATAACTCCTTCATCCACTTGTGTCTTCAATTGTAAATACCTTGTTTCAAAATTGCAAATGATGGTCGAGAATATTAACGGAATCGAAATAACACCTCAGTTGCATATTGTAAGAAAAATACGGAATAATCCAGTGGTATTCAAACTGACTGCCACGGCGTCGCAATCTATTTGATAAATTTAATAATTCCATAAAATTTTGAATAATAAATCCCATTATTGCCCCTGTTTGCCACCTCCCATTCTTCCTCTCACGATATAAAATTATTTTCGACCAGCACCTATCTCGTTTTAGCAACTGATTTAAAAAATACTTTGAGTAGGGACCTAGATTAGTTGAAGAAGTTAATGTGAATTCAAGACATGAGAGAAACCGGCGGTAGCTGGAGTAACGTCGCATGTGACTAGGAGGTCATGCGTTGCCCGGGGTGGCAAATTATCGAAGGCATACCTACGAATAATATAATTTTAGTAGACTGGATTCCGCGAAGTCGATACAATTGTCATCCGCGACGCTAACGATATGACGTGTATTCCTAAATTATTTAAGAAATGATTGTGTATCCATTTTAAAAATGTAATTTAAGTAGATAATCGCTGAATGCAATATTTGAGAATAAAAATAATATGATAGTATTAAATCACTGATTGGTACGATGTAAGAAATATTATACACAGAAGGCATCGTTAAACGGAAAAAAAACTGGGAAACCACTGGCTTAACGCATAAAACATAGCGCACGATTGCGATGGTCGTCGGGTCAAATCCCATTTGATACAAATATGTTTGTAATTATTTTTCTAAGATGTTCAAAATAATACACGTTCAATAAAAATTCGCTTTATTTGCTTGCTAGCATTGAAACTTGTATTGTAGCAAAATGATACCAATACACATAAGAAAAGCCCACTTTGCCACCACAGAATGATTTTCCTACATTTTTGGAGTTTTCGGAAAATCACAACCTTTTCAGTCAAGTATTCGCAATATTAAGAGCGTTATTCTGGGAAAATTCATCCCATAAATAAATCAATAATGATCCTTTTAAAAGACAGATATTTTTATGCCAATAACAACTACATACCTAGGTACATGTTTCATGCCAAACGTCAAATTAAATATTATGTTACATGTAAATTGTACGCAAAACATTTCACCTTGGCACAGTTTGCCATTAGCTTTCTTATCGGAAAGAGATGACCGTATACTATACGGTCTTCAATTTTATTAGATTAAATATGAACATTAATTCAATTTTCATAGCTGATTTTGGCAAAATTCATGAATTCAAGAATGAAAACCTAACCTAACAAATAATCAAGTATATCGGCTATTTTCAAAATTTGTTTGCTGCTGGGTTCCTGTAAAGTGTAAACCGACAAGAGCCGTGTTTTATTTAGACATTAATTTTATGTCAGTACGATACGGCCCAAAGAAGTTGGACGGTCTTTAATATACAGCCATATAATATTTCCGATACAACATTTCACGGTTAAGTGTGATATTATGGCGAACTGCATACGAACAAGTATCCGGACACGAAAATATTAAACGTTTGTGTCTCAATATCGAATAAAGAAAAACTCTAATCTTTAATATTAACGAACTAGAATCATGAATGTAATGATAAGAAAATACGATTAGTTTGGATTTAGTACATTAAATGAGTTTATTAATTGACACATTATATTACTAAAATTACGTAAATTTGCGATTTCGGAAAATTATTCTACGACGGTCTTCGACATTCATAACAAAGTAACTATTTACGATTTCTGGAGTTTTATATTCATGTTAACTAGGTAATTATCACGTATCTTATATGCAAAGGTCTAGTTCAAATAATTGTATCAGACGTTATTAAGATAATGAAATACACACAAATTTTAAAGCCGATGGAAATACTATTATAAAATATTATCTAATCAGTAATAACTGATTAACAAGTATGACTAGAATTGATCACATACTAGGTACTAAATAGGTTTTTTTTGTTATTAATGATTAAATTTAATATTGATGATAAAAGCAGTTATTATGCTATTATGTATTTATAGGTACTAAAAATATTAGTCACTCTAAAAGATAGGGCCGTCAAAAAAGTATTTATAATTTTTAACCGATACTTCAATACCGTTATGACTCATAATCGGTTTGGATATTTATAATTAATACGCCCCCTAAAAAGTTTTTAGAATTTTATTCGTCTCTCATTAGAAGAAATCTGCTCATCACCGCTTTAATGAGCCGGTTAGACGGCAGCTTTTCTGCGCGGTATAGCGACTTGTGCAAACTACTTTTACAGCGCTTTTCGATTTGCGCGAGCTACAGTTTTCCCGTCCATACACACGGGTTACGCTATACGAACCGGTTTGCGCAGGTAAGCTTGTGGTAAAGCAAGAGCATCTAACCGGTGCTTAAATATAAAAAAAAATGAAATGTTGTACTTTTGATAACGTGGACAAGGAAATGAAAATATAATATTATCGTTTTTAACGTTCTCCGTTATTTTATTACAACGTTTTTATTAGGTCGTATTCTTATTTGTCCGGTGGTTGTTTGTCCGGTACAAATCTTGCAATCGGTTTTTAACTAACTTCCCGACTAGCTAGACATTTGAAACTTTTAGATTATATCAGAACACGATGCCAATGCATCTTTAAGTCGAATTGAATTCATTTTTAGTTAATTCTGTTTTGTATGAAAAGTTATTTCAATACCATTATTGGTTGCTAGGGGTCCTAGCAACTAAATTATTAATAAATAATATATACGTGCGTTATTATGGAAATCAATATGAAATAACATTTCATTATTCAGTATTTCTATCAAGTAAATTTTTTTTTGATCGTTTAAGCTAGTCAAGTCAAGTTTATATGGTTCAACAGAAAATTTAAAAACGTTTTATGTAAAAAGTTCTTTTTATTAATCTATAGTTTAACATAATCGACAATCGAGAGATTGTTGATATCTTTTCCGAGTATTATGTAGTTTGTTCAATAAAAATGTCACTGCTGTCTAATGAAGATATTGATCTCAAATCAGAATAATAATTATTGTTAATGGCTTTATAAAATAAATGATAAGCACCTATATTATTATCAGGATTTATGAATGCGGTTTAATCACACTTAGGTGAAGTGTGACATGACAGAGAAAGCAATCAATAAAAAAGATCTTATTTTTAACAGCGTTTTTCTTGCCAGATTCGCATTTTTTAATTTAAATCTAACGATAGCGCAAATAACTTAAAAAGTAATAGTTAGAACTAGCAAAATGCTTTGGTTTCAAGATCATTCGAGAATATCCGAGTGCTACTTCCACATTATACCTACTTATCATATTTTTGTGTTAAGTATTCTAGAATATATCAGCATAATTTGGCGTCATCTTGGAGATTTCATCGATTTTTAATTTGAAAATCATACTGATTCTTTCCTTATGATAATGACAATCAAAAGAATTTTGCGACTCGTTTTCTTCTGGGATGCTATTAAGGCACCTCAGTTGAGGCATGGTTTAAAAAGATCGTGGCTAGGCGATGCGCGGATTGTGCAAATAACGCGTGCCGAACGAAATATAATTTGTCATATAAATCCAACATGCGTCCATTTAATGTTCTGTTTATTGTTCTATTAGTAACAATAATAATATATTCATTGACATGTTTTCTTTTTCAAGTAAATGGGTAACGTTTTTTAGTCATCTTTCCCCGTCGCCATCACGAAACAAATTGACGTGTTCACAGCTCGACGTTCGCTCTCCGATTGTCAGCTAGTCCAAAATTTCGTCGCACCTATAGTTGAAAATTATTTGCCGTTTCACTGAAGTACCGTCTTAATGAAATTCTTGTCCACCCGAAAAGTGATTGCTCTTTTATGGCATTTCGTTTTACTTCTTCGCGGGTTCATTTACAATCCGTATACAGTGTTGTGAACACACAACAGATTAATAAATATAATTCCGATAGGGATATTCAATACACTACATTTTGACGCAGGGTTTTGAATGTGTGAGTGTCTTACGAAAATGAAGCACGCATTATGGACGTGCAATAGTGTGTATAATACAACAATATTTATTTATTTATTTAAGAATACAAAACATTGTGGACATAACAAATCTAAATTCAAGACTACACAACATGAGATTTACATTATGAGTCAAACATTACCCTCACAAGAGAGAAGAAGAGAATATATAAAAAAAAATATATAATAACAATAATAATAATAATAATAATAACAAAAAAAAACCAAAACATGCTAAGTACAATTTAATAAAGAAAAATATAATTTTTGAAAATAAAAAACATACAATTTTATACAGAAAAATACAATTTCAATAACAAAATGCAAAGTACATCATTGAAAATGTCTTCGTCTTTAGGGAGCGCATTTACGAATCTTGTCTAATCGTGCCTGATAGGCTTGACACGAGGAAACGGTTCCAATCCAGAATAAATCATGGCTGCGACCACGTAGGTAATTGACAGGCGCATGTAAATTCAAATTCATTAGGACACCGGGATTGGAAACCATCCCTCGCGATAACAGGCAAAAGTGTTTCAAAATTAAATGAGCCTCAATGCATAAACCGAGAGCAGTTGTCACTGTTGTCAGTATTCGACGTATGACGTATTCTTAATACGTGTTTTTTCATCCCGTATTCTTCCGCACTCGAGATCGGTTGCCTGCTACTCCTTACCCGTTAGGTATTTCAGATTCCATTATTTCTGAGTTGTGAAAAATACACATATTGTTTTAAGATTTCTTTGACGAAGCGATCACCTCTTGTGGTTCACTAAAAACCTCCGCTGACCAAGGTGTCATCAGAGTACGATTATCGATTTAGTGGGCTCGCATATCAGAACTCGCCGCATGCGTCTTACGACGAATTCGTCGATGTGACGTCATCGTAAACCAAGAAACAAACGTTATCAAATGGAGTTTCGCAGATTGGCCGATGCAACTGCGACTCTGCGACCCTTTGACATGCCTCGAGTTGCATTGGCCAAAGCCTGCATGTCGATCTCGAAAAATGTCGGCTCCGCGCAAGCGCACAGCCTGCGGCCATCGGCCATTTCTGTCTCTGTCTCTGTCTACACTGTCATTGCTCGCTCATTGCTGGTCACCGTGTTTGACGTTTGTTCATACAATCAACACAATAAAAATGGCAGACGAGACACTTCTCCTTTTTCGCGTTTGACGTTTGCCGCTAGGCAGATGTGCGAGGTTGTAGCATGCAACATTCATCGGCGGTCTCATAAAATTTGATTTATGGCCGTCAGGCACACAAGGCGAGTTGTGATGTGCGAGCCGGCTGAGTTAAGCCGGATTCATACTAGACTTCCAACCTTCGCACTGGATTAGCCAGTTCCTCACCGGCCATGGCAACTTCGCCGCCAGACTCCACGAGTTTGGCTTGATAGTAGATGGGCCGGGTTGTACCTGCGGGCATGACCACCAAGATGTTGAACACATCCTCTGGGATTGCCCGCTTATGGAATTCAAACGAGCGGAGCTGTTTGCCAGGGTCCGTCCTCACACGGGCCCAATTGGTCATGGAGATCTGGTAGCAACCGAGGCCAACTTTGCGGCATTTGAGAAATTTGCAGCGTCGTATGGGGAGCGGGATAGTCCCGACTCTTCTGTAGACTCATCCATTTCAATTCGTGACACTCAGTATGCGGGTACACAAAGCGCTTAACGTCAGCGGACAGCAGAGCCAGTCCAAAAACAAACATTTTCTTTCTTAACTTTCTTCTTTCAGCACTACGGTGCATGGTTGCAGCATCAGTCCCGTGCGGCTCCGTCTCGGGACGGAATGAGCACTTAAAATCACTTCTTTCAGACACGTTTAAAGCGTCATAGAAAGCGGCCGTGCATATCCACGGTTGTGCATATATGACGGGTGGTGGTGGGCACTTTCTAGACTTACATATCGTGTCGTGATGCACCATAAGCACATCGGAAGCCTATATTTTGTATGAAGGCGTGCATACAATTCTGTTGCCCTCTGTCGTGACGCAAACTGCTAGACTCCGATCGCATCAGTGCCCCCACCACCGCTCTGACGTGACACTAGTGCAGTGATTTCCAAACTCGGAGGCGCGAAAAGTTTAACACAATTAACGTAGCCTCAGGCTTGCAGTTTGCAAATGCATATTTTATAAAACGGCCGCTAGTTATAAACTACATAAAAAACAGTCCTATAAAAGGTTGTTTACAAACCTGTCTGAAAATATGGAGACTAATTTTATAATACCTCACTTCAAAACTACCTATTGTGAAGCGCGTTGGTTATCTCGTGAAAAAATAAAATAAAAGGGTCAAAATTAAACAAAATTGAGTGAATAAATCAATCCAAGGACAACTAATGCATTCACTGATTTAAAAAGACAAAGTGAAGGCATTCATAAAAAACTTGAGCTTTGGAAATCTAAATAACAAAAAAATAAGTTCGTTATGTTTCCACTTTTAAATGATTTATGCGCCAGATAGGTATATTGAACCAAACAAAAATCTAATGCACTTTTCTTGCTAATGCACTTTTCACATTATTTTTAGTAAAAAAAAGTCAATACGTGATTGTGCGTTGCAATTTGACGTGACACCTATATGATGAATGATATACTTGAATGATAACCCCCGTGTATAAATTAGGAAAAACTAGATTAGAGCGCCACACTGCCATTAACCTTATTGATAGGTAAGTGGGCCCGCCAAAGATCCTGGCCTGGGGGCCCGTTTCAGGATGTGGGGCCCATGAAGGAATCCATTTGTTAATGAACGATGATGAATTTGGATTGACTACTATTGAAATTGATTGTGCTAATAAACAAGCACATTCATCGGATGAAAAACAAATTAATTTAAAAATGAATATAAAGTACATACGTAGTAAAACCTTGTTTATTTTTATATTTTTTTTTCATTTTTGTATTAGTACATTGTTGACTATTTAAAAAGGTGTCTGTATTATTTAATGAAATAAAGGGGTGAGGCGCCAAGATTAGATTTTTTTTAAACGGGAGGTGTAGTAACATAAAGTTTGGAAATCACTGATCTAGTGTGAACGCCGTCTCTATAGTCTGACGAAATGGTGTATGTATGCATCTTTTCTATGTCATTTGCAATCATTGAATGGATTTCTTCAAACTGCACCTTGTTCATTCTAAAATATAAGAAGAATCTTTTTTCATCGTCCTCGAGTTCTTTCACAAGACGGTGAAATTCTCCTTTATTCCCTCTTAGTTTGTTTATGGGATGAACCTAATGTCTTCTTTTCTTCTCCCCTCCTCCATAAGTTGAGCTAACAGAAGAAATGCGAGGTCTTCTTCAAAATCACTGTCTGAATCGGATTCTAACTTTTTGTTCGTCCGATCATACCGAAAGCTACGACTGAAACGATTCAAAATACCATCAGTAGGCATCACAACACGACACATAGATGTACATTATAGCTTCTAGCAATAACGTCAGAGCCCATCACGACACGACACGTAAAGCGCAATCCACATTGAGGTGCATGTCACGGTGCATGTCGCCTACTGTCACGCTGTCGCGGCGAAAATTTAGTCTATGGTTTCGTCATTTTGCAGAATATTTTGAACGTGCACCATCTCGTAAATTCACTGAAAAATGACACTGATGAAGAATGCCTACTACAATTTATTAGTAATTTGAATTATTATTAATTATTCATTTTAATTTCAATTAATTTGAACAGTTTCTACATGTGCGTACGTTAAAATATATGCGGCATGACATCCATAGATAATAGAACCCAACCTGCAGACCATAGATAATAGACCACATATCGAAAATACATAGTGCCAACCGCTAAAAACAAAAACACGTGTTTTTGACATGACATTCGAAAAGTGCAGACATGTGAAATATGATAAAAATGTTCAAAACGTCATGCAGGTTCCGATGTAGTGCAGTTCAACGTGTCACTTCATTGTTGTTTTAGTGATTACGGCAGATTTTGCCATCTGACAATGTTTGTTTAAAGGTTCAAAGTGTGCTACGGGATGGGAGCATTAGTCTGATAACACTTTAAACACGGAGAACAACGACATTACACACTTTTTTCTCGTAGCGGCAGCCCGTGACAGTGGGCGACGAGCACCGTGACATGCACCTCAATTTGGGTTGCGCTTAAGTCTAGTATGAATCCGGCTTTACCCTAGTTTCATACGGAACGAATATTATTATTGTGCAATACGAAGTCACGCGTCTATTAATTTGTTTTTGTTTATTTGTTTTTTAAATTGTGCATTTGTTACAGGCGTGTGAGATTCCGGCGTCGCAGAGTGAATACAGCCACTATAAGTGCGACGATGACGGCGAACTGCGCTGCTTACCCGGGTGGCAAGGAGATCTTTGCGATGTGCCTATCTGCAGGAGGGGCTGCGACCCTCTCAACGGTAACACCTTTATTATTTTATGTTTGTGGGTTTATGGGGCGTCCAGATCCTATACCCCACCGCGCGCCTGGTCACAGAAGAAACACATTGACCATTATTTTTAAGAGGAATAATCACGTACAATAGCGATAAATGCATATATAGGTTATGTAAACAAAGACAGACGTCAAACCAGATCGCAAGCCTCCATTTTATTTTTAGGACTGCCAATATAAGATGACAATAATGAACTTGTTATCAACGTACAATCGTTCGATTTGAAAATCGAACTTCCTCCAAAATTCCTAATACCCACAGTATACCTACGTGTAATTAATTCTCCTAGTCCAAATTCGTAACGAAAATGACTCAGGACATTTACATTTCTCATACATTTGTAGAGACAATATGTCATTTGTCTGAATAAGTTAAGTCTTCAAAGGAATCTGTAAATAATAGTTTGTGTAAGATGGCAATATTTCGGTTATCTATAATAATGCTATTGGCGTTGTCTCAGGATACTGCAAACGACCAGGCGAATGTCGGTGCAAGATCGGCTTCTACGGGGAGAGATGTAGCAAGTGCATTCCGTTACCAGGTTGCCAGCAAGGCTACTGCAACTCTTCGTTTGAGTGTATCTGCCAGCAGGGCTGGGACGGACTCTTCTGTTCAGAACGTAAGTATCTAAAACCTATTTACAAACTTAACGTTGAATAAGATAATAATATGTATTTAAACTCAATCTAAAATTTATACGAATACTAAAATGCATTTTTTAATACTTTATTCTGATCGGCCATAAAAATAAAATTGATTTAATTTAAAATCTACAAATTATGTTGGGACGTGAAATTTTCAGCTGTTTGCCGTTCCGATTGTCACCCGACTCGAGGATATTGCAACTCTCCAGGAGGGTGCTCATGTAGGCTGGGGTGGTCAGGACCGACGTGCAGATCCTGCCAACCACTGCCAGGCTGCCAGCGAGGATACTGCGATAAGCCGTTAGAGTGCAAGTGTCTTCCGGGCTTCACTGGACTGTTATGCCAGACGCGTGAGTAATCCGTTATTCTCTAATAATTATTGGTTCTACAATACGATAAATGCCCCAATACTGTCGAAAATGGTTGGAAAAATGATTATGGGAGTAGGCTATACAGTAAGATTAAAATAACAAAGTAAATTAAGGTGCATTGGGGTAATTCCGAATATGGGTATATTCCGAAAGTTCAAAAATTCTACCAATCGAAGCAATATTTTCCTATTGGCAACATTAAGTCTAGAAGCCATGTTCATTTTGATCGCTTCGTAAGTCGTCGCTAGTCGCTACTGTCAACAATGCGTGCATACCATCAAGTTTTTTCGGAGAAGTGTTTTTCGCGCCATTTTTGCTGATTCGTAATTACCCCAACTTACATATCTCGGAATTCTGGTAAGTTATTTGAATAAGTGATTGCTTTTACGATAGATTATCGTTTTTTACGAATTCGTCAGAGGAGCACAACGTCCTAACTGTGTTTTTAAATTTTTTTCGGAAATACCCCTTTGGGGTTATTCCGATACATATTCACTCCGCAATAGCCCACATAACTTTTTCATAGTAATTAGCAGTGATTCTCAATCTGTAAAGAAACTAAAATTATATCTAATTTAGATGTACATAATATACTTAATTAAATTAATATTAAAGTAAGTAAATTTAGCGTCGTCCTAATAAGAAGCTATCGCACGCCCTATTATAATCTTGGGTATGTGCGGTAACGCCAGCCTTCACTTAACAGCATAACTAGTGTATCCGACATCATGAGCGAATATAGCAATGCTGATATTATAGATTATCTTGATTTTGAAGAATTGATGGATGAATACTCTGAAGATGATTGAAAAATATACAAGGAAGAACCGAGGTCACAAAAAAAACAAAAGATGTGAAATATGGTGAAAGTTTAACTGCCGAAAAGATACTCACCAACAACGATTCAAATTCTCTCTGTACTAAGAGTAAAGGTGTTGGCAAAAAAAGTAAAGGTAAAGAAAATTAAGCGGATAAAACAGACAAAAAAAAAACGAAGAGAAAAGACACATTGAAAGAGATGACAAAGACAAAGTTGATGTTTTTATAAAAGGAAAAAATATGACAACTAGAGAAGACTCAAAAGAAAAAGACAAAGATGAACAACTGCTACTAAAACTGAAAAATAAAGATATAGTATACAAAACTCAAGAAAAGGACCCTGCCATGAAGGAAAATTACAAATTAAATGATTTAGTGCTTGTCAGATATTCAATCAGAAAAAATAGAGGTACTATATTGGGTTCATAGAAGAAATAATAAAACATGAGGAAACATACTTCTCTATCAACTTCTTAAAAACTATGAGACCACAGCAGCAGCTAACCTTTATTACGACCAAAAGAAAAGATAGTGACAACGTTCCAGAGTCATTAAAAGTGAAGAAGATAGATATACAAAAAAAGTGCTGATGAAATAGAATATTACTTATGTAATGATAAAGATAGAATTTAATTTGACTGATTGCGTACCAAACCAATAGATCATTATTATGTATATGTGAGGTTTTCAGACCATGTCTTAAGCAATTCTGTTATATTTTTTTAACAGTGTAGCCCGCATTTTAGTTTTAGGTTTGCTAATAAGTTTATGCCATAAAAGTAGATGAAAATGATTAAAAACACAAGTTCCGACTTTGATTTAACATTTTTAATGTTGACTAATTTAATTGTATGGGTATGAAGAAAGTTTATTTTGCTATGCAAAAAGCAGTAAGTAAACAAAAGATATCTTTATAAAAAATATTGTTCTATCAAGGTAGTCAAATAAGAATGTAGACTCGAATAAAAATTGATTTTTAAAATTATCACCTTCTTTGATTTTCCTCGTCTTTATTTTAATGATTTAAGGTGGTAGGTACTTGTGTCATATTGGGATATTTTTTCTCTTTATTTGTCACCGGTGGGAACAAAACTGGTAGTAACAACCGGGAATAAACCTACTCTGCTCCATCCCGTTCCATAATCCCTTTAATCCTAAGTTCTTAACTGAAATGTTGAGAACCACTATCTTTTTTTGGGGTAATTCCGAACTAATAGTATCAAAAGTTAGGGATTTTGGATACTATTAACAAAATTGATGATATTTTGTGTTAGGATTAATTACGGTCAAAAAAGAAAGGTAAACCTTCGGTCAAAGTGCAATAAAATCAACTTTTGAATAATTTCGGAATTACCCCAAGATAGTTCGTAATTTCCCCAATGCAAAAAAAAAATGACTCAATATTTCAAATCCTCAATTTAAAGAACCCAACTATATATTCAAGAATCTAATATATATTTATCATACATCTTTTCTTTAAGTACACAGAGGTAAAACAATAATGGCAGTAAATATAAAACACTTTGAATAATTAACCGAAATATATAACCTCTAGTCATCTCATAGAAATTCCTGTCGGAATTACCCCAATGCACCTTACTATGTTTGATCATGAATGGAGCATGTATGGAACTCGACAAAGTAAAAGTTATATTAACAGGCTTTTTACAAACTTGGATCAAACATGGATCAAACATATAATGAAAATCGATATCCGTTTTATACCGTATCGCCAAATAGCCGCTCTACTAAGCAGACCACCGTGTGTTCATAATAAGATTCGCTAGGTTGAAACAGTGTGCACCGTTTTTATAAAATAAAGGCGTTTATCTTCTGTATCAAGACTAGTCATTACATACAAATTTGCTTGTATTGAGAACAATTGTTTTAGGTTAGGCCCTTTTTAACATTATGAATGCGGCCGATATGCTAAACCAATTTTATTCACTTACAGTTAGGCCCTTTTCTCAAGCTAATTAATATTGTTTTTAAAATAGTATCTATACAGTGAACATTATTACGTATATTTTTAAAACGCATTCTTCTCAAAATAATAAATTTGACGCTTGGGCCCGGCCCCTTTTTAATAAAACAATATAATGTCGGGTACTTAATTAAAATAAGGTATGTGTACTTTTTTAAATGTGTTTTTCTCAAAATATTAATTTTAGCGTATGAGCCCTTATTTATTTAAACTTTTTACTCATTCTTAGTGACACAAAAGTGAACAGCAAAGGGCCTAACGCTAATCAGTAGCAGACTTCAATAAATTAGAATTTATCCAATTTACAATGAATATAATATACCGATGTATTATCAATGTTCATAATTTATTATTTATACCATGTAATAGTATATACATACTTCTTGGGGAAATGCAGCTTTTATTCATTGTTAATGCAACCTCCACTTCAATCAATTTTATAATATTATTATTAAAATATTAAATTCATTTTTTTTATTTTACAACCGTGAACATTACAACTTATAAATTTGAGACGTTCACAACATGACATTTAAAAACAAAGAAACTGTATAAAGAAGAAATAAATATATGCAGTATCACAAAAACAGTATGAAAAGTTAAACTAAGTGGACCCTATTTTAAGAATTTATAAAACAACGTTCACCTATACTCATTCTCACGTAGGTGGAATCTCATTCAGTAGTCATTCATTTCTGATTGGACGTTTTTTTTCCACTTTTAACTAAATTGACAGTGACTCGACACGTTCGTCGCTTTCAGCTGAATTTAACACCATTCGCGTCTCTCCAAATGTACCCCAACGATTATTAAATTATATTTTTTGTGTTCTTTAGCAATTTGTGCTAAGGGCTGCCACTCAGAACGAGGGTACTGCAGGCGCCCGGGCGAGTGCCGTTGCAGGGTAGGATGGACCGGCGAAAGATGCGACAAGTGCCACCCCTATCCAGGTTGCGATGCAGACCACGGCATGTGCCGCAGACCCTGGGACTGCAACTGCGAGAAAGGCTGGGGAGGCATGCTTTGCAATGAAGGTTAGGAAACCACGCCATTAAGATTTTTTGTTATTTTATTAAGACGATACTTCAGTGAAACCAGGGCTCGAAATGGACCGGAGCGCCGTTCCGGTTCGTAAAATCCACAAAACTATCGCTCCGTCTCGTGGATATATTTATTTGACCGTCTCAGCTAGATTTCCCATATAATATAAAAATCTAACACTTATTTTTATAAAATACACATACAATTAGATAACTATGTTAATATTGTCGTAAAATTATTGAACGCTCCGGTTCATAAAATATTCCATTTCGAGTGAAACGGCAAATAATTTTCAACTATAGGTGCGACGAAATTTTGGACCCGCTGACAATTGGAGAGCAAACGTCGAGCTGTGAACACGTCAATTTGTTTCGTGATGGCGACGGGGGTATTAATTCTTAAATCGTGTAAAGATTACTAAAAAACGTTACCCATTTACTTGAAAAAGAAAACATGTCAATGAATATATTATTATTGTTACCAATAGAACAATAAACAGAACATTAAATGGACGCATGTTGGATTTATATGACAAATTATATTTCGTTCGGCACGCGTCATTCGCACAATCCGCGCATCGCCTAGCCACGATCTTTTTAGACCATGCCTCAACTGAGGTATCTATAGCCTTAACAGTTAACACTACCAAATTACTGATATATGTTTAAGTCGTAGATAGGATGGCTGCTGGACGAATGCGATAATCCAGTAGTCTCCGGGGTTATAGACGACTACGACGAGAGAAACCACCAAATATTGACGAAGTATTATGGTTCGATAGAATTAAGTGGCAGCAAAGGACGAAGAACCGAAAAGAATAGAAAGAGATCTTGTACAGGCCTTCATTCAACGGTGAATTGAAACGGTCTGATGATGAAAAACTAGAAGACAGTAAAATTAAATAAACTATAATAATTATAAATTCTGAATTATTTTAACCTAAAATTCTTTAACCTAAACCTAAAAACAGTAAACATTGTAAACACTACAAAAGTTGGAATTTGAAATATGACAGTTAAGAAATTTTGTCGTAATTAAAAATTGCGTCGATAGCTTAAAATTGATAAAGCACATCGACCAGTTTGTGATGCGATGGTTTTGGCTTCAAATCCCATTCGGTTGATATCTAATATGTTTGTATACGAGGTGTCATTACATTCAATAAAGTATGCTTATCAGTATTTTAAACGACCATTAACGTTTCAAAAAAAAACCTTGTAGAGGACACATTAAATCCTAGTCGGCACTGTTGCCACCGTTTAAATAGTGTTTACCAATCTGCAAATTTGATTATTTTACAGAGTTAAATCACTGCGAGAAGAATGCCGGAACCTGTCAAAACGGAGGCAAATGCACCAGCCTGCCTTCGGAAGATGGATCATTCCGCTGCGAGTGTCCCACCGGGTTTAAGGGTAGAAATTGCGAGCTAGCTCCTCCACCTCCAACAACCACATCTACAGCCGCTCCTACCACAGCCGCGTCCCTCACTAGTGAAGCTCCGGTCAATCCGACATCCACCGAGGTTTCGGGAGAGGAAGAAGATACCCAGGAAATTACCACGGTGGTTCCTCAAGCCGAAGACCATGACGCTAAAGGAGAAAATATTGATAATGAAACGAGGAAATAAAAAATTTAAGACATCCTAAATTATTCACAATTTAAAGTAAATATTTTATAAGAAGACCAGAACTATTGATACTTTACATGCGGTGTGCAATATCGCGTTCTAACGTGTCGATTTTTGTCGTTGAACTGTATGTTGAATGACAGTTGAAATTCAATTATTGATGATGTGAGAACCATATTTTTACCAAGTTAATTGAGTTAAGTACTTTTTTGTTTTAGTCGATTCAATCACCTTTTAAATCAACTGGTAACAAGTTTCTTACAGTAGTAATCAAGAATGGCAACTTTCATAGGAATGTCTAACTTGTTTCGAATTGCATGCGATTCCATCGCATGTCACGCAATATTGCTGTTTTAGTTTCTGAATTAAGTAAAAAATAAATAAAAAGTGGTCGGAAGAAATAACGTTATTAACGGACTAACAAATTCACTCGAAGCCATCTTGATTACAACTATCAATTCAACTAAAATTATTATAATGGAAAAACATTGCTTTCAATATCTTTTTCAACATTCAACATAAAGTTGAGCAACAAAAATCGACACGTGAGAATGTGGCATTAGTACCAGTTATTAGCAGACATCAAAACAACTATAAATTATAATAAATAATAATTATAATATGTATTATACCATAGAATACGTCAAGTGCCCGAAATGGAAACTTTCGTGTACTAACCTGAACGTAATATAATATATTTTAATAATATAGCTACATTTGCTTAGGTTTTTAAACAGCAAGGTTAGCAGGAAATAAAATCAATTAATGAATGCATATAATTTTCTCTCAGTCATTGTTTCATTACTGAAGATCATGATTTTTGACTACCTAGACTAGATAACATACTATATAACTATTCGGTGTGGGATAATTATTGACAGAGCTGAACTTTGAAGATCCCGAGAGTCCGAGTTCGAATCCCTTCGTCGGGTGTCTGGGTTAAATTCATATCTTCGCGAATTGTGCCGCAATCCATATGCATCGTCTGAGGGTGAAATTGGTGGGAAAATAGAATAAAATTTGTATTATTTTACCTATATATTATATTATAATATACATAATATAACATATCATAATATACACAGTACGAAGTCTATGTATCTACGTAGGCAGTATTCCTAGAATTTACCCAAATAGATATTTCACCAGTTGTAATAAAGATTGCATTGAATTATTATCTATAAATGAATTAACATACATACAATCTTATCAAGCATTAGTCAATTCTATGAGTGAGGAAACACCAAAATTTTAAATACCTACTTAATGTTATTGGTTTAGCGTAGATAACGTTATTTTCACTATAATCAATAAAATATAATTATATTTAATTGCCAATAAAGGATTGCCTTTATTGTGAAAAAAATAATGACTCAATATAATATGAGTACAATTTCCAAAGTCAAATTTATTTTTTTGATCGTAATAGATTTTTCGGCTATCTCCATGTTATTTCTTATTTCTCTCCCGATGTTTCGGGCTCATTGCAGAAGCCATTATCAAGAAGTTATGTATTTAAATATACTATAATTTGTATGAATGCGAATGCTACTGACAAAACTAATAGAGTACACTATCAACTTTTACAATTTTTTTTACATCACATCACTTTTTTGAACCCCCACCATAATACGTTAAAAGCAAGTATGTTGAAAAAAATGATTGATTTCAGTATATAATGTTCTCGTGAAATATTTTATGTTCATGAAAAACCGAGATTATATTATTTTGTTGGTTTTGTAATGTCACATTTTCTATAAATTTTCTCCCCTTCAACAAATTATTATATTACATCAGACCCTTAGGGGTGTGTGACATGGATGGACGATCTCTATGCCAATACTGCAAGGATGCTACCGACTTTGCAATTAACTTCGGTTTTTAACCTACTGTAGTTGTTTTTGATCGTTACTGATGTAACACGTGGTAAGAATGTTTATACTTGAAGAACAAAATTATTAATAGCATAATGAGTTTTATTCACAGGAAAAATTAGTTGTTTATACTGTCTGCAACAAAGTATTAGATACAATATGTTGCAATACTAATACATTATTAAAGGTTTATAAGTAGGTACTGATTGACGGTTCGTAAAAGTAATAATTTAACCTGTTCGTATGATCACGATATACTTACACTAAAAATAATATATTAGTCAAAATTCAGTCAATAATTCTGGACACATGATGTTCCACTTCGTGAAAATATACAATTCGAGCACTTGGAATCTTACGATTACTGCATTATAAAACATAATATGTTTCGCAAAACAGGAATATGCGTGGCCACCTTTACTATCGACAATAATTATTATTATTTATTTAGTACATAGGTGCACAACCTTTTCAGGCCAGTTTATACATTGTCTAATTATTCACGGGGGCCAAGTTTTATGGATATTGATATAATTGAATAATATTATTCTCTGCCGAGACTAGAGTAATATAGTAATAGTGTACTTTAAAGGAGTATATCAGATACTCCAGTCACTCTCTACTCTGATAAAAATATTTTCAAAATGGAATCCAGTGTCAGCGCTATTAATATCGTTTAAATGCATCTGATAATACTGTGATACTCACTGTGATGCGCTTTTCATATTTTTGAAATTACATCATATTTGAAAAGTAAAGGAAGTCATCAATATTTTTTTGAAGTAACAATTTGATGCACATTAGTCGTTGCATGCACCAAGTTTTAGCAAGGGCAATATAACTCTGCACTACGTCATAATATATTATTCATATACTAATATTTTGCAGTACGAAAACATTTTAAGTATTAGATAATTGAGACTTATTTTCGAAAACTGGTAAGCTCACAATGCAATATTTGTGGTAAATGACATTTTTGTGCCACGTAACTGATTGGTTTTAGCGTTAGATTTTTCGATTGTATTGAATTTTGAAATAAGGACAATATAAGTAAGTACCTAATTTAATTAGCGAATAAACCTATTATTGCAAGAAACATAATACCCGGCCTGATTTATAAATGATAAATTTCTGAAAATCGTTAAATTTTTCGTGTACTTTTGGGTTTTGGAAGTTAAAGATAATGCATTACTTATATGACTCTTGAGGGCACCGTGTGGTGCCCATATGTTCCAGCTAAGGGATGGTCATGGCCGAAGACTTATTATGTAAAAATATAAACAAAAAACTTGTGTCAGATTTGTTAGAATTTAATGTATGTAATGTATTTAATTCAGGACATTTGGACTTATCAGTTGTTGAAAATAGACGTCTCAATTGTGAAAATTTGTAGGGAGAAAGTCCGCAATAAATCGCTTGACTGGTTGTACATCGCTGATTTAGTATACGCATGAAAGAAAGTTTGTTATCTAAGATCTAAGGCATATATCTGGTTTTACTGCTGTTTTTACTAAATTGCACACACAAAATGCGATCATAATGCATAGCAGTTGTCAATTTCATATGTACCTCTTCGATGTATCGACACTATTAAATTTAATAATATACAAGTAATTTATTTTAGTATCAAAGATAGAACTATCCGATATCAATATATGGGATAGTTCCACTTTCAAGCTCAAAAGCGTATTTTAATAATACGATACTAAATAGTTGATCTTAACTGTTGGATAATGCCTTAATAAAGTTTTCATAATGTGTGTTGTCAAGACTTGTTTCCAGAAAATTACCCAACATTTTATAAATAATAATTTCTGAATGTCAGAGCCAGTGGGCGTGTGTATGATTTCATAGAAAATTAGTAAAGTACAGATCTTATACATACACTAATGTCATATAATATTTTAAAAGCTAATGTACCTTTTGAGTATATTCATAACAGTAACCAAAATTTATAGCCGTAGAGTGGATTAGTGTTTCTTTTGGGTGTACCATACAGTGGTTCTTAATTACAGATTTAATTAAATTAACATGTTGTTAAAAATAAATGAACCCTGATTTACCAGAAAAATAATTATGAATATATGTACCTAAATCCAATTACATTTCATGATATTATTAATACAATTTTCGAGTCACTTTTAATCATGATAATACATATTTATAAAAAAAAACCGTGTTTGCTGATAACTTAATATGTATTTGGGAAGTTAGCGTGTATACAATGTAATTCAGTTAAGTATTTATTTTATATAATATTATTCTAGTTATGTTTTACATATTAAATTATTCAAATCGTATATACCTACTACTGAAAGTACGATCTTATAAACTAAGTTATTTATTTAAAAAAAAAAATTCAATGTTTGAAATAAATGCCATAAAATACAAAGAGTCTTGTCATTTTTTATGTTTTCAGTAGGGTTGTCAACTTTTTCGAAAATCATTGTCCAGAATCCCAGTTGAATCATATCCACGACGCAAAACAATAGTTTTAATGACAGTAATTGCCGATCAATATCATCCCAATCAAAAAAAAATCCATCACATATAACTTCAATGAACTTCCTTCTGATTATATTCCTATTAATCTTCCACTATCATTCTTAGTTTTACAAAATTCAAAAAAATTATTAGTACTAACCAAACACGCATCGAACTACACGTGGAAAAAATCGGATGTATCCCGTATCTGAAGTTGTTTAGGTCTAGAATACTTTAGAAGCAGTCACTCAAGACTTATCCCCAGCGCACATAGAAAAACATTCCACCTGTAAGGTGTAAGGTAATGGCGAAGAGTGGATGTAGGCTGGTAAGATCCGACATAAATAGTGCACACTAAACTTTTTCAGTCAAACGTATTTGTTTTCATTGAACTAATACAATAATATGTAGATAGTTTTTGTTAGTTTTTAAATTTCAATTAAACCCTGCCTATCCAAGCCATAGTAGATAATAGTAACAAAAATATTCGTTTATCTATAAAATTCTTAATTTATGCCATTAAACCATTCATAATTTTAGATATTTTATAGATAGAAGAATATTTATTATCGATTATGGTTTGGCATAGGCATGGCTTAATGAATTAAGTATAAAAAACTATTTATCGCTATCTGTAATATGTATTCTTATTTTAACAAAAGGTTTAGACAGGGTCTAATTGAATTTAAAAAACCAACCAACACCATCTGAAAATATAATTGTATTCTTAGTTCAATGAAAACAAATGAGTATGATGACAAAGTTTAGCGTGAACTATTTATATCGAATCTTAACTGCCTACCTCCACCGTCGCCACTGCTGTGGGGACATGGTCGTAAATCAAAATCGCCGACAATGTTGCAACTCTCTTCCGCGCACAATAGCGCATTCAAAACAATGGAAATATTAAAATTAAGCTATGAATTTCTAATATAAAATATGGTTTGACAATGGAACTGAAAATATTCATTTGCTGACTGACCGCAGAAAATACACTTGCTTTTATAAAATCATAAATATTGGAATAAAAATTATTCTTTTCTACAATAGAAAAGAATGAACTATCAGATAATAATAAATTATACTGTCATGAGGCAAATACGGAGCGTAAAATGTTGCAGTTTCTCCAAAATGAATGTTGTCGATATAGTTGATTACAAACTCCATTGGCTTTCCGAATTTATTTACCGAATATCTGTTCAGTGTGTTCAAAACTGAAAACGTAATGCATGTGTTGACAAAATAATTATCTTGAAAAGTACTGTAACCATGGACATCTGATGTACCTACCTACCAAATATGGTTTCATTCTCAATTTTAACACGACGACATTTACAACAATACTCTTTATTTTATATATTTCATGTGGATACTAAATATTGTTTTTTCTAAAACGAGAAAAGACAAGGTATCTTATAAGTCACATTCGATTTTTTCTACAAAGTCTACAAATTATCTAGGATAAGTTCGCGAAGATACCCCTTCTTTCTTTCTTTGAAATTCTTAATTTACGACCATCACACAGCACTCCGTCCTTTAAATTTTCAAGGAGTTTTCGTTGCTAACTATCATAAAGTGGACATTGCCAAGCAACATTATTTATATCTTTACTGTCGCTTCCGCATTGATAGTAAGGATCATTATTTGTTATACCTAAGCGAGTTAGGGATGCTGTAAGATTGTAATGAATAGCTCTGTACCGATTAATAATTATTGTTTACCTACCAAACATTTTATAATTTATTTTGTCTTGTACTTCGATGTTGGAACGTGATACGATGAAGTAAGTAAGTATCTGTTATATATTTATGTTCTGATTTTAGTCATTCAAGTAAATATACGTAGACAATACAATACGTACAAATTAGAGTAAAATGCATACAGACTGTTCGCGTAATCTAATGCTTTTATAAGATGCGCTTACATAATCTAACTGTGTAAATAAAATACGTTGAAAAAATCCACCTAGATTCGCTTCACGCATTCCCAGCATATAAATTTGCACAGAAACTTGTCAAGGCAACTTGCAACCTGTCTTTCTTTAAACGCTCTTGCGAAATAACCGCATATCTCCCAATAAAATAATAATACAAGCATCATTTACTTTACATGTTGGAATTTAATTTTCATTAATGTGTCACTTTTAATAAGACTTTATGTTAAGTATTTAGTTTAAGTATGGATGAATAAATAATTATTTGTGACTAACATAACAAGGTTTCATAAATTTTTAGTCATAAAATAGTGTTTTTCATCCTTCACCTTTTAAAATTAACGTAAATGTGTTATCTTTTCTTAATTAAATGTGTATATTGTATGCAATCGTTGCAATACATTTTTATTCAAAACTTCTTCAAAGAAACATGGTGGACCTGTAATGTTTTATATATTTTTTCATTTACCGTATTCATTTTGTTTTTGAATAACTCATCTATCTGTCCCTTTTTGGTCGTCCTCTCTTGGGTGAGGAACGTGGCCACCCTGAAATGCCATCATATTCTGATTAAGTCTCCACCCTTCAAAATCATACGCTTCTTTCAGGGTAGAGTGAAGGTTGCCCCCGGTAAGCTCATTCACTTGGTCGCTCCAGCGCACCATTGCTCTTCCTCCGTTTCACCTTCTTTGAAGGCTGTAAAAACAACTAGTTTCTAGTCTCTAAAAACTGAAGAATGTTTTTCAGACATATAATTGAAAGCTGTTCATTTATCTAAAGTTTCTGGATAATTGATTGTGCTCTGTCCAAGAAATTCATAAGGGTGTTTTATTAAATTGATTTAAGGGTCGTTTACTTAATTCTCGTCAAATATTATAAAATATGGTATGAGCCAAATGATGTCTGCTTCTGGCTGTAGCCATTTTTCATTGCATTCTGGCTATCGTATTAGGTTTTTGGGGTATCACTCTGTGTTATTCTTCGATTTTCCTCGACGTTTCAGACATTTTCTAGATTGCTGTAGCGTCGCAGTGACACGAGCAGAAACGCCGACCTTCAGTTAGTGTTTGTGGCAGAGTATGGTTTAACGACATAACTATACAAATCTAGCCTTGTAGTCAATTCTACTTCTCAATAGCCTTGCGACAACCTCACGACACGGTTCAGACAGGATATATAAGTCCCATGGTTCTAAACTATGGAAGAATCAAGAATGAAATGGTCAAAAAGACCATGAACAGGTAACCACTAGCGTAATCGTTTAGTATTAGGAAGTAAAATGTATGTTGTTAACCTTTTCTTTGTAAATGTAATAAAATTTTACGTAAAAAATCTTCGCCTCCGAAAATCAAGAGTGCTCCAGTGTAATTGGAACGCTGTGACCACAGACCTCGAAATGTCACGTCGTTAAATATTAGCGCGATGTATTTTTTAATATAAATTTCCGGGAAATCTCCATTAAACTTAGAAAATAAGTTATGGAAGAGATTGTTTACGTAAAATTTAGCAAGTACATGCTTCAATAACTTTTATAGCCATAATGGAAGTGTATGAAAATTGGAAAAGAAAATTGAATATTTATGAATTTATATATTGTATAATTGTGAATAAAGAATTTTTATACTAATTTTATCAATACAAGATAGAAGCTAACTACTGTTATAAAAATACTGTAAACGCGTACTTATATTTATAGACGCGTAATTATAATTATAAATTTTGTTAATGCTATAACTTGCTGACTATAATGAATATTGTAAAAATAACAATTGGAAAAGCTTAAGATTCTGGTATAGATGGGTTTCTACCCATAAACAATAATAAATCTTAATCGCATCCTAAGTAATAAAAGAATCAAACACTGCGACTAAAAATACAAATTGGCGTGTGACCTTGAACTTTAACTGAATTCTGTCCGACTAGAATTTACGGCCCAGCTGTTCTGGCTCGCGAGGTAAAAATAGATTCAAGGTTACATCCATATTACTATATAAAAGTCACTATGCAAGATTAAATAAGTTAGTAACTGTTCGTGTATAACATCTTGTTAGGATTAAGCATTTATATATTTAAGTTGAAATGTTAAGTATAATATTATAGTATTTTCTCGTAATAATATTCGTCCGAAAAGTAAATATCGAATGAGAAAGTTTCTGCGGCTCCAAACAGTTTTATTAAAACTTAGTAAAATTCTATTGGCCTAAAAAGGCCAAGAGTGGTGGAAAGGACTAGTACGTGGGTGTCAACCTTTCATTTTGACATTTTAAATTTAAAGACTGCCATTCCCTTATTTAGTACCCGAATACTTATTCCGATACCTCGATGGAAAGCTAGAAACTTTCCCCTTCGTTTGAACACGAAAAATCATATAAAATCAACTATTTTGCTTACGTCATCGTAACTGCGTATTTAAGAGACATGTTCTAGAGGGTGCTTAAAACACCCCTATTAAGTCTTAATTTTGCGAAAATAAAGTAGAGTAAATTTAACCCGACTAAATTAGAAGATATCTCTATTAGAAAGTTGCCAGGAACGGGAGATATACGTAAATTTATCCCGTGAGAGAAAGATATACATCTGCTATCCCTTACGGACTGTTTCCTGTTAAACCTCTATCCGAAGGGTATAAAAGGCGACCACTTTTCCCGTAAAATCATTAGTTTCTACACTCTTCACCAGCGATCTTCAGCAAGCAGCAGTCCTCTCTGCAAGCTTGTGAGACATGGTTCTCAGTACATTCGCGATTCCTACGTACCAGTAAGTCCCCTTCGACGGGCAAAACGTAGCGCGAATAACACGTATCTGTCGGTAGTGACGTCGGCCGCTAAAACGTAGCACGAATACCACGTATCTGTCGATAGTGACGCGTTCGCGGAGTAATTTTATTTTTCATTACTCATCCTACGAGGTGACGTAATCGGGATAAATTACGCGATCGGATTTGTTTTATAAAAACAAATTAATAAACTCAGTCTGTAATAATAAATTTTACAAATCTTTTCGGGATTATAAAATAAATTTTTGAAACTTTATTAAGTAAACATAATTATAAAACAAGTTTTAGTAAATAAATTTGTAAACATAAAAACAAATTTTAGTAAATAAATTTGTAACATTAAGTAAACCTTTTGTAAACAAGTTTGTGAACACAAATAAATATTTGTAAACCTGCTGTGAACATAAATAAACTTTATAAACAACAACAAATAAATTCTATTCTTTTTTATAAACCTAATACTGTATGACCAAAGAATAATTTATATTTTCTTTCTTATGGGAAAATATTTCTTGAATTAAAAATATCCAAAGAATATCTGCGTATACATTCTCCGAGTTAGGTGTGACTTTTTGGGAATTTGTGAAAGATTTCACAGAGACCCTATAGTGAACAAATAAATAGTTTACTGATACTTTAATGAGATTTAATTACGGGAACAATGATAGTTAACTTTATTGTGTGACCGTGAACTCCAGTACCTGAATAAATTCGGCACCACACCAGCTGAGAGTTTTATTCGGGAATTCAAAAGTTGTGATACTACAAAGGAGATCCACCTCTCCTAGTTCATCACTAGTCTCCTCAGTGACGGCCCGGTAGCATTATTGAGCTAGCCGTGAGCCGGGTCATGTCAGCAGCTCAGTCTTGTTGTTTTTGGCATATTTCTTGTCTAATTTAATTGATCGGTTTACGGACGTAGTGCTTCAGTTTTTGTCGGATTGTTTGCGTTGAACAGTTTCTCAATGAAAAAAGTATGCACTGTTAAATAAGTTGAACAATATAGTCAAATTGTTGTCATCGGATTATGACATCATTCGTCTATCGTCAATTAAACGCATTGCTTAAAATTTCCATTGAAACAAGAGCTGTATGAGATAACTACATGGCATGTCGCAGGTTTTGTTCACAGATTTCAGATGAATCGTTTAATATCGATCACCATTCACGGTAACATAATTTTAGTTATCACTTTCGAAGGAAAAGGTCCAATAATATCGCCAGTCAAATTGCACACCAAAAAGTACTCTACGACGGCGAAGACCTCATTTATGAATGAATCTTGAATTTTCCGTTAATCACAATCGACCATTCTGTCTGAAACATATAATTTCAGATAGAAAATTTCTCATTACTTATGATTAAAATTTCAACATAACATTAAATAACCATAATACCTGTTTACGTTAAATTCTTCATAATGAATAATTGACAGCATATATCATATACCAGTTGTAATTCTACTGATAATAATGAGTGAAAAATAAACTGATTATATGAACGATACATAAGAAACACCATAGGTACATAGGTACTGGCAAATATTATGTTTTCTATTTTTTTGTGTCGTATCCATTACCAGTCGACGGGGATGATTTTGACGTAATCTTTCTCTTTTCTGTCACTATTTTGAACCGTGTACGTATGCAGTTTTCCGTATCACACTTCACCGTGAAATGTTGTATCGGAAATATATGGCCGTCCTACCTCTTCGGGTCGTTATTACTGACATAAAAAATCATGTCCAAATAAAACACGGTTTCTTCTTGTCGGTTTACACTTTACAGGAAGCCAGCAGCAAACAAGTTTTGAAAATAGACGATATACTGGATTATTTGTTAGGTTAGGTTTTCATTCTTGAATTCAGTAATTTTGCCAAAATCAGCTATGAAAATTGAATCTAATAAAATTGGAGACCGTATAGTACACGGTCATCTCTTTCCAATAAGAAATCTCACGGCGAACTTTGCCACGGTTAAATGTTTTGCGTAGAATTAATCATTTTGAACATGGAGTAGATACTGATTTTAAACCCGCTTAAACGAAACCGTCCCTTGAATAGTAACAATCAGAAGTTGATGATTTTAAGGATTGTCTTATGAAACCACAGTAATCCATACTAGATTCGAAAAGGTATGTACTTTGAAATTAACAAAAAAACAACCTTCCTATTAATATCTTTTTCTATCAATTTGTAAAGTGAACCATTTCGTCAATATTTTTTTTATTACGTACTAGGCAATTTTCCTAGTTGAATCTGTCCCTGATAATGACGTAACGTCACGCGATTGATGCAGTTGTGTTGATTTAAAATTCTCTGCAATACTGTGATACGTAACCATCGCATTACGAATACCATACTGCTAGCAGCTTTTAAAGAACTTTTGGTCTCGCTGTTATACATTATTATTATAACATAATATACCACCGCTCAGACTTGTTTCTTATATAACACAAAATTAGCAAAAGCTACTTTAGAATTTACAAATCAAAATGCCGGCTAGTATATAATGCAAACGGTTCTCTTAAACTGCATCATTTTCATTCTAAGTCATAACGTAAACGAAGCTAAGTAGAATTTCTTACTCTACTTGGGAAAGCTTTACAATTGTTTTAAAAGTTCGAGACGCGTGTGCTCATCATGAATTCTTTACTAATATTTTCGGTAAGGAAAATTTAAAATAAAAAATAAAATGTCACTGTGTATTTTATAACTAGACTAGATCTGTGGTATCGAAAAAAATGTAACAAGTGTAAAAGTGCTCAAGAATATAATTATTTAATGAGGTGTACAAATACGGAACAAGACTGACGACAAGTTCCACTGCGGAAGTAGAATTAATTATTTGTTGAAAACTGGTCACATATTATCTGATGCAACAAAGCCATACTTCTAGGGATAATTAATAATATTGGGAATTATTTTATCGAATTACGTCAACATCGCCCATCTTATATTGAAAGATGGATTAATCTGAGTTTTTTTGTTCTATAGACAAATTTGTAAGACCATTAGCACTAAACAACAATATTTTATTTCGTTATTTAATTATTATTTAATTGCCCAGAATCTTAAACGTTAAGTTAATGCCGGGAAATTTATAAAGAATTGTTTTATTATTATGATTTATACATATTTTATATTAATTTCACTTGGGGATTACATATATATTGACGTGTTGAGAGTACTCAAGGAGTCTGTCATTTTAAGGTTACGAGGGGGTGGATTTTTGTAGGGGTTGGCATTACATGGTTGTTTTGTAGTAAAATTGAAGAAAACACTAGACTAGCGCTCGAAACGGAAAAGTTTACGAACCGGAGCGCTCGACAATTTACTGAAGATTTTAACATAGTTATCAAATTTTATGGGTATTTTATAAAGAATAGTGTGTTACACTTTTTGTTATATGCCTTATATTCTAGCTCAGACGGTTAAATTATTTTACCGATTTAACGAACCGGAACTGCGCTCCGGTGCTCTTCGGTCCATTTCGAGTCCTGCACTATACTTAAAATTTGATACCCCTGCGCAGAGTTAGATTTATTATTATTAATATAATAACTTTAGGAGGTCAGTTGTAAATGGCGAATTCATTAAATTAAACATTAAATTTGGGAGATCATAACTAAGCCTACACATTCAATATTGTCTAGAGAGAAATGATTAATTGATTATCTAACTGACTGGCACTTCAGATAACTGAAGTCGATAGGATACAATATTACATTTTTGTTATTAGACGTAATTTGTAAACTTTGCAGCGAAGTAAACGCGAGTAATAATTTTATTATTGTTTGGCGGGAACGCGTCGCCCCCACGAAACGGCGTACTCCTTTGCGATTCGGGGGTGTGTTTTCAGCTGCCTATGTTTTTAAAAAACATAAAATATACCAATGTCACTCGATTTCTTTGAGTTCTTTCAAGAGTGTCCGTCGAAACTAGCTTAGGTACCTAATAGGGGGCTTGGCGATTTACGCTTACGTTTATATTGTTTACAAGGACTCTTAATTTCTTTGTTTGTATTATATATATTTTTTGACTTTGGTTATGATATTATTTAGATATTCAATTCAGAATCGGGCGTCAATTGCATAGTAATTTTATAAGGTAGGCAAGGTTCGGTATTAACATAATGTTTCAAGAACGGTTTTTCGAAAAAAAATATACCCCGTTTACACGTGCATGGATTTACTGTTAACAGTATGTATAATCGCGGTCAAAACAAAAAATACACGTGTAAACACTATTATCGTGAAAATACTATTATCGTGCTAATTGTAAAATTGCATGCATGGATTAATAAAAAAATTTAGAAGCTTCTGAATTTTCACGTGACAATTGGACTGTGCGATATCTATAGTAGCAAACCTACCGGTAAAAAAACAGTCAGCACTTTCATGTGTAAACAGCTGTTATTAAGGGATACTTTAAAATACACACTATTGGTGCGTAATAAAAAAAAAAGTAAATCCATGCACGTGTACACGCGCTATTATACTGCTACGCCAATCGATAAATTCCACAATTGTATATCATATTATTTAGGCAACGTTCATGCACATATTTATAGTGTGTTTGTTATTGTTTTATATTTAAAATGTATCTTAATCTAACATATTCTACAATAATAATAATAGGTACATAGGATATATGTACCTGTCAATTTAAGGAGCAAAGATATTTCTTAATATAGAATATTCTGATTTCATCCTATATGAAGTTTTTTTTGTTGTTGAAAATTTGTTAATATTTATAATTTATTTTTAGGGTTTACTTTATTTGGTCGTATCATTGGAGGCAGCCGCATTGACTGACACGAAAACAATTCTCACTCCCGTCAGTGCAACATCCGACAAAAAAGTTGACAAGAGGTCTCTTGACCTGGCCCACATAGGTTCGGAGATTCACGGATCGACAATCGAAGCTGACTCCCATTCGCACGGATGGCATGAAGAATCAACAGAAGAAGAACATGGCTGGAATCAAGAATCAGCAGTACAACAACATGGCTGGCATCAAGAATCAGCTGTACAACAACACGGTTGGGAACAACCAGAATCCGCAGGATGGCACCACCACGAAGAACCAAAGACACTTACTAAAACTATCACTGTGACTAAGAAAGTTCCCGTTCACGTGGTCGTCGAAAAGAAGGTTCCGATCCATGTCCCCCACACCGTGACTGTCGAAAAACCAGTCCACGTTTATAAGCCGATTATTGTGGAGAAAAAAGTTCATGTCCCGCATAAGGTGATCGTCGAGAAACATATCCCGGTATTCGTGAATCGTCCTCATCACCAGCAATCATCGGTATTACAAACTCTACCACTGATTATTAATCCCCCCACACAGATACCTATTCTACCGATACAAAATGGACATGGAATATTTAATAATAATCTATGTAATGATAATATATTTGGTATTAATAATATTTGGTGTAATTCTTGGTGGGGAGGTAATCGTTGGTGGGGAGGAAGTAATCCTTGGTGGTGGAACCGTACTCCGTGGTTTTAGGTAGTGAGAGAAATATTCGGTCGTATTTGAAATATTAATTATGTTCATATTATCGAAAACTGTTTTCTATTTATAATATTCATATTATAGCAATTATTGCAATTAAATGTTTCGTTTTAATATTCTAACAATTATGAACAGTCTCCACCAGAAATGCGACATCACTACGCCAGCCGTCCTCAGTGATTTCATCAAAATACTAGACAAACTGTTGGAAATAATCAGAAATTGTTCCATGCTTCACTTTCATAGCTTTCACGTTTGAACTGCTTTCACACATATATGTATGTTTTTTTCCAAATAACAAATGGCGAATGGAGATAACCGCTTTGACTCCAGATCATTAGACCGGCCTATTCTTAACTGGACATGGTGGCTTCTAGCAGGCTCTTTGAGCTTGGTCTTATTACCCATTCAACATGTCCATTAATGTCCTAAAATGTGTACAGAAAGGGAAAAGCTGTTGGGCCCATCAAACGGTATCAATGGCGCCACAAAGGCCAATTTTATTGCATTTAGAAAATTTTGGCAGTTTTGTATTAGGTTTAATTTGTTACTTACGACAATTTTTAATATTGTCTCTACGTGCTCATCTCTCCCATGGGTACCTTAACTTAAAGTCATGTAAATTCAGTCAAAGCATATTTGAGTGCATGGCGACCTTAGTCTTGGGTAACTGCTCATGAGACATTCATTGTTTAGGATCGGCTGGTGCGCGTAAAATAACAATATTTAGAGGGAATAAACTCAGTAGATATGGCATTACAGCTACATAATATAATAATATGTTAATACTTACTCATGTATTTACGTAATGTCGATCATTTTGTTCTATATCTTGCTTCTACTTAGTCAAATTTGACTTAAAAGTATTTTTTCAAAAAATATATTATCAAGTATAATATTATTATAAAGTTGTCTAGATTAACATCATAACTATGGACTAATCAAAACTATGTTTTAACCAAATTAGTAAATTATATAAAAACAAGATATCAATGTCCACACTTGTGCGATTTCTATGCGCTAGAGATGTGATGTGGCTTGCCACAAAAATATAGTTAAACCGCCCGGTTTCAAGTGGCATATACAATATAGCCCACGTGTTTCTACCAAAAGTGGACTTCTGTCCAACATTCCAAGCAACTTCAGCTGATATTGCTTCTCTGAAACAAGTATTTATTTTTAAAATTTTTGCCTCGCTAATTTTGCCTCGCTTTTGAAAAGCATGTAGAATTTTTTTCTAGACATTCGCAAAGTTCTTAAAAATAACGTTTTCGTTT
Organism: Rhyacophila brunnea; assembly: GCF_057557595.1. Taxonomy (NCBI): domain Eukaryota; kingdom Metazoa; phylum Arthropoda; class Insecta; order Trichoptera; family Rhyacophilidae; genus Rhyacophila; species Rhyacophila brunnea. The sequence continues at coordinate 34,199,486 of NW_028232871.1, read as the reverse complement.
AGTTCCAATTCCGCCATTATTCAAATATTCAGCATTTTCTTTAAATAATATTTCATCTAAGTATATATATATATATATATATATATCTCACACTAGCACCAGTTACGTTCATAATAATGCTACATTGTCTACTCTAGTAAAAATTGAAAATATCTGACGCACATGTTGTTAGAAAGTTGGACGCCAAATCATGTGTAAGGGTGCAGACACGCGACATTGCAGTTGGCGTGCGTCGATGCACGTTTTAATTTATTCCAAATGGATACGATTAGAATAATCGAATGAAAAAATTAAATTAGAGATTCTAATCGGAAGCGTTTTGAATTAAGTAAGATCTGCGTCGACGCACGCCAACTACAGTGCCGTGAGTCTGCGCCCTAGACGCATGCGCTGTTAAGTGGTTAACTGTGAACATAGCAAATGATGGAATATTGTATAATAATAAATATCTATGCTATTATTTGTTTGAATTATTATAGTATTTTTTAATATCCACTGTACCTAATTACATGTATTATAATCTCAAAAAGTATCTAGGATGCAGTTCTTTAATTATATATTATAATTGAATAAAAAAGCTTTATTTTTATCACTATTCACATATTATACAAATAAGTATTATCATTATTCATTTCATACAATTAATAATTGTTATATTATTGTGTTTTGTAAAGTAAATACCTATGTTATTCTATCTGAAATAAAACATATTTAAAATGTCAAACGTTTGATTTATTTATGTTTTAGAATAAGAATTAATATTTACTATTGTACTATCGACCTAGAGTATTTTCATAGGAATTATATTAAAATCCCATTTCACGAAAGTTTGTAATACTTCACGGTCTTCTCAAACTTTTTCATAGTACGGTACCCTAATCACGAGAGGAAAAAATAGAGGTTGTAAGAATTATTATTAAAATTGCCAGTTAATGGTCTTTTCAAAAAAAAAAACATTATCGAATGGATAAGGGAGCAAGCGAGAGTATGTACCGTAATTACCGCCAAAACCCTATGGGGGCGGTTGCATAGTTCGTAAACGTAGACTGCTGCGATGATCCAGTGGCACCCAAGGAATATCAGACGACCAAAAGACTGTCCCTATGTATATTGCTTCAATTGACGAAAGTTTAAGGTGTTGCGGAAATATATAATAGTGAAGAACAATGAACAGATAAGAATGAACAGCGCTTTTGAAGGTCTTCATCGAAATTGGGTGATGCCCGATGTCACATGATTATAAATATAACAGTTGATATGGTTGCTAATAAAGTAAATATATTTTTTATCATAAAAGGTAACCAAAAAAATAAAGAGTTCTAAATTTATCGATAAAATGCAACAGTTTAGTATTAATTGGCAATTATTATAAAGAGGGTCCCGATACGAAAAAAAATTGTGAACCCGCGTTTTAGGGAGGCTCAAGTTGGCTAATAACTAGTACATATTATTATTTTAAAATAAAACGCCATTTATAAATTAATATTATTTTAAATTATAATATCTGTACATCAGAGCCAGTGTGGAATAATGTGAAAGAGTTCAGAAATGAGATTTTGTACCTAAATTATCATAATATTAATTCATAGCGAATTCACATTTTGAGTCTATTCATAATTCAATCTGATATTCCTAAAACCATACAATGGTAAGTCCATTACAATAATTGAGTTTTTTTAAGTGTTTGGACGTAAGATATATTGGCTCCCAGGTACAGATATAATATTTAAAAAATTCAATTTTATTGGTCCCTTTGTCATTTTTATCACAATAGTAAAACAATTATGATACTTTGTCAATGGCGTCACATAATGACGTAAGTTATATCCAATTAATAATTATTGTAATATTATCATTATACTCGTAGTATCGGTGATGTTTTTCAAATAGTATAAGGTGTTGATGAACAAGTGCTTGAAATTGCGAAATTAAATTCATTAATAGTTTATAATATAAAATCGTTAGATAAATAGTGTTTTTTTGTTAATAATCGATATTTAAGTGTCCACATGTCACTTAAAGTAGTTAGGATAATGACATTAATGTCATTCATTTGATTATCTAATATCATATACATATGTATAAAGTCGTATATAGCATAGCGTAATTAATATTATTATAACTCGTAACAACTTAGAAAAAAATAACAGTACAATATTTTATATACACACTAAGTACAATAGAAAAGAAACATAAAATTTAGCAGAAATGATTATTTGTAAGTATGTACATTTGATCGAAGGAAATTGACGGAAACTATCAGCCCGACTCATAAAAACCTAAAAAACAATCAAATCAAACAGAATGTTTAACTCATTGCCGATGAAGTAGTTTAATTTTTGTGAAAAAAATAAATTCATAAAGTATTGGATTTTGAAAGACATCATCTACGTTGGCTCCACAATTTGGTATGGATTTTCCGCCTCTAGGATATTTCTCCACGCCTGGTTGCTGTGTGCCGTTGTTCTTCAATTTTGAATACCTAGTGCAGGCATGCCCAACCCGCGGCTCAAATGAAACTTTTTGCGGCCCAAAGCCCAATTGAAGTTTTCCGCTTTCTATAGTTTGCATTTTTGTATTCATACAATGCAAAAAAAATCTCGTAAATTTACTATATTAATATTATATTTTGTGAAATTAGAATATTCTTGTTGTGCTGCTTGCTAGTACCTGTTTTTATGCTTATGCCGGCTCCACACACTCCGTACTTAATAATGACCGTAAAGATTTTTTTTAAATATTCTAATGAAGTCACAAAATTAATTAAAGAATTCGATACCAGATTCGCATTTACGCAAAAGTATGAGGATATGTTCAAAATATTCTTAACTCCATTTAACGTGGATATGGAATCAGCGCCTCCAAATTTACAAATGGAGCTAATAGAACTGCAATCAAGCATAGAGATAAAGTACATATGTGAAGAGAATAAGCTTGAGTTTTATCAGAAATATATCATCGGAAGATAAATTTCCAAAATTAAAACGAATAGCAATGTGCCTTACATAAGCATTTTGGACTACATATCGCTGTGAAAGTAGTAAGAAAGTAGTCTTTTCAAAATTAAATGTAGTAAAAAAAAAAGAAGAGTCGCAGCAGGTTGGTTGCTCGGTGAAAACACGACTAATCAACTTCGATGGGGGTGGCTAAATTACCCCTCAATATAAAAAAAATATACAAAAACAAGTGTCATTAATAAACATTAATTATAAGGTAGTAAAATATTTTGAATAAGTTCTTTGTTTTAAATTTTTATATGTGTGGCCCACCTAAGCTCAGTAATATTTTTCTTTGGCCCACCGAACGATTTGGGTTGGGCACCCCTGACCTAGTGTCTCTATTAACGCAATCAAGCTCATTGCAAATGTTAATTTGGACCTTTCAATCATTTGTGTTCTCTCCTTTGGGTTTATGGTCTATTTTTATGGTGGCGTTTCTTCTACCATTGTGACGTAACCCGCCAATTATTGTAAGCGTTCTACTGAAATAAAATAATATGCTATTCATGACCCAGCAGCTAGAACAAGGAGCTCAGAGATGTACTTTGCTCGCGAAGCGTCTTTTTCTTTCGAATCAAATATTGAATAATACTTATTAGTCTTATTACAATATGTAATTGGTTAGTTACCTTTATCACTAAGACCGGAAGTATTAAACATTACTAGGTATAAGATAAAAGATAAGTATCTACGTAATTATTATCAAATATTTATATTGACGTAATCTAAATGGAACATCAATTTTATCAAATAAATATAATATTATATCAAATAAATAAAACTTAATTTAAATTTCTTAAAAATTATAGTGAAATTCGTTTCGGCTTCAAACCTTTCCTGTCATTTTTGGAAATTGGCCTGTTGGTTTTGGCTGATTTTCATTCATACAAGTGTTTTCGTACAAATTAAATGTTACCATATCAGTGGCGAAGGGTGGAGGTAGGCTGTTAAGATTCGACATAAATAGTGCACACTAAACTTTGTCAGTCATACTTATTTGTTTTCATTGAACTAAGAATACAATTTGTAGATGCTGCTTTTTAGTATTGAATTTTAAAAACTAATGAACACTATCTACACATTGTAGTCTTAGCTCAATTAAAACAAATACGTTTGGTTGACAAAGTTTAGTGAGAACTATTTATGTCAGATCTTAACCACCCTTCGCCACTGTACCATATATGTATATAAATATTAAATTTTATATTATATTGATCATTGTATTAATTTAATATATAAGATATATATCGACTCAACTATGCCAAAAGAGCGCCAAGTGACAACTGGCAACATTACAGAACAGTTTGAAAATATACTTTTTTTTTGTTTCGTCATAATATTATATTTTTCACAAACCACCCTCGCCAAAAAAATGTTGTATAACTCTAGCTGATGTACTTTTGTGCCACTGAAGATGACATTATAAATAATGTAACCTTATACCTCATTACACATATTACTTATTTTTTATCATAATTTCTCTATTGCCATTTTGGATCAGCAATTTCGATTTTAAAGCTTATACAAACAGATAAAAAGATGACATCACTCTTACCATATTACACAGTTTTTAATGTTTCTAGTACTAACAACACTTTCTCGGATATTTAATTGGCGAGTCGAGCCGAGTAGCCATTGTATGATGTTAATCATGGCCCCTACACCATGAAGCGGGTCCCCAGGCCAGGATCTTTGGTAGGCCCCCTACCTATCACTAAGATTAAATGCAGTATGGTATTTCCAAGTGGTATTCGAGGTATAATCAATATTTTTTTTGTATATTTTTATAGGATTTTTAGTACTTTTGAATATATCCACTCTAATTATTGAATTGTCGAGTATGGACATTCATCAAAAGATGCATCGCATAGCTACATAATAAACATTAATATTTGAAGTAAATTAGCGCCGCAAGCGACTTTTTTATTATTACGATAAATATGTGATGTGTTTTTATCTCACTTATCTAGTTGATTCACCACGCCGGGCCCCTAGGCGAGAGGACCATGATGTTAATAACTTGCTCCAATGTTTTACATGTCTTCGGAAATCATTATTATTGTTATACACATAATAATAACAATAATATAATATTAACAATCGATACATTGAATTAATAATCAATTATCACAGTTTCAATGAGCATAGTATAATAGAGAATAGAAAATATTCAAAATAGTCACCCAAAACCAATAATAATTAAATTTTTGTAAAATTACTCACATCACGCATGTGCTAAAAAGGTGTAAATTTAGAAATTAGAAGTATAAATATAAAAAATTGTTTTTGAAACATTATTAATTCTTATTTTTCTAAAATCTGATTTCTCATAGATTTATAAACATTTGAATAAATCATTTTTTTAAACCTGGTCCACTTAAGTTAAAAATTTTCTATCTAGTTATAAAATATCACGTTAATTTTTTGAAACCTAAAATATTATACATCTCGGCCTGTCTGGGTTCATATTGGAGTTTCGTGGGCAGTTCCAGGCTTCCGCAAACTCAGGGGTGTTCTGGAGAACTCCTTTCAATCGGAGGTGACTGGGAGAGTGCTCGTCCTTCAGGTCGTAGCCCAGTGATTTAGGCGTACTGATACCGCACCACAGCTGTAAAAAAAAGCTTACCTATTTATACGGTATATAAGAACCAAAATATTAGGGGAATGGGTCGACTGGCCTCCGGACAATTGGACGCCGCACTGTCGTAGACACGTGTAGATGAGGTATTTTAATCAGTTTCTATCTACTACTTAGTAGTTTGAATTCATTTTACTCTTAACATAATGTATTCTTTATCGCGAATTGAGAATTATCATGCCTAAAGCTTTATATTAAATAAAAAACTCTTTTTTCGATGGAACTTAAACATATGAACGATTAAATCATTGTTTACGTCTGCATATTTACATTCTTACCGACTATTAAATCATAATATAATCATTGAAGTATAAATAATAATATTGAATATTTTTTTTACAGTACCTATAAGTACTTAACGTATATTTATTTTCGAATTCCGTGGGGTCCAGTTGTCCGGTGTCAAATCGTCCTAGACCCAATATTAGACATTAACTCAGGTATAAAAAAAAGTATCCATTGAAAAATCATGTTTTTTTTCTCTTTCTAGATACTTTTATGGATACCTCGCATTTACTATCGAGGTTTCTTTCAGGACTTTGGCACGCAAACTACTCTACTTGATGCTAGTCAAATGAATGAAAATTGTGCCGGTTGAGAAATATGCCTTATTGAAAACTATTCTTCTACCCGCATCGGGTATTGCTAATTTGAATTCGGCCAGGGCTATGAAACTGCCTTGCAAAAAACCTGGAAAATTCTTTGTAGCGCAAGGCGGTAGTGATTCTGATGAATATTTTGTCGTATTCATTGGGAACGGAGAACTGCGATTTATAGCCGAGTTTTTTTTCCGTTGTAAAAGAAATGTCGCATAGGACTGATATTCTGAGCATATACTTTTCCTATCTTATATGACTACAATCACTGGATCTGAAAGGCATGAATCATCATTAAATGTGCACTTCGTCTGCTTCTGCAAAGGCTTGGGCATTGTAATATTAATAAAACTACACGCGATATTAAATACACACTGAATTATGGGGGAGAAAAATGCAGTAGCGGGAAAGTAGATGCGTATGGTGGGTGTTAGTTCCAGAATCGACCGTGACGTGTAGACTTGATATAAAAATCGCACTGTAGTTGCTATATTGTAATAAGTGTTAAAGTTAATAAGATGATGAGATTGACTTACATTGCCATATGATAGAAAAAATTGTTGATTGGAAGTGAGTTCTGACAGTCCAGGAAGTCGTTTGTCTGGAGATTTGTCCTTCCAGAAACCCTTGAGTGCCGTGCGGACGCCACCATTGTCTGCGATGTTTTCGCCTAGGGTTAGATTACCATTCACCTGACAATTACCGGAAACCAATTTAATAATATTATATGGATACATACAGTACTAATTTTCATATTTTAATTAAAGAATTAATGCCAGTATCTTGATTTTCTAAAATATTTATATCCACTGGGTTCTTCTGTTCACTACGATCTATGTAGAGACATGGTGGAAGAAGTAAGGTGTACGACATAAATAATCACGAGGTGCAAACTCCAATGACTTAGTAATTAGACTTCTTACAAACACATACACGGTCTTTTTATATGAATTCCAAGAGTCTAGCTTAGTTTACAATGGTGTTATCAAAATCAAACGAAGTTGTCGAAGAAACGAGGAAGTCAAATTTAACTTGTTCACCGCGGAGCATTTAATTACTCTTTTATTACTGCATTTAAATAACATGCTAATTATATCGAATGGCCAATTAATAAGTATACAATAGGTGTACCATCCGCGTGGAAAGGATTTTAAACGTAATATGTAGCTACAGACAAAATGGTCACATGTGATTTTACGACGTTCTCGTGGTTCCCGTTGACATTTTTTTAACCGGATGCTGGGTCATCTTCCGCACCTTTTTCATAAAACATTCAACACAAAGCTTATAAAGTACAAAACAAATAGATCAAAAATGTGCTTACATATTTTTTAACTTCTGGCACGTAAAAGTTCGAGTATTGTTTGATAAAACATTTTGTTTTGTTTACAAAAGAATCTATTGTTTTGTTCGTCCACCATTGAATCAGAGTTCCATCTTTGTCGTACTGTCTTCCTAAAACCCAGACGTTCATGAAAATTAAATAAGTGCGTATGTATTAAGTATCCTTTTTTACGATAAAACGAATCACTAGATATTTATATAAAATTGATGATCCTTCTAATTAGTAGAGCTATATTTTAAATGTTTGCTGACCTCTACTAGATAAAAGTTTCCAAACTATCACATAATATATTATTTTATTGCGTAAAGTAGGTACCTATATTAACGAAAAAAATGATAACCTTAATATAATTTATACCTATTATAAAACTCTATTTAAACACGATATTTGTTTTTGTGCAAGCAAAACGTATAATTGCTTAAAAGACATACAATAACACATATTGGTGAAAAATATTTAAATGCGATGTTTCTTCATAAAAAAAACTCAAAGGTTTTGCTGCTTAAAACACATACCTAGTGGTATAATTCGATGTAGGTACCTATGAATATTTATAACTTTATAGCAAAATATATAAGTATTGATTCATGCAGGTGAAGAACCTGAGGAATTGATTTGTTTTTTTGCCCATACCCGCCTTTGAGTTTTCTATTACCCTCCAGGGGCTTATTTGTCCCCACTTTTGGAAATAATTGAATAAACATAAAAGAGAAATGGCGATAGATTTGAATAAAACCATATGCGATATGCAGTTTACCATAATTATCAAATCCATGAGTGAGTTCATGTCCTAGGACAGTCCCAATTGATCCATAATTTAAAGACCTGGAAAAAGAATATTTAATAATATTTTCATGTTCATCCATAATTCAATAGCAGTAATAGAAAACACAACTCAAATAATTTGCATTTTGATGTCTTTATGTGAAAGGATTCCTATGTACATAATATATACTGATAAAAGGTATCTTTCCAAAATATTTTTGATTTACTTGGTGGCATTTTACGATACTTTGTAAGAAGGTAATCATCTTCTTCTTTTTCTTTGTCCATATCCGCCCCTTAACTGGAGCATATGGACACCACGCGGCGCCTCCAAAAATCCCTGTCGCTCGCCAGTCTTCTTGCTTCGTTCCAGGTCAAACCAGCATCCCGTAGCTCCGCCGTATACACTCTATAGATTGTATTTAGCGGCCTTCCAGGTCGCCGGAATCCGGTTGGCTTGAAGAACAGGCAAGCCTGGTTAAAGTTCTCTTCTGGCATCCGCAGCACGTGGCCGAGCCAGGTCCAGGCCAGTTTTATAGCGCCGGTCACTCGCCCTTTGCCCCCTGCTGTTAGCTACAGCTTACACTGCATTGCCCGGAGGTCGCCGCGGGAAGGCCAGCAGGTGGGACTTGCTGGCAGTTTGGCATTCCCCAACTTTTGCTATGAACACATCTACTAGCGTCAATGTGTCCACTTGGGGCCGACCAGCCGTTGACCACGTAAGACTAAGGTAATCATCACAATATATTAACGTCACTTGTTTCGTTCATAATAATATGATAAGCTTTAATAAGTATGAGAAGATACCGAAATATATATTATAGTTGATATAGTGTTATAATTATAATTGACCTTGATAAAAACGACAGCACACTAGGACTCACTATTAATGTGGAGAAAACCAAATAGTTATATGGTTGTATCAAGAGTGCCAGTTACATCTTGTGATATTTGAGGGTTCACAATAGCGCATTTGAGAGGATGAAGAATTTTGTGTACGTATCTACCTATGGTTCCTCCATCAGCAGTGATTGTGGTCTAGACATTGAAATTAAAAGATCAATAATTGTGCTAGGAACAAATGTCGTTTTGGTGATATCTTCGGACGCATCAATTGCACAGTTGGGTTGGAGATGAAGATAAAATTATTACGAAGTATATGGGTTACTATCGTACAGTCTATCAAATTGGTCCGGCTTAGATGGCTGGTTTATGTATACAGCATAGACGAGTCACGCATGGCAAAGAAACCGAAATTCGAGAAGCCGAAAGGCAAATGCAGACAAGATCGATCTCGTACAAAATGGAGGGATTGTGACAGTTGGCTATTAAGATCTTAAGTATCCTGAACTGGAGAGAAGCTTGACCTGGATTAAAGCAGATTCTAGAGGACGCCAAGTTGGTACAGATGTTTATAGCACCAGGAAGAAGATACTGTGCATTGGGTATAAATAATTATCATGAAATGCCTATGGTCGGATTTACATCGGAAAAACTTTGCGATCCTTCAATACTGGGCCTATTGAATTATTAGATGCCTAAATATATATTATATATATATATGAATAGCTTATAATTTATATATTTAACAATATGTTAAATACTAATTGCTCTCCACTCCACATGATTTTCACATTGAAAATTCCCACACCCACCACCAATTAATATAGTTTGAAATTATATCAACCACTTCTTCACCAAATTGCATATCTCCATTTCTACTCCTACGATACAATTGATACTAATATTAGATAAATACAAACATAAACTTCGGTATCTACTAATATTTGATAAAGCTCACTGTGTTAGCGAAACATAATATAATATCGTAAAAGTCGTTTTTTATGTGTGATAAATACAATCATATAACGTATGTATCTTCTTTACATTATTATTAGTTACAAATGTACAACATTAAACTAAAACTTACTCTAATCCAAGATCATAGAATGGATATTGCAACATAACAAGAGGTACGGCTGCGTCCAAAGAAGAAACAATTGATAAATGACGATAAATATTAATAATGAAAATTCCAGGAGTTAAAAATTCAATTTAAAACTCCAGCGAACTAGGATTTTTGGTATATTCTACACTCTCTATACACATCCAGTCTCTTGGGAAGTTTTCCTGATCTAAAGAGCGTCTTTCATTCCTTACGCCACATTATATGTCTGAAAGGGTGTGTAAGTGGTACAGGTGATAGAAAGAAAGCGTCTGCTCGGGGGTTTAAGAGGCGAGAGTTAACGGTAAAACAGTACAACCGTCTCTGCCTGTTGGGTCCGTGGGCTGATGTGTTCGAAGAGTTGTTGTACGCTGGTGTATTATGTCATATTGCAAGTCTGGCTGGAGCGGTACACTTCCTCTTCCAAAGCCAAGTAAACGCATTGATTTTTTTGGAAATGTAAGGTGATGCATGGAGATATCCAAATTGACTCTAGACTATTAGACTTTTCGGTTCTTAACCGGTCAAGGTGGTTCTGCCTTCAAGCTCCAATATCTTTGTGTAGTAGAAATATCATCTGAACGTGTCCCTTTGAAAGATTAAAAAGATTCTCAAGTCGGTTCAAACCTCAGTTGGACCGGTCAGTCATTGTAACCATTTATTTCTATGAGGAGAAAATTCTCAGTTTTAAAAAAGTTTGGTGCGTCTATCGGATATGATGGTTTGATCATAATGCATTAAATCAGAATCAACGTATTGGGAGATTACTGCTGGGAAACTCTCAGCACAACTAAGAACACCTAACGTTCTTTCCACTGTAAACACCCTAACAATAGTTGCAGAAAGGTGGCGGTAATTGATAAAGAGACTAGAATATTCATTACTATCACAGTTTGAAAGAAAAGGGTAAAAATCAATGTGTTTGTTTTTAGAAATTAAAATGGTGAACTCACTGATTGCATTTGCTCCGAAAGTGTGATAGGCGTTGACCTCCGTTGGTGGCGTATCCCAAGTAACCACGTAAGGCTCTCTTAATGTGTTTAGCACATTCAGCAATCCTATAGTCAGCACTCCCACCATATTGTTGAGATGCTTCTTGGGATCGGAGGTGATTCCTCGGTAGTAGTTTTCGAGTTTGCCTTTTTGCAGCAGCCAGCGGGGGAATCCTATGAGGCTTCTCATCGCGCGGACTTTCTCGATCGTCGCAGACTTAGTCGGAAAGTCCATCCAGCTAAGCGGAACCACCAGGTCCTCGAAGCCGGATTTGATGTTCTCCAACATACTTTGTACCTGCAATCATTAAATTTTCTCGTGAAACTGTTATTTTTAATTTACAGGTAGGTACGTTAAGGATACAAGACATTTTGAATACGCCTTGTAACTGAGGCTTGAGTATTTGGTCACAGCTTTGTGGATACAGTTCGATGGAATTTAACCGTAGAATTTGAAATATTACTTCCATACTAAACTTCACCCTAACATACTCTAATTCGAGAGTACAGGGACGCGCCGCTTCTCTCGAATTATCTTTACGTAAAAGCTGGAGTACGTAATTTGCTTTTGTAGCATGGCTTAAATGTGAGCAAGTATGGCCTTAGCGACGAAATTCGTGAGGCCGTTCCACAAGAGTGCGAAATGTAATACCGACTATCCGGACCACAATATGTCCAAGCAACGTGACGCACCTCTTCATGATTATATCCGTCAGCAGGGTCTTTCGTATCAGCGCACGAACTGGAGTGCTTGTACCAGTATACGCCTAAGATTTGGCGGAACATCGATTTTTAAAACTTTAAAATCCTTTGAGGTTTGGTAAAATACAAATTCTTCCAGCCACACAGAGCCACATGTAGCATTCATGCGTAAGACCTTCACAGAATACAGCGTTCACTTCTACGATATTATTATTTGACTAAATTCTGACCCGCTATGCGGAGTTAAAATTAACCAGAAATATTAATTATTCGATAATTACAAACTGTACCACAATTAAGAGAAATTTTTTCTCAATATACCCATGGTATTTTACCATAAGTTTGTGCGCAATTTATAACCCTAGCACGCCTCTTCGTGTATTACCAACGTATTTTACCCAATGACATTACTCCGACAAAATCTATGTAACCCCTATATTTTTAGAGGCAGATGGGATACACACCTTGGGAAGAGTGTTATCTAGGAAGCCTGCGTCGGCGACCGCGTATCCGACGGCCATACCCATTAAGGAACTGACTGCGCTGGCGCACCGCGTACTCCTCGGGATGTCTCCCTCCATCCCCGTCAGTACTCGAACGTACTTGTCGTATGCTTCTCGGATATCGGTGCTAGTTTGAGGAATCAAATTCTCGACTACCTGTAAATACTGAGTCTATTATATATTGTATCCCATAAACACGTCATGTTCGTGAAATATATGGATCCTAAGTAAAAGAAAAAATCAGATTCTTAAAATAGCCCAGGTGCATACTAATAGTATAATGTAAGGATACAAAATGTTAATTGGATAACATACTAAACTACGGTATGCGATGTAAAAATGTATGCTATAAACCTTCGAAGAAAACACAATAGTACAAAATTTAAATTCATTAGAATTTAAAAATTATTAGTAAAAAAAAAAATAGATACTGCCCACCTGAATCCAAATGTATAGTTCCACGACTGGCGCTGGAGCACTCTCTACGAATATGGCAATAGCCGTCATGTACGAAAGATCGTACTGGCTGAATAGAATCAAGTCATCCAAATAGTTCAGTTTAACTTTGGAGCCATTGAAGAGTCCGATGAGGTAAGGTTTCCACAAGTCCACCGCAGTGAGGTTGGCTGCCTGCAGCGCAATGTTGGTGCTGTTCTGGAGGCTGGTGATAGAACAGTAAATTATATCTTCATCGTCATCTGCGTTCGGCTTGGCTGCTTTTTCTGCTTTTGTGGTATTCGCTAATTTGTCTTCCATCTGAAATGATTAACAGAATGTCTTAATACATTTTTGTGCTGGTGAAGGTTATGGTGAAGTAATAGCATATTGAGTGATTTTAGTGTGGAGAAATTGGTGTTGGTCAAGAGATTTAATGGTAATTATAATATGGATAGAGTGCTGTAATCTACTGTAACCCATAATCAATCAACGCTATCGATGAGGAACAATCATCAGCTAAGCGTATCTGTCTGTCAAGTCAGGAGACACTACAAAGACTGCCAGGGTGATACAGTAGCTCGTAGACAAATAATAATTGTGCCTGAAACACCATAACGAAGACAGGAAGCGCAGGAACACGCACGTAATGTATTTGAGAGATGAAGACAGGGAGAATACGTATGAGAATGTTGAGTGTTGACAGATGGTACCTGGTAATATTTGCTAGTTCTAAATAATTCTCTAATGCAACTAGTGATTCAAAACATATTCTGTCGTACCTCAATGAGTGATTTCGAAAAATTGATGTATCTATCGATCGTCACGTCAATTTTGTGTTCCAACTCTGTTGTATTGGTACCGTTCAAGGTCTCAGGCTGCGAGGTTTTAAGGAACTCCTTAATGACTACTTGGAATAATAGTTTGAATTGTTTTCTATATGTTTTTTCATCCTCATCCTCTTCCTCACCTACATCATCAGGATCATCCATTTTTTTCCGTTTGAACAATCCTTTTTTCACTTTGTTCAAAATTTTGTCCCATTCAGTGTAACTGGAAAATAAAATTACTGTTTGCAAACTGATTTAATAGTATCTATATACAACTACGGGAGGGCTTGGTTGGTTGAGTAAAAGTCTCTGAGACAGCAGGTTTGCATATTTGATCCAGCATAAGAACCAACTATGTCTTAATGTCTAATGTCTAACAAATGGTTAAAAACTATTTCTCGTAAAAAAGATACTTGATCTAACCTCCACTCTGTGGAAGCTTATATTATGCTCTGTCATTATTATTTTTAATTATGCGTCTGCTGTAGACAAGTTATAGAACAAACTATTCCGTCATCTTGAGACTTGAAATAAAGGAATGGCTGTCAATAATATGTCTAGAATTCATTCTTATTTTTTTGGATATTTATATTGTTTATCATAAATAACATAATTTGGAGAGACTGGTAGTTTAAGACAACCTTTGGCGACTGATTGCAATGACGTTCCGTGGGGGTAGGCAGATTGAGCGTCGCTTGGGGGTGGCAGTTACTCGAAGGGCGGCAAATCGAGGAGAATCATTAGGTATATATATAAATAGGGACATAAACTTAGTAATAACGGAAATATCTTTCCATTAAAAAAATCAGCTCACCGGTTGGAAACAAAATGTATTAGATAATTAGCATATAATACATAATTTACACGACTGTATTTTTTTTTGTCGGGCTCAAGTTGTCTAGTTTACTTCCGTTGTCTGTTACCAGCAATGGCACGAGTAGATTTGCGAATTATATTTAAATTATAAGTAAGTACGTACTTACCTAATTAATTTATCCAAATATTTTTGCCAGTTACTCACAAGTTTTGAAAGTTGTCAGGTATAGTATTTTTAAACGTATCTAAAACCGTAGACTCGCAATATACATTGAAGTAGAGATGTCATTTCAATTAGATTTAGTGGTATATATATATTTTGTTAGTAATGTATTCATACAATACCTTTCTCAGTTATATGAAAGGATGATAAAAAAATACTGAATAAAACAATGGGCCGGCATTCTAGCGCTGCCTAGGGGCGGCATTTTGTCTAAGGATATCACTGACTGATTGAATGAGCTTACTATAACAGCCTAAACTCTGTCTTGAGAGAATCAAAGGATTGTAAAAAGTGGAGAATCTTGATTTAGAAATGGTCGCGATCCTCAGACATGAAGGAACAACCGGCACGAGAGAGTGGATTAGTGGCAAAACGCCAGTCTCCAAATCCGTGGGAGAATGCTGCGATTGGCACATACTTAAATATTAATGATTTAGTGTACGTTTGGTTCAGACCCTATCGGTTGTCCAAGACACAATAACTATTATATATTAAAAATGAATACTATGACGTTTACTTTTGTTTTTAATTATAAATATTATAAATCAAAATGAAACATGATATTGACTTTAAATAGCGAGAATTAAAGTCTTAGGAACCTCGGTAAAGGATTCCTGGATGACGGTTCTCCCATGACGATTCTTCTAATAGTGACGTTCGTCGGGTCTGGATAGATATCGAAACCGACGATCACGTCCAAACTTATCAGCCTTTTCACCTCCATGACCGACCACAGCCAATTAAAGACAGAGTTTGCAGGAAGCACCGTCGTCGTGAAGTTTAGGAATGATGGAAAAGCTGGCATACCAACTGCCTTCAAAAATTTTATCACTGGCTTCACCCCCACTTCATCTAAAGTGTCTGTTTAAACATTCAAGAATAATTATTGTACAGCATTTCATTAACAAAAGTATTTATAGATGGATAATTTCTGTTTGACAACAGTCAATAATTTACGCCAATGTCCCAAGACACAAGTCTACAAAACTGTATCCTATTAGCGCTCACGTATCGTATCCGGAAATTTGTACGTAAACAGTTCACCGCAGGACACTTATTCGTGCGCCGCAGTACGTGACACATGAGTTCCTGTAACATTTAATCAAATGACGAGTTCTTCGTTAAACATTTCACCGTGGAGTATATTTGTACGTATGCTACAACACGAGGCACATTTTATGAGATGTCTTTACTAGGTTAGGTTAGGTTAGGGTTAATCTAATTGGAACAGTACTATTTGCAAACTATCGCCGCATTTTGTAAGATACGTACAAATGTATTCCACGGTAAAATGTTCAACGAAGAACTCGTCATTTGATAAAATGTTATACGAACTTATGTTTCACGTACTGCGGCGCACGAATAAGTGTCCCACGATGAACTGCTTACGTACAACTTACATGTAACCCTCACGTATACATGAACAAATTCTTCTTCTTATTTTGGTGCAGTCTTCTATTGAAGGTTAGCAACCAAATAGAAGTGATCAGGCAGTGTCGTAGTTGTATTTTATATAAAAAAATCTTTATTTGACACTCGATAATAATATGACGAGAATCTTGGTGATACAAGGTCACACATTTGACGTATCATAATATTATAAACATACTGGTCTTTCGCGAATTGAGGACAATCTTAATAATTATATCGAACTATTAACACCTACTATAATATATTATTGATATGATAGTAAATATGGGTACTAATTAATTGTAGAGTTTCTAAATGACTATCTGCTCAAATTGATCGTGCCAATGACACTTTTCTGTATCCTAATGTATTTAAAAGTTATAAGGTAATAATAATTATTAAAAAAAGCTTATATTGATAATACGCATAACGCCATGTCATATTTATTTTAAATAATATATTTTAATGCATCTTCCAATAATATTATATATTAGTGGCGAAAGGTGCTTGTTGAAGGAATGTAGGTTTATAGTAGAAAATTGAAAAAAGACTTAGGATAGCCATATTTACGAGACTTGAATTTGATTTCTTTTTCATCTTCAGTATTTTACAAATATAATTTATTAAACATAACACATTATATTAAAAATCATAATATGTACCTACAAAAATATATATTTTCCAAAAAAAGTGATGCACAACCGGTAATTGAACTTGCCCTAAGAAAATGTGGTTTTATCAGTCTGCCCTTTTTATCCAGTAAACTACTAAGTACTGAGATCAATGTGCGTAAAACAACAACCATTACACAATATCCATATTATATAAGTGGACATTGTCATTGGAAGCGTGGGTCGTTTCATTTAAGACAACAAAGAAAACTTTGGATTATCCCAAAAATTTGTTTGCATGTATTAGTAGAAGATTCTATAGACTTGGATACAGTACATCCGTGTGTATTAGTCTTAAATACAATGCTTTGAAACAGATGGATCTGTTGTCATATTTTACCTTTAAAATGTATTTAGGTTAGTTATTCAATTTTTTTTAAAGAAGGTAGACTTTAAATAATCGCCTAGTATGGAGTCTTCGCCACTGATATATACATAATTATATATATCATAATTTAGAATATGGCATCAGGACTAGGGAATCCAATATTGTAAGATATAAGAAAAATAAACACAAAGTGTATCTAAAAATATTTAAAATTGTTAACAATACCTGTATCTATACAAGCTGAATACATTTCTTTTGCCTGGATAAGCGGTAGTGGTTCATCATGAGAACTATTCTTGGCGAGGATGTCTCTCATTTTTCTCTCTACATGTCGACGCTTTTCCGTGAACCAGTCGTACGCAGTGTAAAAATCTGGCGCCGGATGTTGTTCTGCCCAGTTACCGCAAGAGAACTGAAATGAAACATGGAATATTTTTTAAGTAATTATTTATAACATACGGTATACTTATACAAACTTTAAGCCCGATAGATAAATGAATTCAATACAATATGGCATTACCATTTGAAAAATATTTCGCACATATAGCCACCGCCGCTATTCTTGATGAAGCGCATTCTGGACGTCCAATTTTGTGCCACTTTTTCGAGCACTGCTAATCACGAATAACACGAACAATGTTGACTTCCAAGGCGTAAATTGTTTCTGGTTTATCAGCATGAACGAGTGACTTTGCGTAGCATTACAGGAAATAATCAAACAATAATTGACTGGTCCATTTTTCGAAATCGACTTATCGCCAAAATTTTATTTAATAATAATGCCACCAGCGTGTAAACCACACCAAACGGTGCATTTTTGTGGGTGAAATGTAGTCTGTAGAGATATTTTTCTCACTCAAATGCGAAAATTGTACTTATTAATTTAGTAGTATTGTGAGCGTGAGCATTAATCCTTTGGAAAGTTCTATAATAAGAAAAACAAATAAAAACACCCATTACAACTAAATGCAAGTCCCATCATTGGATGTACGAAAAATTTCAAATTTTTTCAGACATTTTAATTCTCTAGAAACGTGCCTTATGCGTTATTTTAATAACAGAAAAATATTTCCATACATTCTATCCTATTAAGGTAGTTCATAACACTGCCAAGAAAAATGTCCTTGAGTATATAAAAGTATTATTTCCACAATTAACAATTAACAAAGTCAGAATCTCCTAAAACCCTGCAATAAATCTTTTCAATGAGTTTTCTTGTAGTATTAAATATTATATTCACTAATCCCGGGATTTCAGGATCGTGATTGAGAATTCAAATCCCGATTTCCCCATATTACAAATTCTCCCCGGGATCGTAATCCCTAGTCGACACGACAAGTGGGGTGCAATCGTTTGTTTGCAGAGTGGATCGCACGTAAATAAATGATAATGCATCGCTTCGTGACGGAGGGTGGATGCACGCCACCCCCATCGACTAACTACCTATCAATGCAATGTATTATTGATCGCAATAATAACAAATATCCTCAATCGAAAGGCGTCCATGATATTACAAATAATAGGTCAAAACAAAAAAAAAACTAACCCGAACGTCAGTTGTATCTGTTTTATGCTCACCCTAATTCAAACATATCCGAGAAAAGTCAGTTTACGGTTGTCCAGTAGTCGTGAAATTATCCTCAATACGTCGTCGACGCAATGACACGATCATAGGAAATTAGAAAATCAGTTCGATGTATTTAATAATAATTATTTTTGGTGAACGCCCACGATAGCAGAGCGGCTTAAGCATCGGCTTATGGCTCCAAGTTCATATCCTGGGTCTAGCAAATAAACATATTGTTTTTCAATATTTGTTTGAGTTATAGTATGGACCTAATACGCTGAGAAAGGGTCTAACATTTCTCGTAAAAAATTAAATAAAAATCTGTTAACACAAACCTCCCGTCCCTCGCCGTGGAGGCCCATATTATGATCTTATTAGAATTAGACATGGTATTTAAAAAAAAACTACAGTCCTTTAGATATAATTATTAATTGTGGCGATTTTATTTTCGACTGCAAGCAGAGTTTTTTTAAGTAATATTCTTGAAATTAGAAATTGAAATTAAAAACCGCTGGATATACGAATTCATCGAGTTCTTGGCAGAGAATAACTAGGGATTGAGATTAGTGGAATAAGCTAGGGAAGGCTTTCATCCGATAGTTGATCGACCCCAATCGATGATGATAATGAAAAAGTTATTATTAAACATAAAAATACCTACATATTATTATATAAAAATGACATTGTTATTCATTAATAAGTTTAATTTAGAATTTAAACGTTTTGTTGCCTAGCAAAGGAATAAAATCAATTAAAATAATTATCTTTTAAACGTATATTAAAAATAATATAAATATATGGAGTGAACTCATGCATTGAGATAAGAAATAATATGCTGTCGTCTCAGTTTTACTCCAGACCCCGTCCTACTTGCATTATACTAAAATGGATAAAACCCGTTCATAATACCATCCAATCATTGCTTCGCTTATAGATCAACTCGGTCAAGTGACAAATGTTTCATAAATCAATGGGAATACATATTAATATTGTATCCAATTAAATAATACATATTGTCTGTATTGTACTTCCACATAGTAACCAATGCCATCGCAATTTGTCATTCATCGTTTTTGCATAGTTTCACAACACAGCATTTTTTTCAGTTTCTCCAAGTTGAGATTGGTTCAGTGTCACAGATTGCAGGTAACTGACGATGAGTCCTACAAGAAACGCACATATTGGCATACTAAATAATCCCTTGATTATAACCGGCTGTTGATTAACCTGTCAGATATTTACGATTGTTGATAATTCATGTGAAATGGCCGATCTAACTAAAGTAGCAGCTTTACAGGTTTACTATAACTGACAATACTGACACGCATCATATATAATATGTATACATTGTGATTGATGATCGCTAAGCAGCTTAATTCTGTTATCAGCGGTATTTTTTTAGATGATTAGCTTGAAAATATGTATTTGACGTATTACACTAAATCCAGTATTTTTGATATAACATACAGCTTACAATTTCTCAAAAATACTGGAATATTATCTCCTATAATATTATTATCCTAAGAGATTTTGGAAAACGCACCAATTTTTTTTTATTGAAATACTATTTTGTTGATTTTTAAACTACATACTTCAATTCACTTTTTAGAGTCCCGAATTTACTTCCATTTGAATCCGGCACAATCTGATAAAACTCGACACAATCACAGATAATATCATTTTTAAATCGCGTTTTATATCCGTCACCATACATTTTTGCATCTTGCTGACTAGATAATGAGTTTTTAATTACCACCTTTAAAATGCACGTTAATTACATCGATCGGCCACCTGGTTATTACGCACCACGTGCAACTTCAGCGTCCAAAATATTAATACTTTCTATATAATTGATATTTCACAAATCACAATGATAATTCCACAAAACTATTCAAATCTGTAAGAGGTAATGAGTTTTAACAAGAAATAAATGCATATTTTCTCACTAATTACTACAAAATTATAATCTAAAAACAGACAATGGAAATTATACCAGCTGTCAAACTCCGAGTCTCATTGTCATTTGTTTTTTTCGCTTATTAGTTGACGTGTCAGTATATTTTCAAATTTAGAATTTGTGAAAATCCAAGAAAATATTGAACAGTAATGTGACATTTCAAATAGCATAGACATTTATTGCAATATTATATGTATATTCATTGCTAATAAAAATAATAGAGAATTTTAATAGGTACTATTTAGGTACTATCAATGAATAATTTCAGATACAATATAGGATATTATAATAATATGTATTACATACTACCATATAAAATATAGGGTTATCCTGATATAGTATGTCATAGTATTATTTTTACATTTAGGTAGGTAGGTAAATGAAATTCATGTGACGTTTATTACGAATAATAATGAATTCGTGATGTTGTTAATAATATTAAAATTGCAATAATGTTTCTTCTTATTAATATTGTAATAAAATGTCAAAAAATCATCTGTAATATCGCTTATTGGCAAATACTATTATAACAGTCAATTATTACTATTTTACGCCGTAATTAGGTAGGTAAGTACTATAAATAAGTAGCTACTACTTTTCCATTTTTGTACGTGATAAAAATAATATCATTTTTATTTCCACGCCCAGATAATCTGTTAAATAATAAATTAAGCATGTTGGAATTCATTCAGTAGTATTATTAATAACCCACTAATTTTAAAATAAAATACCATTTTTGCTCCTAAGCAAAGCATATAGGTTACACTCCTCCAGTATGGTAATTATGAGTATCTTATTACGAGAGATAGTTTTTATAATTTTTCAATCTAATGGGATCTTCCTCCATTGAATAAATAAAACGTACTGTACAATAATCTAGATGTATGAAAAAATAGACTATCGTGCTGTGGCGATCGGTGGAGGTTGGGTGGAGTACAGACTAAGCTTTGTAAGTTATACGTATTTGTTTACATTGAAATAAGATGACAATTTATAGATGGTGTTGGTAAATTTTTATAATTCAATTAAACCCTAGGAAAACCAAACCATAATATGGACCTGTCTATAAAATATTTCAAATTATGCCATTTTGGATATTTAATAGGTAGAATAATATTTTTAAGTACTATTGTTTGGTTTAGGCAGGGTTTAACAAATTATAAAAAAACTCACCAACAACATGTGTAATATGTATTCTTAGTTCAACGAAAACAAATCAGTATGAATGAAAAAGTGCAATATATAAACATATTCTATTAAAATGTCAGTGATAGCAATCGACGATTGCCAGCTGTTCTGCTTGGCCTAACAGTCTGAAGTGGTGTCAGACGATATTGTGAAGGGCAGACTTCAGTATAGACTACAAAATTAATATTGGCAGTGACGACTTGGAAATCGTAAAACTGACAAATCGGCGAAATGTCAAACTGTCTGAGGTGAATGAAAATCCATCCCGAAAGGAAAACTATGGAGCCGTCAATGCATACTTCACAATTATATTAATATCCAACACCGCCAAGCCGTCTGCAAGACCTAGCGAGTCAGACTGGCGACCCCCAGCTGGCTCTGCTAGTACGATATTATTTGTTTAATTAAATTGTCATTCTTTTACGTTCTATTGTATATAGCTAACTATATAACATACAATATTAAAAGCTGTAATCATATTTATTAACAAGCTACATTACCTACGTTATATTTTTATTGCTAGACTAAGAGTAGCATGCATAGAACGACAAATCACCTTAAATATAAATAACATCAATTTACATACATAAACAAATCATACAATGACAGTCGCTAAACTCGCAGTTAGTGCTTTATTCAGTTGTATGAGAAAACCGATTCCTTGCCCCTCTTTTTATTTAATACCTCTATGGGATAACGGCTGAATGTAATAGCAGAAGCCAAGAAACTTGGTACGGCAAGTAATTATATTATATACTATAGATTGGGTTATATTTCAATTGAAGGTTACGCCACGGTTATCTTATAGGCACATTTAAGTCCTCGTACACACTGTCGATTTACTAGTCTCCCGTAACCACGAGCGTAAACACTGGTTTCCAAAGTTTTTGCTGTACAAAACTAGCTTTTTTGCTGCCAAATACATAACTCAATTGCAGTGACGTCCCGTGGGAGTAGGCAGATTGAGCGTCGCTTGGGGGCGACAGTTATTCGGAAGGCGGCAAATCGAGGAGAATCATTA
This sequence comes from Rhyacophila brunnea, assembly GCF_057557595.1. Lineage (NCBI taxonomy): Eukaryota > Metazoa > Arthropoda > Insecta > Trichoptera > Rhyacophilidae > Rhyacophila > Rhyacophila brunnea. Next base: position 34,176,555 of record NW_028232871.1, on the reverse strand, counting down.
GGTATAATACCTATGTAGATATAGCTACCTAAGCTGAGTAATAACTATTAATTAACATAAAAGGTTTAACATGACTGTAGTTTTTTTTGTTGTCTGGTTTGCGATGTCTAGTTTACTTCCGTTGTCCTTGGACGTCATGTCCTTGATGACCAGCAATGATACGTTCAGAATTGCGAATTATATTTGAATTATCGGTAGGTACATACTTACCTAATTTAAAATGTTATCAGGTGTATTTTTAAATGCATATATGCAAATTGTCTGACGAAGCAGATATGTCATTTATATAAAATTAGATTAAGTCGTAATTATATTTTGTTAGTAATATATCCATACAACACATTTCTTAGATATTGGAGTCATGAAAGGATGATAAAAAATACTGTATAAAAAAATGGTGCGGCATTTTAGCCCTGCCTAAGGGCAGCATTTTGTCTAGAGACGTCACTGCTCAATTGGCAGTAGGTACTGATATTAAAATCAATTTATCAAATTCATTCAGAACACTAGATTATTATAGTATGCTGTAGGAATCAGTAAAATTACTATACAGATACTCGAGTTTGTGAACTGATCCCTTATCCCTTGGTGACGATTACATAGAAGCGCTTCACGTAGCGGCTGTCCATGTGTTCTGGATCCCGGCTACAGTAGTTCGGATTCCATCGCCATCACTGGACCCTCAATCTGAGACGAAACTACAACAGCGATCTATGTACTCTAAGTCTCACATGGCAGGTGCGCGGAAAGTGACGATGGACTGAGAATAATATGCGACCTCGTGTTTGTAATAATAAAGTAAGTAGTGATGTCAGAATTTGGTTTCACCTTATATAAAGTTAAATGTAATGAAATAGATATACCTTATAGAAGTCTTCACAGGGGTTTGCAGTTAAATCCATCGAAAGAAGAAGATTCGAAGCTGACCTCACGCATTCACGACTTTCACACATTTCGCGACGCGCGGCAAAATCTAAAATAAACATGGCGTCATTATATATGTCAGCTCGATAATACAAGGTAACCTACGAGTACCTTATCAACTTATCATAATTATTCGAGTATGTACGTATCCATATTTCTACCTGTATCGATCCAGATTGTTCTTTGATTAAAAACGGACAAGACTTGGAGAGTGTCATCGAATTTTGATATTAGAGACAATGGCGAAGATTCCGTACTAAACGATTATTTAACGTTGACATCGTAAACCAATTGAATACCTACCTACGTCAATCTGTTAAACATAATACCTCATTACAGTGGGAATGCCACGAATAGTGTGTATTCCATTCTTAAACAATGAAACTAATGACACCTTTAAATATTAGTTTTGTACCAATATATATGTATAATGATACCAATAAAAGTGTCATCCCTTAGGGAAATCTACACCAAAACTCTAAATAGGCCGAAATTATTATAGAGCTGACTCATAGAGATATGAGCAGGGTTCACTATGAGGCATTGCATGTTAAAAAAAAGTGCTTGGTTTAGTTATATATTTAAGAATAATTAAATTGCAAGATTGCAAGATTGCCAGCAAGACGATGTCAGCTTGTACTCACAATCAAGAGGCAGTACCTAAAGCTTGATCTTTATTAGAGTGACAATAAGTACAAAACTAGTATTTAAAATAAACTGAAATTTTTACGTATTTACATAAGTTAATTTAAAAGTATTTACATAAGAAGTGTGTATTGTTATCCTTTTTGTGTAGATTTCATTGCTACCACTTGTCAGCACACTTAATGGGAAATAAAGACACTTCGTATTGAGAGCTCGCTGCGCGAATAGGAATAGCTGGAGCAGCGAGCAGTATTCGGCTAAATGCGGAAGGTTTAAATTTCTTAGTAGTATCAGAGAATTGATCTTCGTGGTTGAGACTGCTTATACGGTGGTAAGAGAAGATACGAGAGCAAGCTGTCTCTTGTTACATCTAATCGTAAATGACTCGTCGACGTGCTGCAGATGCCTTAAGATACTCTCAAATTGACCTGCCTTTTCGTACAACCAATGGAAATCCGGAGTACTTTGAAGTCTCTAGATGCTATCCACAGCATTTGTAAAATGCTTAATATAATTGGTCTGTTATAGAGATTCTTGCAGGCGTCGCATGGTGCCGATATGCTGTACCTAAGAAGCGGCCATGGAGAAGAAAAAAAGAAAGGAAGATGGCATTTCCCATACTTACAATAAGAGCATAGTATGATAAGAATCACCAGTATGATGAATATTACTATCATCAAAACAAAAATGATTATCTTTTCCTTGTGTTTTCTTCTTAACCTGAAAACCAAAAGTAAAAGCTTCATATTACTATGCAGGTAAAATCAATAGTTTTTTTTTCTTTTTTACCATGTTCGATCTCGGAAAGATCATAATAATAATGGCCCTCTATTGAGTAGATATTGTATTAGAACAAATAGGTACCAAATACTAGATTAGAAACCAGGACCAACGGCATTATATGCTGACACGTTACCGGTCGCCCATAGTGGGCCGTCAATTATTGATAGTGCTTATAAAAAATTTACATTAAGATTACGTCATAACCTAGTTCATTCTTCTTCTTTTCGGCCTCCTCTAGTATCTGCCTCCATCCAGATCTGTCCAAAGCTTCCCTTTAGTTTAAAATATAACTCGACACTATCCCTCCATCTTGTATGAGTTTGATCAGGTTTTTGTTTCCCTTTCAGTTTCCCGAATATTAGTTTCTTTCATGCGAGACTCCTCCATCCTGTGTATATGGCCCAGCCAGCTAGGGTGCCACAATTCTACAGACGGTACGATGTCCGACCCCCCCCCCCCCCTATAGAGCGCATGGCTCGTAATTGTATCTTCGTCTCCATCCCAACTGTGTATCGTTGATGGGCTTAAAGATACCACGTATCATGATCGGCTCAAATAATTCCAACATTCTTTCCATACTTTTAGTCATGCACCAGGTCTTCGAGCCATACATGACAACTGGTCTTATTAGTGTTTTGTACAATATTCATTTCCAGGGTGCCGGACGAAATCCCGAATGCTGAAATTCTGAATGGCCGAAATCCCGAATGGCCGAAATCCTGAAAGCCTAAATCTCGAAAACCTAAATCCCGAAAGCCGAAAGCCGAAATCCCGAAGGCCGAAATCCCGAATGCTGAAATCATCATTCGGGCATCATCATCATCAAATCGGCCATTCGGGATTTTGGTCATTCGGGATTTCGGCTTTCGAGATTCCGGTCTTCGGGATTTCAACCCAAACCCCCCCATTTCCAGTGTAGGTTTAATATCTTGGAACTTAATACCTAAATTTGACCGACGCAACATTGTTTCCTAGTGCAATTTATTATTGTTTTAAGCTACTCTTACTGTTAAAAGCGGACCTCACGTGCCCGAAAAGCACTATTTTGCACTCTGAAGGTACCCCAAGATTTATCCTGTCTTCCATTTATTTGATTTTCTTCACAATAACAGTAAGGCGTCTTAGTGTGCTTATATTTTTCTCAAGATTTACAAATACTTATCTGACAATATTTTCGTTACGGCATATTATTATGTCAATATCATTCGCATATCCTAATATTTGTAAAATGTAATATTAATAAATATGGATTTTACCTAGCACTTCTTGATCCCACAGCTATCAAATAGTTTTCAGCAACACCCATTGTTCTCTTGTGGATCACTTCGCCTGATGGAGATATAATGCTCGCACCTGTTTATTGTTAATTAAAAACATAAATTTACCTGTATTGATCATTTTCAGTTTAAGGCGGAGTGTAATAGGTATTAGAAACAGCTAGTTACTGAGAGATCGCTTAATTACGGAAAATAATATAATTGCTCTGTATAGCAGTGGTAAAGACTCCATACTAGGCCATTATTTAAAGCTTGCCTTCTCAAGAAAAAAAATGCCATTTAAGGTATTTAAATAATTATTTTATATTCTACCAAAATAATATAATTTGCCAATGATATCTATATGTTGATATGTATTATAAATTGATTACTCGTTTACCAAACCACCAACACATGCATGCCACTAATACGTAACTAGCTATGGCACTAATAGACTAATACAATTAAAAGTAGTTTCGATATTTAACGCATACAACACATACATACGTATAATAAAAACACACAACAATGTCAAAACAGTATCATTCATCACATGACCTTAGGCTGTAGTTATTTAAGTCTAACGAGTACTCCGGTAGTTACAGCGATGTAATTTTTGTAAATATATACATTAATAATTTAGGTGCACTGGACTCGATACCGAGTGGTGTAACTTAAAAAAATATGTTTAATAGCATCAATTTTGATCTCCAAAAGTAGCTTTGCCTTGATATTTATTGTTTTAATAGCTGTCAACTATGTGTAGAGTTCAAAATTAATTTTATAAAACTTTTGCATTTAGGCTTTTTAGATATTTTTCGTAGGAGAGAAAAAAACCAATAATTTCACAAAAAAGTTTTACAAATAAATATTATACTTATTCATAATAGAAAAAAAAATGACGACATAGCCATGCGTATTTCCTTCGGTTTTTAATATTATTTTTACCAATCGATGCGTAGATCGTATTGTACAAAAAATAACAGGCAAAAAAACGACCTGACTGCGAAAAATTGTGCAGCCCGCGGCGAAATTTTACTCCTAAAAAAACGAGCCGAAAGTTTTTAACATAAATTTCTTTCATTTTTTCCCATAAAATTCCCCATTTTCCCACTTCTCAACTGATGCCATAAAAAGCAACTTCTAGCTGTTGACAAGATCCTAGAAAACCGAAATTTCGAGCATAGAAAAGACTCAAAAGCCATACATTTGAAAGTATTTAAAGTAAAAACTTCGCATATAAAGTTTAGGTCTTGATGCGACAGTCAAAAAATAGATTGATGTTGATTCTTTTATTATGGGGCCAGGCTAGAAAACAAGTACTAAATTATTTTTATTTTTCTTAAGGTTTTTAGAAACCTGTTGATATTTTTTCAGTACTGTTATTTTAAAATTGTAAATATGTCACTACATGTCATGTTTCTAGTACCTAATAAACTACCCCTTAAAGGGTAAACTAATGTCATGGTCACACCATACATCAGTGTATAACCATTTTGGCAAATACATAATAAAATATATGTTATGGATTATATATGGGCACCTTATTATCAAAACCTGCCTAACTCCACGAACCAAATATTAAAAAAAAAAGACTCTAGGAAAAAACTGCTGTGAGCTTAATTAATATAAAAATAAGACACATTGAAATGAATGAAGAATTAATAATCAACACAATTCTTGCCAAGTTTTTAATGTAGAAGCAACATTTAAAAGGTTATTTATTATTTTAAAATGCATTTATATAGGCTTTGAAACTCAACAATCGGATTTGAGTAGGTTTTGAAAGCAAATTAAGTATCCTGCATACGATGATGTTTCCTTTACATAGCTCTAATCGGATGAACAAATAAAACTGTCATTTTTATTTCTGATTGTGTTGTCTTTGGATTAAATACTATTTTGGATTTAATACGATTTTTAACGTGGGTTATATTTGTATTTGGAGTGGTTACGAAAGTAAATGAATATTTGTTGTGTAGATATTGGAATAGATAACAGTTCAGCATTGAAATTTGAAAAAAATGTTGTTATGTAGGTTTTGAAGCTAAACTGCTCATATTCGATACATTTTAAGCGACATTTTATGTATAATAAATACGTGGGTTATCTCTGTGTTGTAATTTTAAATCACGATAAACTGTAAATAGATACAATGCATAGGCAGTCTAAAATAGTGTCAATGTAGCTAAAGTCAATTAAATCGAAAAAAGGAACATGTCAATGATTTTTGTTATGTTTGAGGATAAGGTAGGTAACTACTTTATCTATCATCTATGAGCATTACAAGTTTTCTCGCTTTATTAGTTTGTCGCATACTAATTTCATTAAACACCTTATGTTATTTTTTTAACACAGTGGGGATACATTGCAGATATTAATTATTAAGATGGTACTAACTATAATATAAAATATTATAAGAGCATTACATTAACAAATTTCTACTAAATGCACAAGTAAAAAGATAGATATAATTTTAGATTACTACTATTAATTTGGAATAACTTCATAAATAATTGTTTTTAATCATGCATTTGGTATACTTTAGAATTTAGATGAAATATGTTCATGCATTATTTATTGGAGATGTAATATTTTTCATGCATATTTTATTACTTTAAAAAAGATATATTTCCAATTAAAAATTATTCAATTATGTATTTATATATTATGTACTATTAATTACAGGCATTATTTTTTTTACTGTGGAAAAAAAAACTAAATTGTGTCTACAAAATGGAATTATTCCTTTGTGCAAGAAATAAACGAAATTTTGAAAGACTCGAAAATCTGAAATATCATCATATTCACCACGACGATGGTACACATCAGTCCAATCTGTAAAAGATAAGATGTTCAGTTTTTTGAATCAACTGGAAGAATTTTTTTTATTACGATTTAGTTTATCGATTTTTAGGTAGTTGAAAAATTGGTTGTTAATTAAATTGTTATTCATTTTATTTATTTTATTTTATAATAATAATTGCCATTTTTATTGTATCGATAAAATACTAATTTTAGAACTATATATATATTATAATTATAAGACTTTAAAGGCTATAAATCGCAAAATAATTCTAAATGGCAGAACCCTTCTAATCTGAAAAATAATTTAATTGACGAAATGAAAAAGTTTTTTTACATTATAGTCTAATATATCAAATTTATTATATTTCGATTGAATAGTAATACCTATATGATTTTCAGAACAAAAAAGTAGGATAAAAATACATTTAAAAAAATAGGTAAGTACCTATATTTTTAATAATTTATTTTCATGGAGCCCGCAACATGTGTTAGTAGTATTATAGAGCCCCTTCAAGGGCAAATCCGATCGTGAAAATGTGACCTATATGCAATTCTATGGTTGAATGATGCAATTCTATGGTGAATTATGCAATACAGCTGACATTTTATATAAGCGCAAAACAATGCGCTAATAGTCATTCAAGTGAAATTATACTTGCAGAATCGATTTAAAGCCATTAATACGTAATAACATATTGTCAATTGTACTATATTGTTTTATCTTTTTTATAAAAATGTGAATCATGAGTGAATCATAAAACCAGTCATATTGTATTAAAAAAAACTAAATAAATTTAAATATGTAAAATATAGAAAGATTACAGTCACGTACTGTAATTGTATATATATTATGTGCACTTATTTAATATAAAATATCGTGAAAAGATATTATTTGTAGGTAAAGAATTCGCCAGGAATTGAAACCGGCTCACTACAAATGTGTCAAATGGAAATTTTCAAAACTTAACATAAAAATGTCATCTATTTAGAACTGTCTGTCAATATTATTAATTAAATAAAAATAGATATTATAAATTTTAATTTATTATCATATTTAAGAATATAGTACGAATTTGTTAAAACTTTTAGGCTATTACGGACTGCATTATTTGTAAGTATAAGATATTCAAATCCATGAGTGCAAAGCATGGAGTTAAATTAATTGAAAACCGGTTCAAGAGTAAGACTTGGACGCGGTATGGAGAGATGTATATTTAGTATAACGTAAAGAGATCGAAAAATACACAGATGGGTAAAAAAACGGTGGATATAATGAACGTAGATTAGAGTTGGGTTGGCCATATCGCGTGAAGTACAATATTATCTAAAATATACATTTTTTTCGATCATGTCCGATCGTAATAGGATCATATGGGCCTACACAGAGTAGATGTTTGTATTAACAGATTTTGTTTTTTACGAGAAATGGATTTCAGCTACTTGCTCAACCTATTAGGTTGCCCCGACTCACACACAAATTGAAAAACAATATGTGTACTTGCCAGACCCAGGATTCGAACCTGAGACCCACGGCGTGATAGTCCAACGCTTAAGCCGCGCGGCCACCGTGGGTGTGTATAATAATATACTAAAATAATATTGTATACCCAAAAGGCGACCAAGAGTCAGCTGAATCATTGTGATAAGGTAAGTTTTATGTGGTATCGCAGTACTAAGGGTCGAAAGGAGTGGAAACAGCATTATAAGTTTTTATCTAATACATTTAAAAATAGTCTAAAAACATACACATTCTGTGTGAAAAACGAAAAGAAAATTGAGTCTGAAAAAACACCTGAATAATGTAATATTAACCATTATACATATTTCAATATGTGAGTAAAGGAGAAAGGGAACGCTTCGTTTCAACGCCAATGAATCAGTATATAAACATAAAAAGGAAAACAAAGTTATCCAAAGCTCAATCCCTTTTTAATTGGATACAAATTTGCTATATAAGTTACCATAGTATATATTATATTACTTATATATTTAAAACACATGCGAATCTTATCAGTATTGTTATACAATTCACACTCGTTAAAACATTTTAAATTTTCAAAACTCAATGAAGTAATTAGTTTAATGAAGTTAACAATGCATCAAAATTTAGTCTAATGAATTTAAATATAATATACTCTGTATATTTTTTTTTAATTATCGTCTCTTAGGTGGTACAATAACATTAAAAAAACAAAGTTAACTGTTAAGTGGCTCATAAGGAGTCCGTAAAGTGAAACTTATATATTTTTTATAAATGCTTGTTAGCTAAAATATAATATTAGGGTATATAATAACTTTGTCAGATGCGGAGTTCTTGTCCTCAACAATGGCGCAACTACTCCACTGTAGGGATAATTTTGTTACTGCTTTTAGGATTGCAATTTTTATTTTAGGTTTATTAGTCAAAGTAATTGGTCGAAAATATGAAGATTATTGTTAATTAAATTGTTTAAAGTGTATGTTTTTATACTTTCTCTTGCCGTCATTAATGTTGCATTGATAAATGAATTAATTATCTCTCGGTTTTTATGTGTAAGATGAAGTAATTTACCATGAATGATTGTATAACTTTTATTCTAATAATAAACGTAGTATATAAGTACTTAATTAAAACATTATAAATCTCACTTGAAACAGCCAATTCTTTCCCATCGTTGTCATTCCATGCGTTCATTTTTTCAACTTTTTGATAATATTTTGGCAAAAATTGAAAATTATTAAAGTATTTTACGAATACTTTCTCGGCTTACTCGAGTTCTATATGAAGCTGTCATGTTGTCTCATACTATTTACCATTACATAACAAATACATTTAATATTGACCATAAATCAACTTATTCCTTTTGGTAATGAATTTCATTTCAATAAAGCTTTTTTTCCAATGAAAATTAATAACTTTTGACACTTTTTTATTACTGGATGTCAATACTGCTTTATTCTTTCAGAACTGTATAAAATACAATTCATCGCACGTTATTAAATTAATACTTTATGAATTTAACTGTTTAAAATATCTTAACTCGACATATTTAATTTATGGTTGAATTGTGTTTCCCAAACCGATAGCACAAAGCTTTTCGTATCGGCTGTCGTCCGACGACTGTTCACTATCCACTGTTGAGCTGTGAATGTTTGCAATATAAAACAGCATAGTTACCCACAATGCCTTTGATTGATATCTACTCACTGTTCACCCACTTTATCGGGTAAGGGTTGAATTAATACGTATTCATTTTCCTCTATTTTTCCAGACACATTAATTTAACGAGTTCGAGCAAATTAACAACAGATATAAACTAAGTTTGGGTAAATTGAACATTTAAGTAATTAAATCAACGAGAATGCAGACCTAAATACAATTAATAGTTAATTCATTAAACACGTAAATAATAAAGAAAACATCCGGAAATACAATTATTACTGTATATATTAGAAAAGATGACAAACTATCCAACTGACATTATTTTTGGTATCTCGACCAACTTGATAATGCTGAATTGTGTGTATCTCCAATAACTATATAAGAAATTAAGAGAATAAATTGTCTAAAAAGGTTTAAAACTACCCTACCATTGACGAAGCCTATTGGGAGGGATAAATTGGTTGAGTTATATAAATATTCAGTGGTATAGTGCATAGTGGTAACACTTGAAGTGCACCCGGTACTTCTGCAGACAGTTATCATCAATATTATGTAATACACAATACTCTTGAACAACGTGAATCTAGAAAATTATGTAGTTTTTTAATTTGGAAAAAATTAGGAATATAAATATATATATACACACATAGTAAACTGACCGTAAAAACGCAAAAGAAAGGTCTAATTCTAAAGTGATTATAATATGAAAATCTGTTGTCAGTTTTACTGAGGGTCATTTGGTTTTAGTCGCTTCAATTATCGTCGTCATTCCTGTTATAAATTTCGGTACCTAACTATTCGTGGAAATATTGAAAAGTGTTGGGGGGGGGGGGCGTGGGTTTTAAATACAGCGACCCAACATTATTTTATTTATCTATCAACAGCAGTTAATATTATAAATAACTCAGTTAAATTAAAATTTATTCTGTTCTATATTTACTATTTTCTATGTCCACGTATCTTATATTATTATGTACTTTGTTCTTTTTTTAATAACATACTTACATATTATTTTGTGAACATCTTGAATTAATAATTTAAATGCACAATATTATAATATATGTTTAATAAATAAATAAATTGATTGTTTAGTTTAAATAAAGCCCAAAAATGGATCAAAATGAAAACATAATGTACACGTTTAACACAGTGTTAATGGAAATCAATTTCCGTTCATAACACTCGATCGATAGTATGACGTATGTGTTATCTTTAATTTCATGCTATAACGTTGTTAACTATATAATCATATGTATATATAAATGATAAAGTATACTAATGATAAAAAACTAAAAAATGGGACTATTCTATTATCATTGAATTTGTGAGGACCAACTATTATGTTATAGTTCATATTCCTTTTTTGAATTTGACAAAAATGCTACAAATTTTAGTTTATGAAAAGGTCAGTATTAATAATTATAGGCGTGAAAAATAAAAACTATTACTCTTTTTATGAGAGCTAATTAAATTTTGGACATCGTTGTGTAGGAACGAAGGATGTATATGTGCCAAATTTAGTAATTAAGAGGTGTTGATTTGATTCGTAATATTTATCATTCACGAATATATAATGCAGTATGGTTAATTTGTTATATTCACCTTATTTTTATCTTTTACTTTTTCACATAGAATTAGTAAAACACTATAAAAATCAGACTTTCTAAATTTAAGAAAAGCTCCCTGTTTCAACACAATGACTACATATTCTATACATTATATTAATACCAACTAATAATCACCAGATAGGAGATTTTTAATATATTTTAGCAAAAATAAATACAAATATTAATATTTGCAGAATAAAAAAACAAAAATACTTTTCAAAGCTCGATAATACATTGCGTGTCTAGTAAAAATAAATACATATTTATATATAACTAGCCTTTTCAGTATTACTCAAACTGTATTTCTAGTCCGTCTTTATTTTATATCTATTCTCTATTACTATAATATGAAAACATCATCTTAGTGTATTCATTATTCTTGGACTTCAGACTTTTATTGCCTACATACGCCAAACTTGATTATTTTATTGTCAATTCAAAGGAGTATGTGTCGGAGTCTTCGATTCGGTGCCGATAATCAGACGCCAGGTCATCTGGACGACGGATAACTGGGCGCCGCAAAATGAATGAAAAAATACGAACGCTATAATTATTTGAACCAATAAGTAAACAAACAACCATAATATCACCTTCAAACGAACAACTTGGAATCACATCCAGTAACTAAACATAAGTAATTATTATGGAAGAAGACAAGGATGGCACATAATAAATGGTTTATTTTTGAATGTACAAGTAAGTACCTACATATCTATCGGAGTGGTAACCCTTTTTGATGTCAGTTGCAGAGATTTTATGCTTTGGGTAATATTTTATATTCAATTTGAATAACATTTTTTTTTAAAGATTTTTTTTATAATGTAATAATTGTACGCCTATTTCGAACTGTTTCAAAGCCCCATTTTAAATCTCCCGACGAATCGATTGCGTCGTCTGCGTACACGCGGTTGCGGAAAGTAGAGTATACGTTTGCACTTTTTACTACACTGATTCACCTCTTTAGATCAAACGATATTCACTTATATTAATAAATGAATAAATAGATAACATAAGTAAAATCATTTTCATTCTAGACCTGGAGTGCCAAGTTTTGAAACATACTTTTCAATTTAGTACGTAAGCAATTTTCATTTCTGGTAAATACAATGGTATTGAAATTATCTGAGCAACGTTTAGAATAGATTGGGTGCCATTCGAAACTGTTTGAAGTTTACTGACTTTGGCAGAAGTTTACAAAGTTGTGGAGATGCGGTAGGCTGGCACGGCTGTGACGTCACAAACATCCCTTCACGTTTCTACAATGTTTTTCTCTCTCTAGCTGATTAATTCTCGTACCTCTGATACATTTTAATAGTAATAATAGATGATCCTAAATGGTGTGAGAATGTGTTTACCATCAATGAATTATATGATGATGAAGAGACTGTGTGGAATTTTAATAGTTAGAAACATGGTTTTTTAAATTTATTAAATGCGCAACAAGAATATAATACATAATATTATGTTAGTTAAGGCATAATATTTTCCAACGCCTAGGATTTCGTAGATAATTTGGAATATATAATGTTCTTTTCTCCAGTAAGATCACTATATTTTGATAGATAATCTAGTTTAATATTGAAATAGTATGAAAAACAGTGGCGAGGAGTGGATGTAGGGTGTTAAGATTCGCCATAAATATTGCAAACTAAACTTTTTGTCAGTCAGTGTTTTTATTAAAAATATTCGTTTATCTATAAAATATCTAAAATTATGTCAGACATAATTTTAGATAAATGTTATAGATAAACGAATATTTTTTTCATTATTATCTACTATGTCTTGGATTAGGCAGGGTTTAATAATTGATTTTTAATAATTAACAAAGACTATCTTATCTATACACTGTAATCTTAGTTCAATAAAAACAAATACGTTTGACTGATAAAGCTTAGTGTGCACTATATGTTGGATCTTAATAGTCTACCTCTACCCTTCGCCATTGATGAAAACATATCTCCAAATAATATAACTTATCAAGGCTTGACGTTGTGGAATTTAGATCAAATATTCGATTTCCGAAATAATAAAAAACGGATGGTTGCATAAAAAACGGCGAGATTTAATTAATGGATATAGATTAGTGATTATTATAGTTAGATTAAGATATAATATTGATTGTTTAAAAAAATCTTCGGTCGCGCCCTGAATCAGGACAGCCCCAAAAAATAAATCGTGTTACTGGTTTTGTATCCACGCCATGTCTTGGTTCCATTGAATTTTAAAAACAAAAGCGTTGACGTGGCTCGACTGTCGAGTGCAAAAATCACTCATCTAAAAATAAAACAGAGCATCGCACCTTAGTCAATCAGCAACGAGTCGGATCATGTGACATATCCGCGCCATCTTAACATATTGCGGATACAAACAAATTAAATATTATTATTAACAACAAATAATTAGGTACATTTTTCCTAGCTTGAAAGTTACTATCTCGTAGTCAACAATGTTCGTATTTCTATGCGTCTGTCCGATAACGATTCCGGCCTCTTTAGGGTTCCATAGAATTTGATCCTTAGATGATGACACCTTTTGGCGGTGTTTGTATAATAGTCCTCAATTTAGCAATTTCTCACAAGTTGGAAAAAATTTACAGTGACGCAGGCCTTGTGTGCCGGAGAATGCCAAAATGAAAAAGATAAGCCCGCTGAGAAGTCTGTTCGATAGCTGAATCATCCGGGTTACGACCCTCGGCAGAGAAGAAATAATATACCATTGACCTAAATAATTTATAATTAATTTCGTTCCTGGGGGGAAGGGGGGGGGGCAGTCCGAACCCAAAATCCCCATCTTCCTTCTGACTTTTGAGGTCTCAGAGGCCTCTGATCTGTAGCCCCTGTACATAAGTTTTGCTGTCCGGTTGATTAGCTTCGTTTGTTACATACTTTAAACACTTTTTATTTTTGTATTTTCCTTATGCTCTTCTCTCCTTGGCACTTTGCATTACAGAAAATTCTTTAATCTCAGTCAGAGCTCACTTAGAGCGTAGCAGCCTTAGTCTTGGGTATCTGTTCACAAAACATTCCCAGTCATACATTAAATATATGCTTCACATCGCCACTGTAGGGTCCCGTAATACGCTCGATTAAGACCGAGTATGGTGCGGGGTGGGTTTGGTTTGGAGTGATTAACTTCAATGTAACCCCTGAAGCCCATACCTACATTAAACCGACCCTATACATAATACACTTTTTTGTCTAAATTTATTATTGACGCCAGCCTGAATACTTATTTTATTTTTTTAAATAGTGTGTAGGTAGGTATTCAATCAATTTAATGAACCAAAAATCCGTGTTTTTTGTTTGTCAAGTTACCGGCTGACAGCACGAAATCTCATTAAATATTTACGAATGTTCTGGCATATTAGCGATCCACAGTTTACTCAACAAAACTTACTGTAAAGTTCACAGACAGGGGTTTTTAACTTGTGTACCTACCTAGAGGCAGGGGCGTAATTTTATGTGAGACAGGGGTGGATACTATATTAACAGGTATCTAAAATAATATAGTCATTTAACAAAGTTTCAACCGATTTACTTATGAATTAAAATACTACATAAAATAACTTAAACCTAGTAATCAGAATTAGAATGATGTGGTATTAAATGAAATACTACCGAGTTACGGTTTTTAAGCCCCCTGTCCTTTCCATCCCATATCCACCATTTTTTCCGAATAAAAAAATTCCAAGCAATTTTAAATTTCCGTAACAGCAATGACAACGATTATTAATAAAAAAAAAAAACAAAGCGACAGGATGCCAAATATCAATATATTATTTTTACACAATCTGTAAGGAATTGAACTGACTAATCGCTTCTTTTGCATTTTTACGACCAGTATATTGGCTATTGATTACTTTCAAGTTAAAAATAAAAGCGATTTTTTATTCACGTGACTCAAAACTATTGTGTGTAACATAATAATAATGTAAAATATTTAATTTATTGAAATTGATGTAATAAAAATAATTAAAATAATAAACGGTGACATAAATATAACAATGATTCGTGCCTTTTAGATCCAGTGATTTCAGTCTTATAAGTTATGATAATAAAATTAGTATATATGCTCAGAAGATCAGTTGAATACAATAAAATATTCATTAGAATCACACCCGCCTTGCGCTACAAAGAATTTTCCAGGAAGTGGTTTCATAGGCCCTATCGATGACATTTTTCACAGCCGGCACAAATTTCCTTTGACTTCGCATTAGGTAGAGTAGTGTTAGCACTAAACTCCTTAAATAAACTTCGATATTAAATGCGAGGTATCCACAAAGGCACGAGAAAATAAATACATACACGAAATAGTCGTCAAAACTGTCTGAAGAACGACTTTCACACCGGTACTGTATTTTTTGTTCTACTGTAATATTGAGTGGATGCTTGAACACTCACAGAAACAACGTTTACAAAACTTAAAGCTTTCGAGTTGTGGGTGTGAATCGCATCAGTTGGAGAGATAAAGTTGGAAACGTCAATGATGCCAGGTATCAATTTCTGCATTTATCATTCAAGAACAAAATAACGTCATAGGTCAATAATTTCAGAGACTAGTATGACCCCAGCACTCCACCCATGTCTAGAAAAGCAACATATGTGATGAACCACAAAAGAATATTATGTATCTACCAGAAAACACAAAATAACTTAATGTATCGGGTGTGGTATAACAGGTACAGATCTGGTGTGTGCAGAAATATGGGATAAACTTCAACACGTGTTATTTAATACGCTATTTTCAATAGTTAAGACTGCCTTATAATAGATATAGATTAAAATTTGTCATGGTAACATAACGCACATTCAATATTTGTGGACAGTCGGCACGCTTTGTTTTCTTTAGTTTTATGGCCTAAACCCCCTAAACTAATAAAACG
This sequence comes from Rhyacophila brunnea, assembly GCF_057557595.1. Taxonomy (NCBI): domain Eukaryota; kingdom Metazoa; phylum Arthropoda; class Insecta; order Trichoptera; family Rhyacophilidae; genus Rhyacophila; species Rhyacophila brunnea. The sequence continues at coordinate 34,160,508 of NW_028232871.1, read as the reverse complement.
GACCCTGCTTCAAAACTGCTACCATGCCCTGTAGGGTAAGCCAGTTCCCTGTTTCTACTTAGCTACTAATTATTCGTTTTATTATAGCTTAAACTCAAGATGGCAATTTGTCTATTAGTTAACAGTGAATTCAATAATAATAAAACTACCTTAAATCGTTGGCAGTTTTAGGTACGTGGAGTGGATGCGCTGAAAAATTTGGAGAATCTCCGAAAAAAATGCCAATGCGTTAAATCGTCATTGACTGTTAGTTATTAGAAATAGAGTAACCACAGAACAGAGTAATAAATAGAATTTGACGCAGGGTTTTGAATGTACAAATATACCAATATTCAATGAGTGTCAGTGCATAAACTGAGCGCAGTTGTCAGAACGAAGGACAAGAGTATTCTCAACACTAGTTTAAGTTTATCCCATATTCTTCCACACTCGAGATCAGTTACATGTTACTCCACACCCGTTAGGTATTTCAGTTCCCATTATTTCTCTTATATCCCTAAGATTAACTGTCATTTATGTTGCCAGGATTTTATGATTTCTTAGTTTTTTTTTATAATATACAAATAATTGTGAAATCATTTTGGATTAGGATTTTCTGAAGAAGTGTTCATCTCGTCTGCTTTATAAATACCCGCTACTGCCTTCAATAGGAAAGCAAAGATAGGTTACAAAACGAGCGCCCTTACTTATCGATTTCAAGGATGTTAGTTTATTGTTTTCCGGTCATAGGGTTGATGAACCCTTTAAATTGTCACCTGTGCCTATCTATATAGACCAGGTAATGATTGAAGGGTGTACGCAGGTAAGTACGTGTCAGTTTATCGAACGGTGGAATGCAAACAACTTTACACTGGACAATGTCAGGAATTGATTTATTCGTCGTTGTTAATGTGTCTAATGGAGGGGGAGGACATTTCATTTCCCCCTTACTACCCACTTTTATTCGGTCAAGCATTAGTTATTGGTTAAAAAAACTTTTTACTGCGACCCATGTTAGTACTGCTCATAAAAGTGAGTACATAAAAATTTACATACACACATAACTCGGACACAACTCAGAAACATACCTTGAAAAAAATATCGTACCAGGACTTGAACTGAGACTTTACCAATTTAGCCACCTGCACCATACATAATAATGACGAAATTAACTAATATCTATGCAACTAATATATTTATAATTTTTTAAAATAAGTTTTAATCACTTTATCGACGTTAACTGTCAATTAATAAAAAGTATAATTTTCAAATACCTTAAAATATCCAGTGACGTCCCTAGACGAAATGCCGCTCTTGAACAGCGCCAAAATGCCGTCTCATTTTTTATACAGTATTTTTTATCATCCGTGCACGTGTCATTTCTGGTCACCCTGGACGTTGAAGGTCAACGGAAGTAAACTAGATAACGCAAACCCGACAAAAATGACAGTCCTGTTGAACCTTTTATGTTAATTAATACATTTTGTTTCCAACCAGTGAGCTGATTTTTCAATGGAAAGACAATTTCATTATTCCTAACTTTAGGTAGGTAGCTATTTCTATATAATGTACCATATGATTCTCCTCAATTTGCCGCCCTTCGAGTAACTGTCGCTCCCAGGCGACGCTCAATCTGCCTACCCCCACGGGACGTCACTGAAAATGTCTATTAGAGAAAATCCTAGAAAATATGGCAGAACAAGTGGGACTCGGACCTCACATCTTTCACTATACGGGTGAGTGATCTTGTCATTTGAGCTATCGGTCCGCCAATGACTCGTGCGAATTAAATATACCGCCAAAGTCAAACGACCAGTATTGTATTAAAATTGTAGTAATGACTACTAACATCACTTGATAGATGATGCCAGGCGTTGGCCAAATATATTTATAACGTCTTTATATCTGCTGGCAAACAATACAATTATTGATTTTTATTCAATACTGAATTATATAGACAAGATACAAGAATATTGAAATCTATTGTTTTTTTTAATATAATGTCTCTAGACAAAACATATTACTAATTAATAAACTTAATTTATTATCGATCAAAACCTGTTTCTTTCACTTAATCGGACCTTTTCGACTGTAAACAGTTTATAAAAAGTTTTCGTTTTTGGATTAATCTCAGAATGTCTCCTGCAATTACACATTGATATAAGTAAAATAAGACCTGAAACCCAGTAGTTGAAAAATAAAATTCAACGGTTTACAAACTTATCGAAGTGGAAAAGAAGTATCTTAAGGCGATACCTACCTACCAGAGGTACGTAGCGAGCTTCAATATTGGGACCATACCTACATAAGATTTGATATAAATATAAAGGGTTTCAAGTTATACACATTTATATTTTTATAAAAATCATAAATCAAAAATCAAATGAGTATTAAAAAAATATTAAAACTATGAATTAGTCAAAAATCTCCTAAATAAAACATAGAAAACTTAATAAACTAAATTTTAATAATAAATATGACTATAAAATAATGTAATAATAAGATTACAATTTCATAATTTATAACATTTTTTACAATTATTGTAGTTTCTTTGACTTAAAATAAAAAATATTATTCTTTTGAATGTTTTAAGACACATATGTATTAATTAATACAGTACCTATACATTGTGAATTATTAAAAAAAATGTCTCAAAATGCAAGCTTCGTGTTTTTCCTCTAGGTTCCTCTGGTAGGTAAAGGTATCACCTTAAAATGCAATCGTTAGTTGTGTAGAAATCTCTTGTGAAATTAAATAAAACTACTTTATGTGTAGCTATAATAATATATAGCTGGACATAATATTTTTTATTTATCTACAAGAAGTCAATTTCATTGTGCTGATTATCGTACGCTATAATATTTTTTTTATTGTGAAAATTACCTACATATCACCTAGTTATGTACTAAATAATATATGAATGTATTAAAATGGTAGCAATACAACACATCATAATCATGAAAAAAATCAACGTTCAACGAACCTGAAGTATCACAGTACTTAGCACTTAACAATGTACTCGACTACTTAGTGTCTGATTTGTAATATTTTCGTCATTTCCGTAACAGACCAAAGCTTCTCAACCCATGTCATCATGGATTCCACATCCTGAAGTAGACCCCAGGACAGGATCTTTGGAAAATTGAGGGTATTCTGTTTATTTTTATTGATATTTAAATAAATTCAGTTGAATTATTGAGTTTTTTTTAAATTATTATTATTAATAACCACGTCCTTGCTTTTTTGTACAAGGTGGTTGATAGTAATTTTGAACAATCACAAACACTCGGGGTTTGAGAAAATCACATTAAAATATTGTGTCCTTACCGAATCAAACCCAGAGCTCCCGGATGGAAGGCCAGCGCCTTCTGCACTGCACCACGACAGCCGCCCTGAATTATTGAGTTGTCAGCACTCAGCATAATAATAATATGTAACACTGATCGCGACCTCGTATGTGTCAATATTGGATAAAGAGCTATTTTTATTACAGTGAAACACTAAAAAAAATTAAATTAAATTCTACACATACATTATTATTTAAGGATATTAATCATCACACTATCACATCAACTTACATCGCACAACCATATATTTTAAAAGTGTAGTATCCTTGAAGTAGAATAGCAAATCCCGGACTCCCGTGTTAGAGCCTTGTCAGTACCTCCCCTTGAATGAATGTGATAAAGCATACCAGAGAATCCAGAAAAATATTATTGAAGAAGGTGGGGTATTTGATGTGAAAAATTTATTCACAAAGACATACTTGGTGATTTTAATGTATCTCTCCGTATTTCTACCGAATTTAATCAATGCAAAGTAAGGTGGCTTGGAGTCGATTATATATAAGTTAGGTAGACGGGTGTGCAGCTACTAAATTGGTGTCTTGATTTTAAAAAAAAATATTAGAAATAAAGTAAGTACCTATAAATATTATTTTTATTGGTTGAACATGGTTATTTTGTGCTGTATCCAAAATAAGTAACCGACCTGACAAAAACGATTAACCAGATTATTGATTATCTAGTTTGCGGTCGGATCATCAGTTTTACATGATTATAATAGTTCACGATGGCTAAGCGGCTTCAGCGTCGGCTTATAATGTTGTGGGTACCAGATTAAAATCCTGGGTCTGGCAAATACACATACTGTTTTTAATGTGTGTCTAGAGTCAGAGTATGGATCTAATAGGTTGAACAAGTGGCTAACATCCATTTCTCGTAAAAAAACAAAAATCTGTTAATACAAACCTTCACTCTGTGGATGCCCAATTAATGATCTTCTTAGGATTGGACGAAGAAAAAAATAAGCCAACTAACTCTCTGATTAGGGATTGCAATATTTGCAATACCGAATGAAAATACCAATATCGGTATTTCCTGTTGAATACCGATATTAGTACCGGTATTCGTGAAATATATGAAACAACTAGTATCTAATTATAAATTTTAATATACGTATGGAAAACTCTTCAAATATTAATATTTTTAACAAAAATATCAAAATATTTACATATATTATTATGTAAACCTTTAAAAATAGGTAAAGTTAAGATATGGTAGAGATACTAATGTTTACAAATACCTACCTAGTATGTAGTTGAACTATTGGCACTTTCTTTGAATTATTTTTAATGAATTTATATTATGAAATATTCTTAGATTTATGTATGTATCTCACCCAATGTTTTATTAATTTATTGCACTTTTTACACTTAGCAATGTATGTACCTTTATCCCGATAGATAATATCGGTATTGTCTGATTTTTAAAACCGGTTTTACAGTTTCTAAAAATGTTGAGATACCGGTTTTAAAATACCGGTAGTGCAATCCCTAACTCTGATATACTTACATAATATAACATATTATCATCATAACGATGTAAACACGTACATTTATTATTTCTAATGGGTCATTAGTAACATTAAAAAAAACAAATTACATGTTCTATTTTTCTTTATTAAATAAATAACATTATAAATAGAAGAGACAAAATAATTTATTAACGAATAATAGAAGTAGCAATAAATTAAAGTTAAATTAATGACAGGTTTTCGTAATAATGTAATAATTATTGATTCATTAATAACAGAAAAATAAAACTTTGCTCAAGTGGTCAGTGAATATTTTGTTTTGCAATACAAGTGACAAGCCTTGTCATGAATTAAATCTTATTTCTGTTACAAACACTAAAAAATATGACATTTTCGTGAACGGAACACGTAATAAGTTAACAAAATATCCTCTATAAACACCCTAGAGTTTAGTCCAAAAATATAGGGAATGGTTTAAATGTATGCTATGACAATGTCAAAATGGCGAGAAATGTCGAGATTGAGTTGGAAGTCTACCATCCGTGAGGGGCGTGGGAGTAGACGGCTTGGGGCTGGTGGACGTAACTCTGAACAACGGGTTGCGCAACGACTTGTTTGATGATTTGTGGCTGTTGGACGTATTGCACAACAGGCTGGGCGACCTTCACGATTGGCTGAGCGTAATGCACGGGCTGGGCAACCTTTACGATTGGAGCTGGGTGACTGACGTGGGTCTGGAACAAAACGAAACATATGTTTTCTTTTCACATTCACACTACAACAGGTATTGAATCCATCAAATGCAGTTACACCTAAATCATATAGGTACGTACTTATAATATGTACTGAAACCTAATCAAACCCGGAGCCAGTGCCTTGCGCTATTATTATTGGCATGTTTCTAAGAGAAACGTATTTTTTTTTTACTAAGCAGTATCTAAACTATACTTCTGCTTTGAATTATACAACTCCATATAAAAGCAGCGGAGGTTTATGACTTCCACACTTCTCCGTTAGAGGCGCTAGTTTGTTGCTGGCGGTCGTCCATTTTAATTTTCTGACAGATCAAAAACAAACAAAACAATAATACCTGTACATATTTTAATAATATTATGTGTGTAAAATTAATCAGGAATTTCTTTTACATTCTCGTATTTACCATCGTAATATCAATATTGTAAGGTACATAATTAACGTAAGTAGGTAGTTTCTTTAATGATAAATTAGCTACGTACTTTTAGACTACATCATTTTAATAAAATGTTATTAGCATATTTTAGGTTATTTTCTTGTTTACATGTTAACTTTAGCTCCATAACTAGACTCTGTAGACCGAAATATGGTCCAAACTCTTAGGCCCTCCTCCCACGGCGCAACTTAAATCTGACAGAACTGGTTGGTGATGGTACTCATAAACGGACCAATGTGATGCTTCGTATATGGCGCTACTGAAACCACTTGAAATAATAATCACATAACCTCAAACTATCAAACTGGACCATCAGCTACGCTCAATCTGACTACCCTCGTGGGACGTCACTAGTCAACTTACCTGGGTGAAGGTAGAATAGCTGGTGGCTGCAGGATGTACGGCCTTTACGACGGCGGGAGCAGCGTGGACATATTGCGGCTGTTGGTATTGCACTTGCTTAACAACTGGTGCGGCATGGACGTATTGTGGCTGATATTGGACCTGTTTCACCAGGGCTGGCTGCGCGTATGCCACAGCAGGTGCGTGTGCAACTACGGGTGCTCCCCAGCCGTTGTCAATGCCGTAGGGCATGGCGACAGCCGCCGCGACTAATGTCATGAAGATCTGAAATTTAAGAAGACACGTTTGAAGGCTTTCATCTTCTTCAAACAATATTTTGTAATGCAATCATATATTATCAATTATAGGTATGCTGAGATAAAGAAACAAATGAATGATTCCAGACATCTACAGTTTTGATATACAAGTAAAAACCTAAAGAAGACTTCCCTCTTCTCGCGAAAATACTCGTAATTCTCCACCGGCGCGAATGTCGGAAGTACAAATATATAGCGCATGTACACTTACATTAATTTACGTGCACTAATATTGTGTATTTTAAACTACCTATATATATAAAATGCTGACTGTCTCGCCAATATATTTGCCGATATTGTCATTTTTTATGGTACTATTTGACAATCCTAAAAATCGGTTAACCCCATAAATGAGTCTCTGCTCGGTGTAGTTTGTTTTTTTTTCAACAGGTTGGCCACTTTCATTCTACTGCGCAGGCGCATGTATTGAACAAATCCCAACTGTCACGTAAAAATTCAGAAGCTTCCGAACTTTTTTGATTCATGCATGCAATTTTGCAACTTACATGATAATACATGTTTACACGTGCATTATCTTGTTATGGCCGCGATAATACGTAGTCATCAGTAAATTCATACACGTGTAAACGGGATATAATAGTATTATTATATTCTTTAAAAAAACATTAATGATCTCAAAAAATCCACTCAATTTCTCATTTCAAATATGATTTTTTTCTAGTGGGTATATATATCTGAGGTGTTTTCAAGTTCTGTATGTGCAATTGAATAATTATGTTGAATTAAAATAGGTACATATAAATGTAATACGATGCAGTTCTATTAAGAAAATGTGCATTGATTTAATTACGTGTTACATATAATGCACCCTAGAGGTAAACTGAGTTTATAAAAATATTCATTCTATGCTTAAAACGACATTATCTCATTTAAAACGCATAAGATTTTAATTGCATCGCATTCTTATACCATATCAAGATTAATGTGTCAATATGCATTGCTAAACACACGAAAGGCTGTAAACAACATGGGCACGTTCACATGCTGTATTTAAAAGTTGGAAAAGATCTTTATTTGGCAACGTATCTTTTCGACTTGTAGTCGTGTAAATGGAAACTTTACCATTCTTTCTAGTGTTGATTTGTATGTCCCTGATAATATAAGGAAATAAGAAAATATAAACATCAGTTATTTGTTATGTCAATTGGGAGGGTAATAACTCTATTATTTCGGATATATTACCGATATAAATTATACTATGTACTTTATTCGTATATTTTTAATAAAATCTGATTAGCTCATTTGTAAGACTTTAACTTTTACTGTATATATATTTATAGTTAGTTTACAATTCTACTAAATGTCATGTGTATATTACATCAAAAAATTTATTTGTAAAAATAAATAAATGTACCTAATAGTTTTTTGAAAAACCATAACAGAATTTCATTTTTTAACTCAGCGAAAATGCTACGGTTGAGATAAATCCGTTTATGTTTAATAATACGTTTTGTGTTGTGAAATTTCACAATATTTAAAATGTTCACATACTTAATCTATTCGGTTTTAAATTAAATTTCGTCATTTTTTTGTTGAATATTACAGACTAGATGCTCCCCCATTTTATCATAGGACTTATTGTAGATTATGTAAATACTTCTGCATTAAACATAATTATAACTGTTTTGAGTCCCAAACCCACCATAGATTATTGTTGTAACATATTTGTAATACGTAGTAATCAAATTCACGCATAGAGTAATAATTGAAGGTCCTAGTTGAAAATGCAGCATTGAAGTTTTCACTAATTATGGTCTGTCATTCTAATAATTGCAAAATTCTAATAATTGCAAAATTAATAAATAGTAATAACCTTAAATAGCGAAATACGATGATATAAAATAACACATTATATTTATTGGAAAGTTATTTACAGTTTTGTTTAAATTACTTTGACTAACTTACGATTTTAACACACATTTAATAGTGAATTGATGAAGATTTGTTTTATCTCATATGGTCATAGGAATTAATCAACTTTCGGTGTTGGGCATGATACAATATATAATATATTATGTATCATGCCATCGTGATATATTATATCATCAGTGATATATTATATCACTTACACACCTTTATTAGAGCTACCTACTTATTGTAAATATAATTTTAATTTAATGATGTTAATTGTGAGATCTAGGTGGAAATAAATTTTATTTATTCAAATAAAACAAAATAATAATTATGTTAGTGTATACATAATACTTCACCCGTTTTAAGACCCTCCGTCTGTCAGTTGACAATGTACCATTGAAGCGGATGAAACCGGCCCAGATAATCAATTAATTATGTGCAATAAGTACTACATGTAAGTTAACTTATTACAGTAATATAAATAGGCTCCAGGCATTGGAAAAACCTACTCGTAGTATATTAAAGTTATATATAACAATTCTCTTTTAATAGGTGAACGAACTAGATTTTGTAGTTAATTACGAGTATCTCGTCGTGGTAAAAGGTAATTAAATAAAAAAAAATACGAATGTAAAAACAAAAAGTGAATTTAGTCGATTTTGCAATTAATGCTCTCAATTAAAAATAGATTATATTATAATAAACACAAAATGTTTTGTGATTATTAGTATTATTGAATGAATAATATATACGATTTAAGAATGCAAACATTGTTTATTGAACCAATTTCATTAATCAGAATTCGATGGATGTGAGTGCCGTTTTGTATATTTTATCTATGCATCATTTAAAATTATGTGTGTACAATAATATTAGTTTCATATATTTACGATGGAATTTGATCGTGTGAACGTGTTGCTACAATAAATTTAAATATTTTAATGTGCGTAAGAGGACGGGTGGGAGGATACATATTATTATATGGTATCTCGTTAGACTTACAATGGCCTGCATTTTTGTACTAGGATTTGCTTGTATCACTGATCACTGATCACCGAACTAAACTGATGTCCTTTTTGAAATAGTCAGAGCCTTTTATACTTGCCAGCCATTTTTCCGTGAACTACATTTGACTGCAGTCTATACAGAGTGGCCTTCTTTTTACATAGCAACGCAAACTAATCGCAACAAAATGTTTCACTCACACGACTTTAAGATACAAAAACTAACTTGAAAAATGTGTTATTTAATTTCGTGTCACTAACTCTGGCTACCAACAAACCATTGATATACCTAAGTGTAAAATATTCATCCCTATACTTATTTCACTATATCAAGCTCCAGACTAGCGTACAGTCATGTCGTCTCGGTCCAACGTCACGTCCAGCGCATCCATACTATATCAATCCTGCATCTAGTAGATCACCCTCATAGTAACGCTGCAGGGTGAGGGAGAGTCTTCTTAAATGCCGTAATCCATAAGGTTGTGCCACACTCTCAGCCAGCATTCAGCCATTCTTCACCAAGGGCCAAGATGTCTGCTCGCATGCTAGAGCATTTATGACTTAGTTGTACTAGTGTACCCCTAAAAATCCCATCACTAACTTTTGAATTTTCAAGTCAACGAGATGTATGTATAACACTCTTTTAACTCAAAACACAGAATAGGTATGCATTGCCACTGGTCATAAATATGTCACATAATATACTCCATTTGTCACATTGATTGAATGATCAATGACACAACCCGTAATGCAAATATCCTTAATTAAGTTTTAATATGCTAGTAGCTAGTAGTTAGTAGCTAGTAGAATCAAAGGTGTAGAATCTTTTTCCAACCTTATGTTACTAACGAGCCTTATGTTTTTTTATTTTACAATATACCATATTCTTCCAGAGTCTCACACATGTGCGTATACTCCTGGCAAAGAAGTACCTACCATCACTAAGTCATTTCCTACCTTCTTATAGTGCCAGGGATTTACTAAGTTTTGTGAGCTTTTTAGTGTGTGTTAATCCAAACTATTTAAATATTAATAATATTTTAATAGTTAGTTTTATGAAATTTATAAATGACGAAAACTCTAAAAATGTAATGTATATAAGCAGAAACAGATTTAGGAATATGAGTAGGATCATCTACGAGAGCTTTTTTAAGTCAGTGAGAAGAAAAAAATCAAAAGTTTTTGCCTGCGACGCATTTTAATTTTCAATCTCTTCTAAGAGATTTGCGACATCTTAATAATAAGGACATTCACAAGTAGAGGAAAACGAAAAAAATACAAGTTAGTGTGACTAATTTCACGTGGTTGTGTATTTTTTAGCGAAACGTTTGCAGCATGAACTACCTACGTGATGAAAGATATTTCGCCTGCGGCACTTATTTCTAAACCTATTTCAAAATATTAAATATTCCGCATGTGGTTAATTTTCCATTAATGATAAATCAAAAGTACTATATCATGATGATTTTTGTTAGGCTTGTGGATTATTAAAAATTATTTATTGAAAATGGCTTCTTTTACGATACCGAAACGTCATGAAGGCAATGATAAGAAATAAAACATGGCGACAACCCAAAAATGAATAAAAACTACAAATAATCGTGGATATTTCCACGCAGTTTCGAGCATCATCTCTATATATATAAAAATCTCGTGTCACGATGTTTGTGGTCGAACTCCTCCGAAATGACTCGACCGATTTTTATGATTTTTTTTATGTATATTTGTTAGGTATGAGAATAGGTCAACAAGTATATTTCATATCACTTGGTGATTAGGGTATCTCTATCCAGAAAATTTTTTCTTTTATTTTTTTGAAAATTTCTTTTTGTTATTTTTTTTTTATTTTGCATCAAAAAATACCTATAATCCCAAATTTTCACCCTCCTACCCCCACCCACCCATTTTTTAATCGCGATTTTATTATTTTTGTATGAACAAATTTAACCGTCGTTCGTATTTCAAACAGAACGAAATTATTTATGTTGTTGAATGACAGATGGCGCTACGTCCAAGAAGAATTCAAGAGAAGCGTCGGGTCATTTTGACATTTCATTCGGCATATCACAACGCAGTGCGTGCAAAATTTTGTATGATTTATTTTAATTTATCTATTTTTGTGTGCGTGTATTACAGTGCACAATGCCAGCAAGACGCAAGGGGGGCCATTTGGGCCGTCGAACGAATAAAGCAACAAACATGCGAAATAGTAGAGCAGAAAGAACAGACGAACAAATCCAACAAGATAACAAAAACGTGCGTGTGAGCATGTTGCAATTGCGTGCATCTCAATCACAAGAGGCACGAGCTGAACGAAATCAACAACGACAATTGTAACGGAGCCAAGCGCGCCGGTTCGTAGTTAACACACGCAGAGCAAATGACCGACAATGCCAATAAGTACATCGAGCATTTACATCCGCTTCGTTCCTTCGTCTCGCATTCGAGTACGAGCCAGATATTGAATATTCCGCTCATCCGAAAGTGCTGATTGGTGCTATGGACAAAGAATGTCCCCATTGTCATGCTCTCAAATTCAAACATGAGTCAGCCGGGATGTGTTGCGCATCAAGAAAAGTGCAACTACCAGAAATTAAGATACCACCAGAACCATTGAACGGCTTGCTCATCGGCACGGTTCCAGATTCAAACCTGTTCCTGAAGTCCATTCGCACATTCAATTCATACTTCCAAATGACTTCGTTCGGAGTAACAGAAATAGTTCACAATACTGCGGCAAATGGTCAACAATTCCATTCTACGTTCAAAATCAAAGGCCAAGTATACCACAAAGTAGGCTCATTGCTGCCAATGCCAAAGGAACCACATAATTTTTTACAAATCTACTTCATGGACGGTGAGGACATTAATCGTGTGGATGCACGTTGCGGCTACAATAACCTCAATTCGCCTAATGCCAGGTGCATCGTCGGCAAACTGGACGCCCTATTGAATGAGCACAATGAATTATTGAAATTCTTCAAAGCACACATGCACGAATTGCAAAGTGACAATCACGCTATTGTCATCAATCCTGATAAAACACCAGCTGGAGAGCACGTACGTGCGTCGATTCAATGCGCCTGTTGTTGACGACATTGCTGGAATCATGGTTGGCGACCGCACATCGACGCGAGAAATCGTGATTCGAAGAAGAAACAATAATCTGGAGTTCATCACTGACACACACCGTTCATACGACCCTCTCCAATATCCGCTAATTTTCTGGAAGGGACAAGACGGATATGGCATAAACATTAAACAACGAGATCCTGTCACAGGTAATTCATTCATTATGAACATCATTACTCATTTTGAATTGAGAAAATGAATGGTTGATGTTTTTTTTGTTTTTATCGGCGGTCATCGTCTACAGCGCTCTATTCCTCTTTCTGTCATATATCCCATCCCCACACACTTACGATACATTCGTTATTTTTTATTTAACAACCAAAATATTCACTAGAAATAATTTATATGGCAGAACAACGTTTGCCGGGTCAGCTAGTAATATATAAAATGCACTTCCAAAGGATTGTTAATTTATTATCATCTGAAAAGAGAGTTAAGTAAATGTAGTTCTGTACCCGGGAGGCATAAGACATCATGTCCATTTTTGCCAAAAATGACTTTTCAACACAGGAATACAGGAACAGGTTTTTTTCCTCTATCTAGGGGTATATAACAGTATCTCCAATTCGGTATATTAACAGAAATAGTAGTGTATAAAACAACACTATATCCATTTTTATTGCAGGGCATATAACACTATGTGGACATGTAGTTATATGCCACTAATTATTTATTTTTCCAATGACGTCATATCCACATATCGTTGTATGCCTCTAAGAACTTTTTCACTTTTAATCTATGGTAACTGATATTGGATGATTATTGAGTGTCAATTTCACGAAATATAGCAGCTACTTTCATATAAAAGACCCATATTTTTGAAATTTAGTATTATTGGTGTGGGAACTATATTTTTATAGGTTTTCATTTTTAAGTTTATAAGGAAATAATGAGTTCGCGTGCAAAATGGATAATGTTGTTGGCGTCAATATCAGCTCAAAACTCTAGAGAATGTCTACCACCAGGTAAATATTCACACCTTCGTTAATAATGAACCTATCTACAGTAGATATGCTCTGTGAAATGATATATTTTTAAATAAGTACTGAAGTGTTAGAATGAGTTGTTTGGTTTAAATTTATAGTCATATAATTTCATCAATCATCAATCATAACGATTTACATGTTATTATTACCACCAATTATTATTTTATTACAGTAACGATTAGGGAACATTTGAATGATACCCGAAATTTTGCAATAGAGGGAAATACATTGTTACATGCAGAGAGCTTCGATTAATCTTCGATCAACGGCTTGTTGAAGAAGAAATGTCACGGAGAGTTGTAGCTTTCGAGATGTGGCTATATAGACGCAATCTCAAAATTTATTAGACTGACCAAGTGACATGTGTTGAAGTTCTCAATCGAATGGGAAAGGACCAAGAAGTTCTGCGTAGTATCAAAACCAGGAAACTACAGTACCTCGGCCACATTATGAGAGGACAAAAGTACAGCATTCCCCAGCTTTTCATTCAAGGAAAGAACAATGGTAAGCGTAGCAGAGGATGACACCGCATTTCATGGCTTAAGAACCTTCGTGATTGGTACGAGTGCCTGGAAGGCCGCTAAATACCATCTATAGAGTTGTATATGGCAGAGCTACGGGACGCTGGTTTTACCTGGAACAATGCATAACGACTGGCGAGCGACAGACACTCTTGAAGGCGACACGTGGTGTCTATATGCTCCAGCTAAGAGGCGGACATGGCCGAAGAAGAAGACTTTCTTACCTTCATATTGTCATAATTTTTATAAAAAAATAAAACATGGGGCCAGTTCTCATGATTATCCTGAATGTGACATTCCTGATTTATTTATTTTATTTATTTAGAAAAAGAGTATTACGGCATTACAGCGATTGGCCAATGCGCCATAATACATAATAAATACAAATATATAAAAATATCTTAATTACAAATAACAACTAATATAACAAGAAAGTAGAAAAGACAGCATGTGTAAATATTAAAGAAACATGATAATATATACAATTATAAATTTAACCTATTTAATACGTCCACAAACATTATATAGTTATCAAAAACTAACTGATGACAACGAATCATATTAACTCTTTGGTGGAATATTGTAAATCATTTTTTTTTTATTTCAGAAGTAAAATAAAATTATATTTCGTCTACTATAATTCTTAAATTACTCCATCATGTCCAATATTTCTACAATGTTATGTATATTTACTTAGAGGGACAAAACATCATGTCCATTATAAATTGTTTTATACATTTTTTTTATTTTTGATTTCTTAACATCTTCGTAGGCTTGATTGAACAAATAAATAAAATAAAAAGTTAAACAAATGCGTTTTATTTCAAAAACATATAAAAAACACACACAAAAAATCGTTTTTGTGCTCTCCCATAAAGTTGTCAAAATGGACATGATGTCCTATGCCTCCGGGGTACACAGTTAAAGAACGTGAAACGTAAAGCTTACCTATACCACGATGTCTTCAAAAACTCTTTATTCTAGATTACAACGGTTGAAGGATTGGCTATCAACTAATCTTTGAAAAAAATTACTAAGAAAATGCTGCAGAGGTGAATACAAATCAGTGGCGATTCTCCCTTGAGAGCGTTGGAGCGGTGCACACCCACCCACTCAATTTATGCGAAAAGACTTTTTTTAAATGAGTATTTAATTTATATTAATTTGATTAATTAAAAGTGTTCTGATCTATTACCGTAGTCATTAATTCATATACAAAAACAAATTCTAATATGTGTTTTTAACCGGCTATTTTAAATAATAATATTATATATGTTGATGTGAGCGATATTCGCCATCGCTCGACCAAAGCGCCCAGTAATCTAATTTCGATTTCTTTGCAATGAAAAAGAGCGTCGTCTGGCGCGTGGAACAGCAATACGTAAATATTTTTTCTACGTGCTCGGGAGCGACAGTTTCAGTCGCTCTCAGCCCGAACGCAGATTCATCGGTTTTAAAACAATACAGCCCGTATCACACATACAATTATTGTATGACAATTTTTATTCAATATTATTATAAAAATAAATTCTTTTCACAGTACGCATTTAAATTTCTGCACATGTTGACAACATTTCTCAAATTTAGGCGAAGTACAATTTAAAAATAAACTTCAAGTTTTTTTTCAGTTTGATAACTAAATTCACAATGTTTATCAATTATGATATCTCTTCAAACTAGCTCTGTAATACGTCTGACTTTTGAGATATAAATAAACTCAAAAATGAATTGTCTGTTATTTACAGCTTGGATAATTTTTATAATGCTGATGGCGCCTCAGCATTATAAAACATTTTAATCGAAAAAAATCTCATTGACACATTTACGGAAACGGTTTTACTATTAAATTTAATTTTTAATATTCCGATGACATCAGTGGAAAGCGAAAGATGTTTTTTCACATCAAACGGATCGAGTGTTTTAGTAGAAACACCATCGCGCAATCAAGATTGAACGCATTATGTATGCTCAGTATCGAAAAAAGAATGATACAAGAGATTCCTGACTTCAACAAACGCGTAATTGAAAAATTTGTGTCGATGAAAAACAGAAGAATGGATTTCTCATACAAATGAACAATAAATCCCGGTCACTGCCAGATACGAGATATTTCGGTACTACTAATAATTCGGTCAAAACAAAATAGTTCGTGTCAACCAGTTTGTGTTAAAGTTTAAAATCCATTTTTTTTTCAAGAAAAACTGTTTTTAGAGGTACAACAAATAATAAATAGTGAGTTATTTATTATTTCTTTTAAATGTACTAAATTAAAAAAACCAATAGTTTTTTTTTTTGATTTTTTGGTGAAGTTTTGATGAAGGCAAATGCCTTTTTACGGCAGTCAAAAGGTGAAAAAAGTGAACTCCCAGTAAAATAACTCACCGGTCGCCACTGATACAAATGAATGTGTTTTGATTAGATACGTTGAAGAAAACCTTATTGATACAAGTACACGGAATCTAAATATATAAAAGTGAAGCGAGAAAAAGGATTATTACGACTAATCATTAAATTATATGCAATTCATGTTATATTATAGCTCACGTTTGTAAAAAATCGCTAGCAGTTCAACCGAAGATGGTATAGAAAACCTTCTTATAGATAGAGCCTTCGTTATTTAGTATTTTAACATTGCAATAGGCTACGAGGCCAAATGACAGTAGTTTAGTACTCAAATGAAACAATCACATATATACTAAACTAAGTCTTTGAGAAAATACATAAATGTATTGTGATCTCTCGGAAATCGAGCCCGGAGCCTCCGCACGAGAAGCTGCACTGGACTACAAGAGTCGAAAGTGATGTAAAGAAGAATCACTATATTCCACAATATATTATGCGTGAAGTTCAATAGTTTTGACGGAAAATATGACGTAGTTAGAGCGAGATAAAACTATGCAATAGGTGAAAGGTTAAGGTTATACCTCAGTTGAGGCATGGTTTAAAAAGATCGTAGATAGGCGATGCGCGGATTGTGCAAATGACGCGTGTTGAACGAAATATAATTTGTCATATAGATCCAACATGCGTCCATTTAATGTTCTGTTTATTGTTCGATTAGTAACAATAATAATATATTCATTGACATGTTTTCTTTTTCAAGTAAATGGGTAACGTTTTTTAGTCATCTTTACACGATTTAAGAATTAATACCCCCGTCGCCATCACGAAATAAATTGACGTGTTCACAGCTCGACGTTCGCTCTCCGATTGCCAGCGAGTCCAAAATTTCGTCGCACCTATAGTTGAAAATTATTTGCCGTTTCACTGAAGTACCGTCTTAAGTTGTTCCACTATTATAGGACCACTAATTAATTTTCATACACATCTTCATAATATACTTTCTTTCTTACTTCTACTACAACTAGCCTCAGCAATTTTCAAAAGAAACTCACGGTAGATTTAAATACGAATATAGGAATAAAATTCAACATCGTTGATTTCAATATAATTTTAGATTTACTCATTCAGTCAATTCGTATTATTAAAATTTACTTATATTACCGTGATACTTGAATGTACTATTTGTGAATGAGTGTTATGGTATTGTTTTAGTAATTATATACTTTATACCGTGCCCTGTTGTATTAGAAATACATGACCATGTAGGATTAAAATCAAATTCATCTCTAAATAAAACGCTTATAAACGAGGGATCGTATAATACGTGAGATTCCCAAATACTTTACTATTTGTGAATGAGTGTTATGGTATTGTTTTAGTAATTATATACTTTATACCGTGCCCTGTTGTATTAGAAATACATGACCATATAGGATTAAAATCAAATTCATCTCTAAATAAAACGCTTATAAACGAGGGATCGTATAATACGTGAGATTCCCAAATACTTTATAAGCTGAATACTGCTCATTTGTATGCATGAGTGCAAATATGCGTTGGTTAGCGACGTCACGATGTGACGTCACAATGTGTCATGGCGTCCATATAATGGCAAACTTATAAATTTCATTCCCCGATCATTAATTTAAAATTTTGAAATTGTAAATGTGTCTGTAAGTGTGCGAACGGTACCATATAAATTTAATAATGAATAATTATTAAGAATTTTAAATAATTTATTAGTTATTTTATCACATTTATTTCATAATTCTACTGTACGAAAGGATAGAGTATTCACAGTAACCATTTCCATTTGGTGGCAATACGTACAGTTATATTATGACTAACTTCACTTCAATCACTTCTATTATGAGATGTCAAAATGGAATAAGAATAAATGAATGAATAAAATAAACAGCACGACTAGGAACTGTTTTTAAAGTTCGCAAATGTTTTACAGAGTCTACAAAATGAACGAGGGCCTCAAGCAAACTTCTGTTGTAGTGAATGCATTATTAAAATGACATATAAAGCAGCCATTTTGAATGACGTGTGACGTCAGATTGCTTACGTCACAAACAGTGCTATACACTATATGGTGGAAAATCGGTTAAATAGCTTATAAAGAATTTCGGAATCTCATACCTACATACGGCCCTAGGTACGTAATAAAAACCACAAAGTAAGAGTAAGTAAATTAGAAATATAATCATATCGTATATTAATCATATAAAAATTCTGAATGATTCAAAAATAAATTAGCAAGTAGGTGCTCGTGAGAATCAAGTCGTACCTATCACGTATCTGATAATAATGCAGCGTTATTTATTATCAAATATTTCATAGCAATCAATATCAAATTAATGTTTTTATTAAATCTAATAAAATTGACACATTACTGTCTGCAATGACGGTTAACACGATATTTTTTTTAATTTCAATGCTATTCCGATACGAAAGGTCCGAGTGAACTGTGATACGGCGCAATGTAATACGTATAATTTACATGTAACCACTTCATACGACAACACTGATCATTCAACATTTAGCCATTTAGCGGAACTAAAGCATTTTGACATTACCTTTTAAACCATCTAAGTTTGTCATTAACAGCAAACCAATCGAACGTGTGACCCATTATAAATATTTAGGTACTTGGGTCAATGAGAAATCGGACCAGTCTCAGGAAATAAAAACTAGAATTGAGATCGCAAGAAGCGCCCTTCTCAAAATGAGACGCCTCCTTAGCAATCGAGATCTTAACTTAGGTCTGAGACTGCGTATGGTACGTTGTTATGTTCTCTCAATTCTTTTCTATGGTATGGAAGTATGGACGCTAAACCAAGATATGTCACGGAGACTTGCGATATGTGGCTGTATAGGCGCATCCTCAAAATTCCTTGGACTAACCGGGTGACAAATGTTGAAGTTCTCAATCGAATGGGGAAGGACCGAGAAGTTCTACGTAGTATCAAAACCAGGAAACTACAGTACCTTGACCACATTATGAGAGGACAAAAATACAGCATTCCCTAACTTGGCATTCAAGGAAAGATCAATGGGAAGCGTAGCAGAGGACGGCGCCGCATTTAGTGGCTTAAGAACCTCCGTGATTGGTACGAGTGCAGCTCCACTGAACTGTTCCGGGTAGCAGACGACAAGGATAAGATTGCCTTGATGGTGGCCGACCTCAGCTAGGGGATGACACAATAAGAAGAAGAAGTTATAATAATAATTGTCAGTGAAAGGAACTGTCAATTAACTGTCATACATAGCTATCCAAAAAATATACTTATTGTTATTATTTAGAATATTTTAATGAACAATCATAAAAAGTGTCTATGTGTCTATGTGTGTATATATTCGTAGATACATAATAACGAAGCGTCAAAAGACCGCCAAAGATGGCGGTTATAAACTAGATTTTTAACCACGAATTTTCAAAACACCGACGTATATAACAATATTTTTACTATTGCTACCAAACCACGCTAAAACGTTAAGGAGTCGCATTTTTATATACCACGTTTTTAAATTTTCTGTTGAATCATATAAACATGACAATTCTATGTATTAATAAAAACTTTTTATTGTTTTGATAGAAATACTGAATAAATATTATAGAATACAGAAATGTCATTTTGACATTTCATATTGATTTCCATAGTAACGCACGTATATATTAATAATTTAGTTGCTAGGACCCACTTAGCAACCAATAATAGTTAGTAGTAAATATTACTTTTAATGATTTTTTCCGAAACATACAAAACAGAATTAACTAAAAATGAATTCAATTCTGCTTAAAGATGGCTAAAAGTATTAAAATAATGCAATGTCGTAGTGTTCTGGTATATTCTAAAAGTTTCAAATATATAGCAAAAGCGAGAAAAAATTTGTACTGCACAAGAAAAAATCTGTACCGGACAAACAAGAATACGAGCTAATAAAAACGTGGTAAAACACAAAATATTGTGTAACAATTCAAACTCTGGGCTTGATATGAATCTCAAGAATAAACAATCGTTTGTTTGGTCTGACAGATGGATTGAAATAAAAAAATAATAAGAATCAAATCGATTGTTGCCTCGAGACATCGGTCGACCTAGGACGAGATTGATTTAATATTGCCAATTAAAAGATGGATCCCTTTAACGAATGTATCTGCAATAGAATCGTTACGCACATATGGCGATTAAAACATCGACGGTCATAAATTTGCGAAGACCTTGCTCCACAATACTGTTTTAATGCGAATCCATACACTTGTTTAACACATACTCATTTTGATCTAGTAAAAATATGCATTGAAAATGGTTTATTTGAGAATATTGATGGGAGATATTATGCTGAATACGTCCGTTTGCTATAGTTTCCATAATTGTATTGCAAAGGCGTTCCGCGCACAAAACATCGACTAGATCTAAATAGAAACAATATATAAATTCCATCAAATATGCTCACGTAGTCAAAACATAAATTTAGATTAATTAACTGTAAAACACATAAAATCAGCAATTTGCCAAATATTCTCGTTTCTAACTTTGTAAACTACGAAGTCTCTAAGACTAATTGATGCTTTATGTTTTGTATCACCTATAACATGTTTTATATTATATTATAAGTGTCATGTTTAGTACTGGTGGACGGTGGGTCTAAATATACATAATATTTTCATTCATTCATTCCGACCATGTCCGATCCTAATAGGATCATATGGGCCTCCACAGATTGGACGTTTATATTAACAGATTTTTTTTCGAGAAATGGATGTCAGCCACTTGCTCAACCTATTAGGTCCATACTCTGACTTGAAAAGGAATATGTGTACTTGCCAGACCCAGGATTTGAACCTGTGACCCACGACACTATAGGCCGACGTTTTAAGCCACATGGCCATCGTGGGTGTTATATATAACATGCGGGACACAGTTTCTCTTCTGATTGATCTACCTGTGATGATAGTGTACAAAAAACGTCATGATGCACCGCCGGAAGTGACCGTGATACTTCAAGAGCACCGCGAGTACGATCTGGTTTTGTAAAGATAATATGAAATACTATCTATCTAAGACGATAGTATACATGGTTAGTCATGGTACCAACCCCGTAAAATGTTTTGGAAACCTGTCAACACCCTCCTACTAACTTGGTATTTTAAAGGCACGACGTGCGCATATTCACTTTCATAACCGTAGGTACTATTATGATAATAATATTATACGCATACTGTTATGTGTTAAGTAGGGTTGATATCATTATTTTTCTTTTCGAGATATCATGGCTGAGGTTCATGACCTTGATCATTTTGCTGTCGGGCAAAAGCCTTATTCGTGGCTCGGCTCTACTCCACTCGACATACTCGACATTCAGAGTCTATCAGTAGAAAACTAGTGGCACTATCAATTTTATCCATCCATATGGCACTTTCTCGTCATCTTTAACTTCAACCTGATCAAATATCAAAGTCATGTAAATCCACTCAAAGCACATTTGACTGCATGGCCACCGACCACAGTATTGGGTAACTGCTCCTGAAACATTCTCAGTCATAAAAAAAAAATGATTCTTCGCATCCAAACGTAGGGTTCCGTGATACGCCCGATTAATACTGGGGTGTGGTGCGAGCTTTTCCGGGCTGGTATCCTTCACGCATGGTATGTGACCAAAAAACTGGAGAGTCCAGTGCAGAAAAATCAGGAAAACGACCATAGGCTTCAATAATATGCACGTAGGCAGTGTGTCGGTGGGGTTAAATTGGTAAATAGATATTAAAATCATACTACAAAGAAATCGATTCACATATCAGTTAATCCTCTTTTCTTTTATAGTGTTAACTGTCAATTCATGGTGGAACTGCATTGTATTATTTGATTAATTAAATAAAACACAATTCTATTGTACTTATTCCACTTAAAAACTGCAAAATTTAATTAATAAAGTGGAATAAGTACTACAAAATTGTGTTTTATTTAATTAAACAAATAATTAATCACATAATAGTCAATCTTCTCTATCAAGTCCTCTTAGAATATGTAACAAAACATAAGAGAATATCAGCGTGGTCTCTGAAAATCACGATCGACAATTGACCAATTGTGTAACATATGACATATTCTTCAAAGTATCATCTAGAATTGTTTTAAAATCACATTTCAAAGTTCTAGGACTAAGGTCAATTTCCTTACTGTGTAGTTTTGCAAATAATACAATGCCCGTTTTGATAACGCAGTTTCGACGTGTTTTGTGACTATTAACTAAATAATTACGAAGAATGATGAAGTTTGATGAGTCGCGGTTGCGTCGAGTTTGCATGTGTGAGATCGTTTATAATAGCTTCAGGGTCTTAGCCATTTAGAGCGCCTTTGGCAGATAATAAAATAAAATTTATTAATTATAATTACTTACAATAACATATAGTTTTAATTTCACATCAGATGCTATAATTAATTTACTTATAGACATATATTATGAAAATAAAACAGCAAAAGCAATTAAATAATATTTTGAAATAATTCTTCTGAACTATATACCTATATATTTTTTTTTAATAATAGTTCACACAATTTAAATCATACAAATACTTGGAACCATGCCAACGAAGACTCGTTCTTCAGGACCTGGTTTAGGGTCAGCCCAATGGCGCTCACAAAAAGGCCAGAGGGGGAGGGGGACCCAGCGCGGCGGGTCAGCCAATTAAGTTAGACGAAGAGAAGATAAAAGACAACCCCATAATATTTTCTAACAAATAGTTGTTTTATATCGTCATTTGACATCGATTCGAAACATAATTATGACTTTATCATTCATAACTCTGCAATTGGTTAATGAAATACCACCAGAAGTCGTTAAATAAGAACCCAATGAACCTTTTCACTGCCAATGATTTTTTACTAGGTGGACACTTGTATTTTGGTAATAAAATAGATCCATTAAAAATATGAAATAGGAACAAAATGAAAAATATTTCTGAAAACCAAATCAAGATATTTCTCGAGTTTATCGTGAATATGTTTATACTAAAATGATAAATATTCTTTAGAAAATATACGCAGTTTATTCAGAAGTAATGTTCTTTACAAGAACGCACAAGTTAACTCGTCCATGGCCTGACGCGACATACATGCTTTGGAGAGTTATCTCGGGTCTGGCAGTGGTCAGGTTAAAGCTGTCTCTTTTTGAACTTTGATGACAAATGATCAGAATGTAAAATAAATTGTTTTATGATTAAAATTTTACAAACATCAATTTCCGGACAGCAATACTTTCAAAATCCTTTGCAGCACTGCTAAACGAAAAACAATCTTTATTATCACTGTTATGAATGACGTTGTATCAATAGTTCCCAATGGATCACGTGATCCGTTTTCATATCTCTTCATTTAAAACAAAGTCAAAGGGTCTATTCTTTAAGCCCCGCATTCGGTTGCTCTGGGTCTTCGTGGGGTGCCATGATTCGCTACCGTAAAATAGCTCCGCCAAATTGCAAGTGTTAAACAGGTGGTATTTATTTCTAACCGAATATAATCAGAACTCCTAAATATTCCACATTGAATTGAATACAGCTCAATTCATTACATACGAATAGCGAATTCTCTTTGCGAAGTATCATTCTCAGTTATGTGCAAACCGAGGTAGGTATATAAATCTGTCAACACTCTCGATGTTCTTTCAGTCATTAATCAAAGGAAAATCTGCTATAGGTATATATTATGGTATTGCGCATTACGTTGGTTTTTATTTTAAGCCTACTTGAGACGGGCAAACCTATGGCACGCGAGATGATTTTGCATGGCACGCGAATGTTTCATTTTTAAAAGGAAAGAAATTACTGTTTATATATAAGTATTTAAAAAATGTTTTTTTTTATAAAAAAGTTTTACAAATAAACATATGATTAGGTACCTACTTATATAAATAATATTAAAAAATAATGATGGACACAGCCATGGGTATTTTCATCAGTTTTTCATACTACGTTTACCAATCGATGCGCAAACGGAAACGACGAAATTCATTCATAAATGACAAATCCTATTGTATAAAAATAGCAGGCAAATCCTTTTCAAGAATAATCATAACGTTTAATTTAAATATACAATTGCATAGGTAGGTCCTTAGGATCGGGCAAATAAAAATAAAAATATTCAATCAACAAACCTTATCTTACCTTACCTTGTGCCGTCAGCGATGAAAGGATTAAATGCTTCTACGATATCTTTGAGAATTTTGAAAACAACGAACAAAATATTCAAAGAATTAAAGATATGCGTTCGACTAAAAATACGATGAAAGATAGAATATCAGGAACTCAATTGTATCTTTTAAGATATTTTAATAAAATTCTTAAAACGTATTTATTTTAGAAAACTTTTTTTTTGCCATGAAAAACTGCGTGGCACGTCAAACAGTCGAAAAATATTATTTGTGAAATTTTGGCACGCGTGCGTAAAAAAGGTTCGCCAACCCTGCCCTAGGATATATGGTCTAGATCTAAATAGACTTTTCTACCAGGATTCAATCCAGGAACCTTTCGCAATATAATATGTTTCTAGTGTGCATCTGATACTAGCCTACGGCCGTTGTAGAAGCGATATTAGCAAAGTCTATTATAATATCCAAGTGCGTCTAAAAAGTGATCTACATTTCTAAATTGGCAACCATTAGCGACGAATCGAATAAATCTCGACAATTAATTCTGCAAGGAGCGCCTCAGAAGTTACTTTACATCAAAAACAGTATGGTATTCATATTTGTTTCGGTTATATCTTTAATGCTGTCAAAAGCAAGTTTATCTGGCTAATACAATCCGTATCCGGAAATTTGTACGTAAACAGTTCACAGCAGGATACTTATTCGTGCGCCGCAGTACGTGAAACATGAGTTCGTGTAACATTTAATCAAATGGCGAGTTCTTTGTTAAACATTTCACCGTGGAGTATATTTGTACATATGCTACAACATGTGGAAATGTCTTTACTAGGTTAGGTTAGGTTAGGTTAGGGTTAATCTAATTGGAACAGTACTATTTACAAACTATCGCCGCATTTTGTAAGATACGGACAAATGTATTCCACGGTGAAATGTTCAACGAATAACTCGTCATTTGATAAAATGTTATACGAACTCATGTTTCACGTACTGCGGCGCACGAATAAGTGTCCAACGATGAACAGCATACGTACAACTTACATGTAACCAATACAATCATGGCCCCCACAGGGGGGGCTGACAGGGCTCTAGCCTGGGGGCCTAGATACTGGGGCCAGACGTAGCGGGTTGACAAGATAATAGAGATAAACACACATCACAAATTTGCTAAGGGGGGACATGCTCAGCGTAGGTCAAAATGGAGCTTTCATTGCATTTTCACAGCATAATCCTGGACATTCCTTAAACGTTGCAGATAATCTATTTGTATAATTTTGAAGCCTTATTATCCTTTATATTTATTTTAAACATTTGATGACTGCATAAAGTATTTTTATAACATAAAATAGTATTCTTTTATACACTGAATAGGTATCCTTAATTTGATCTGAAACACAATTTGAAAAATGTTAATGTTATTCATCACACTTCCTTAAGCCTTAGCGATACGTAGGGGGTCCGCCAAAGATCTAACCTGAGGGCCCGCTTCAGGATGTGGAGGCCATGAATACTATATAATATGCCCGCTACTGCAAACAGAATTTACAAAAAATCTAACTGCCTATTTAGTGATTCTCAACTGAGTTCCCTGTTCTCAACCGAGGTCCGTAGAACCCTGGGGCTCCGTAAAGCGTATTAGGTGCTCCGGAAGATTCACCAAACCTATATCTTGAAACAAATTTGGTAATAGAGTAGAAAAAGGTTTAACCTTTAACGTGACGTATTTTTAATATTTCTGTCAAAGTGTTAAAAATTAACACGATATAGTTATTGTTATGGATATGTGGATATTAAAACGAGATTAAATAATAATAAAGTTTATATTATTATATTTTAAACCACTTGGTTATAACATAATAATTCAAATTTCAAATTTTTTTACACAGGTATACCTAGTGAATATTACAAATTATTAATTTAAGACGTTCACAACATGACATTGAGAAACAAAGAAATATAATTAAAAAAGTATTAAGTATATAAAAAAGAAATAGATCAGTATTAAGTTATTAAACAGTAGAAACGTGTAAACACAAAAAAAATATAAATTAGATACAAGAAAGTACACCGAATGAGCTAAAAAACGTCCACCTAAACTCATCGTCACGTAGGTGGAATTTATCAACATCCGAAGCGATTTGTTTGAACAGAGTATTGCCGTCCCAATTGGTATCACCAATGGCAGGTTAAGATTATGTACGAGCTAAGAAGTTAGAATACATTCATACGAGTGACGCAGATTTGATCAGCTTTAGATGTATTATCTGCTTCAGAAACGAATTTGCAATAAAGATCTAAATAATTTTAATAACTTTCTTCTGGCGAAAGTTGATAGTGTGATTTAAACAAAATAATGTCGGCTGCTTCCTGCCGGCGAGAATCGAAGGTTAACTGATAACTGATAAGGCTTGATTCAGTTGAGACTAGTATTAGGTCGTTATTTTCAGTAGGAATTTAACATTACTATACTATTTATTGTTAAGTGTGTATATTGGCCTGCCCAATGGCATTTTATGATGGTATGGTAATATAACTATCCTATCAAAAATTTCCGCCTGCGACGTTAATACGCTGTTTGCTTTTAGATTAAAAAATTGTAATGATGGCGTATATAACTGCATACTACTTGACATGCATATTATGTATTTCATAATTTTTCCATCTAAAGCATGGGTGGCCAACCTTTTCAGTAGCAGGGCCAGATTCTAAAAATGAGATATCCTACCGGGCCGCACAACTGATTTTTTTATTATACAAAACAAAAAAGAAATTTATATTTTATATTAATAAAATAAAACCAAAATGAGAATCAAACATATTTATTAGATTAGACTTTTTTTAAATAATAAAAAATAAACAAAATAATATATAAAAAAATAATACATTTTAGTGAGAAGTTTCATTTTGTGTGGCAGAACTAAGTGCATCAATATCGATATCGAGTGAGGTTGTTCCTACACGCAAACAGTTTTCCAAATGCACATCAGTGATTCGTGTTCACACTCTAGAATTGATATGCTTCATCCGACTAAAAAGCTGTTCACACATATAAGTGTTTCCAAATAGAGAAGTCACCATTAGCGTATGTTTGTAGATATTTCTCTTTGTCCAAATATGTTTTATAAAACTCTTCCAAAACAAACAATTGGAATTTCTCCTTTAAATGTTCATCGCAACATATTTCACAATGTTCAATTTGTAAATTTTCCGGTAATAAATTCACGTCTGCGGAGAATGGCGTTGCAAATGCAGCAAAAAGCGCATGGTGTTTTTTAAAATCTTGAGCGAATATCGAATCTTAATTTGCAAAATTAGCACATCTAGCGGCAGCATTTGATATTATTTTTATTTTCTCACTGCTCCACGGGCCACAAGTTGACACATAGCGGGCCGCATGCAGTCCGCGGGCCGCGGGTTGACTACCCACGATCTAGAGCATACTATTTGTAGGTCGAACAGGTATTCCTCTATGTTGTTTTTTTAAACTACGCAATATCTTTGTTTATTCAATCAATGTGTATGATTTTGAATTCCGAATAAGTTAAATTATTATAGATATCAAAATATTATAAACCTAAATAAACATAGATATGATCACAAATTTATAGATTTAGATACATTTTAACTGATAAACACATCGTAAATACGTCATTGATGACGAGTCTCTATTACTCATTGCATTAGTGTCGACGATATTTTAATATTGTATATAGTTGAAACACTTCTGGATGTAATAATTATTATATTTCTTTGTATCATAACATAAGTATTTATGTACAATTCGATATTATCATTATAAAACAAGGGTTCCCAACCTGGTGCATGCATCTTCAGGGATGCGAGAATGAGGGAAAGAATTTGTGGA
This sequence comes from Rhyacophila brunnea, assembly GCF_057557595.1. NCBI lineage: Eukaryota > Metazoa > Arthropoda > Insecta > Trichoptera > Rhyacophilidae > Rhyacophila > Rhyacophila brunnea. Next base: position 34,131,989 of record NW_028232871.1, on the reverse strand, counting down.
ATTGTAAGGTAATATAAAAAAAAAACTAAAACCCTCGACCTGGATTCTGGGTAGATATTTTTGGTATGGGACAAATTTATTATGTAAGGGGTGCGAGTAATTAGAAACATTTCATAGGGGTGCGAGGTATGGGAAAAATGAGAACCCTTAATATACTATCAATATTAATTATTTGTTAATATTTGAGCAATATAATGTTTTCGATTACGTAGCCGACACTATGTGCATCACCTTTGCGGTATGGGTTTAAACCTTTTTACATAGCTTATCCAGCAGCATTACAATGATTTGCGTGTTTAATTTTTTGCCAGAAATATCTTAGCAATAGATTAAAGAAACTATTTTTTGTTGTATAAAACGATTTGGCTGTTCCTCACGATACATTATACTTTATAGAATCTAGATCACAAGTTCCTAAACTGTTTTATCAGTGGATTTTTATTTTTCAAGTCATCTTTTGCCATCGATCGGTATTGCAGTGTATTCTTTTTAATTATTTTTTTAAATTTAAATTTAAATTTTCAACGAATGTTCGAAAAAAATTTACTCCACGGCACATTATATCTGGTATACTCGTTGTTAAATTGCCAAACATAATGTCTGAATTGACTAACCAGGGTTGTTTTTTTTACAATGAGATCAAAACAGGAAATGACGTTTGTGGTAAATTTATCAAAAACCAAAACGACAAAACGAAAATAATCTTATAACTGTAGACAAGGCTACTTGTGGTTATGACAGATGTCGTCCACATACCAAAGACTACATTATCATACCGATTGTATGGATCGTTTGCATACGCTTCTGTTCCTGATACTGTTCTTGGTGGATGCACATATCTCTAACTATAAATGTAACTTATCACTATAACACGCGAGTGATGAACATCTGGACTACAGCTGTGGTGGCAACACCTCTCAAATAGCTTACTTAACTACGCAATAATATAAAAGGTACGAGAGGATGTTAGAGCTCTGTGCAGATAATAACATTACAAAACATACCTCTTAAAACCTCACGAAATAACTCAGAAACACTAGGTGTACAAATTGTAACTATTAAAAAATTAAATAAATAAATTGAAGAACATAATAATGACACGGTAGTGACTAAAGACTCCATCTATAATAATACAAGTTTTATATCGTGTCACTTGCCGAAACGAATGTTCTCTCTCTTTCATTTACGATGAGAGCATATCCATAAATAATAAAATACTATAGCTGCTTTTAAAATAAATAATATAGTTTCATATTTTTAACGTCCATAAAAATGTTATGTCGAACAATCTGCGGAAGGAAAGTGACAATGCTATTCATGTTTACGAAGTGACAAGCTCTGCTATGTTGTGGGTATCATAAAACTCATAATTTAAATATATGTACTAGTTTTTCTTTCGACTATATCCGATCCTAATAGGATCATATGGGCCTCCACAGAGTAGAGGTTTGTATTGACAGATTTTGTTTTTTTTTTACGAGAAATGGATGTCAGCCACTTGCTCAACCTATTAGGTCCATACCCTGACATACACAGATTGAAAAACAATATGTGTACTTGCCAGACCCAGGATTGGAACCTGGAACCCACGGCGTAATAGTCCAACGTTTAAGCCGCGCGGCCACCGTGGGCAAAGTACTAGTTAATTCATATTTAATATCTTGTACTTAATGAAACATTATAATTATAATAGGTATGTAATTAACTTTTCTCTATGTACCTACCTTGTACGAAAAAGCAAAGGTTTGCTTCATAATAAATAAAAACTTGGGCGGGTCTCTTCTATTCTGGACCAGTGTCTTCCAGATTTTCATCGGCTGCTCCAATATTCTTGTTGACGCCGTTCAACTACCACGAAGACCCTTGGTGGCCTCTTCATCATCCTCTTCCTTGCTAATATGATTTTTATTATCATCTCTTTCAGTATCTAGCATAAACGCAAAACACTCCATTGTATCTTTTGATGTCTTCACTTTCATGATTTATTTTGCAATACAAGGAATGGAGACCCATAGTTTGAGAATATTAGGGCTATTTAATAACATTAATGTTAGTGATGAGGTAAACTGCTTTTTATAAATTCCATAAAAATAAGGAGTTATATGTCTCGCCTACTTGCAAATCACGAGTGTGACTTTCAATTATATCCATTTTAAAAACCAAACCGATTACAACTCTGATCGTTTTACATTTCAATAATAATTCCTATTTATGCAAAATTTATTTTAATATTGAGTTAATAAAAAAATTGAAAATGTAATTACATATACTGTCATCATTAAATTAATAGCTTTAACGCGCATTTTGTTAAGTTAAGGTTTACCGAAAATATTAGGCACGATTTTATTGTTTAGTTAAAAATTAATAATTACAAATTTAGTGCATCTAATTCAAAACGAGCGTTTATAGAAAAAAAAAACATTTCAATAATAATTCATTATCATTTTTATTCATAAAAAGTAACAGTCTCTCTTTCATATAAAAATAGTATAACAGGTAACAAGTATTCAACACAAACAAAACTTACATAGTGAAAATATTAACAATATCCCTTAAAAATAAAACTTAGGTAGGTACACTGTATGTTAATGACATATTCGTTTATCTAGAGATTTTTTTGGCAATTTTTAATGATGCAAATAAGCATTTAAAGATAGGACAACATAAAGAATAAAACAACCTAAAAGTGAAATGAATAAAATTTTAAATCAATTATTGCTGTCAAATAAATAATTATTTAATAAAAACTGAGAGATTACCTAAAATGAATCAGTTTCGAATACTGGACATTTTAAAGCCAAAAGTCCTGGAATGGCGCACTTGAAATCATAATAATATTGTATTATGGGGACTCTCCGATGACCAAGTCTGCAAGTGCGCTGAGATGCAATTTTTTGTTGAAGAAAATTATGTTGCTGTTACCGAATACGACGAGAAAAATAGAATGCATTTGCGGAAAGAAAGAAAGAAAAGAGGTCAACACTAATAATTAATTTGTAATGATTCCCAAAAGATTATTCGATAATATATTTCGAACCTTGATAATTTACCACACGGATAATTATTCAAAAACTATTACCCGCACACTGCACGTACATTTATAATACAAAACAATACCATTTCTTTTAGAATAACGTTTAGGTAATAATACAGATTTGTGAATTGAATATTTAAATTTAAAATACATAATAAAACTAGTTGCAGCAATGGGTTTTTATTTATTTATTCTTGAATAAGTCAGAAACCGATCGGCCAAATTTCTAATATTTTTCTAGATCTAAATGATCATATTTCTATAATAAGACGATGAACGTAAGTTACATTCCATGACTCGTTTTAATTGATTAATTCATTTAAATCGCGAAGTACAAAATTCCTCTTCCTTTTGTCCTTATATGTCATTTCCCCAACTATTGTCATAAACGAAATTACCGTGAACAAAATTTCTTCCTAGTTTGCGATCGCATGTCTCTGGCTCACCCCTGTCTGCAAGTCGTTGATGAAGAATGCTGGCTGAATGGATATAATAGTTGTACAACCATGGCATCATGAGTCGATCATAATACATCCATTTACAATATAGTATAGACTTACTGACTCGACTAACCTGTTTCTAGTCAGTAAAGTTCTATTCCATTTTACAATATCTATGGGACTAAGATAAGTTTACCGCATTTAAAAACATATGTATAGAATCTCTCAGTTTTTAAAACTAATTATTTCATATTGATTTATTATTATTTCATAAGGCTAATACGACACCCAACCAACCATATAGTGTGTTGAATACAATCTGTTAACCGAAAGGGAAATCGTTCTGATTATTGATCAGCCCAGGATCGGCTGCTGATCCTCCAGCGCCTGAAAGGGGAACTGGGAACGGTTGCGAAGAAACTTGTACAGGTGTTTGGACACCGACGGGAAACGGTTGGGGTACTGGGACTCCCACCTGAAATTTAATAAATAGCGATATTAATTAAATGCTAAACTTTCAATCGAGCATTTTTGAATAGTCTAAAATACTCTAAAACAATGTAAGTATATTTTATTGAGTAATCATCTAGTAGGGACACAGTAAAAAAATAATTCAATAACGCATAAGTATGGTTAAATAAATTGCGTATTCTAATCTAATTCTAATACTAACAGTGTTTCAGGTATATGTAGAATTGGTATAGCCAGTGGGGATTGCAATTCAGGTTGGTACATAATATTAATCCAATGCATACAAGTAGAAATTATACCTACTAATACTAATAAACAAACGGTAAATCATTTTCAATGGATTCAGCAAAATTGATATTAGTGTAAAACTAAGTAATACAAAACATGAAATTAACTCAATTACAAAACGATAATAATAATTTATATTAAATTCTACACTTTTTTTCCTTTTTGGCACTGCAAAATGCTGTATGGTCAAATAACAGTAGTGCAGTGTTGATCAACAGTAGTAGTAGTAGTGAAACAATTACAAAAATACCAAAGTTTTGATAAAATCATAATATGTCGCTAGATTTAAAAATCAGCCAAGTCCATAATAGATGAATAGGAGAAAAACGGTTTTTTATTTTCTCAAGTACACAGTCACAAGGGCGAAACTTTATATAAGTATAGAATATTTTAAATCAATAAGTTCCACATTTTGATAATGCAGAAATGTTAGAAAGCAGTAGTTCTTCAGGAATTCACAAAAAAGTAAAAAATAGCTAAAGGTGGACTTGGCTGATTTTGAAATCTTGCGACATTTATATAAGTAATATATATTTAACGAATATATTTTACCATATTATGTTAAATTAGAATAATGACATTCAATTTGAAGATAATTTAGTGCTATAACTAATGACACCATTGCACTAAATATCGTGTCCGGAAACTTGTACGTATGCAGTTCGCCGTATCACACTTCACCGTGAAATGTTGTATCGGATATATATTGCCTAATATTAAAGACCGTCCAACCTCTTTGGGTCGTATAGTAATTACTGGCATAAAATTCATGTCTAAGTAAAACACGGTTCTTGTCAGTTTACACTTTACATGAAGTCAGCAGCAAACAAATTTTTAATTTAGTCGATATACTGGATTATTTGTTAGGTTAGGTTTTCATTTTTGAATTCATAAATTTTGCCAAAATCAGCTATGAAAATTGAATTAATGTTCATATTGAATCTAATAAAATTGGAGACCGTATAGTATACAGGCATCTTTTTCCGATAAGAAAGCTCACGGCAAACTGTGCCACGGTGAAATGTTTTACGCACATTTTACATGTAACCACCAAATATGGCTGTATTCTCAATTTTAACACGATGACGTTACTAATAATATATCTATAGTAGGTACTAATATAATTTATGCGGTCAATAAATGTTAATCTTTAAAATGAGAAAAGACAAGGTATTATAATGACATATACGTTTTTCGCGTACCGTCTACAGATATTTTTTTTAAATTTTAACTTAGTTACACACTCAGGTTGTTAGTAAAGGGTAGTAAAGAGAATAAGTAACTGGTTTACCTGTCGTATGAAGGGCACAGCCACCGGATGCGGCACTGGGACCGGAACGGGGCGGTCCACTGGGACAGCAAATGGGCGATCGATCGGAACCGGAAAGTGGCGTGGAATAGGGACGGCAAACGGCCGGTCTACCGGAACAGCGACGGCCACCTATGGACAGGCGGGTCGCTTGCAATAGTCTTTAGAACACACGTCATACTACCCCATCACCGATAGGGCATCCAGATGATCGGGGTAAACATACTACTCAGTTTTCGGTTTATTTAGGAATAAATTAACCGGTTTATACCATCCAATTTAAAAATTCATTATTTGTCATGTTTTGATAACAGTTCTGATTTTTAAAATGCATCTAATTCTTGTCGGAAATTACTGCTCTGCAAGAGCCATATGCATGATAACTGTCTTAGTGTGTTGTCCTGCGTAATAAATAAGCACAGGTAGTAAAGTAATTTCGCTATCAAATTAATTTTTTGCCAAACGATTCTATTATATTATTTAATTGTTTCTTTCGTTGAAATACATACTAAGCTTTTGGCCAGACAACGTATAGTTACCCGGTTAGCTGATTTCGGTTTAACCCGGTTTGAAAGCCCTAATCACTGACCTTCCTAAGCACCAACAGATATTTCGTCTTCAGAACGATTTTTCTTTGGTTTCTTAGAGGTACCTCATCTGTTTGTCAAGGGTCATACTGATGCAGGACCGGCCGATTATGCAAAGTCAATTTCGAGGAAAAACTAATAACTGGTACCTACCTTTGATATGTTATTTTGCCTTACGAGTGATCTATATTTCGCATTCCTAATAAATGGATGTAAATTCCATTATCTTCAAGCCGCGGCACCAAATTGTGAATTTAGATTGTAGCGCTAGTAGGTAAACTGTATAAAATGATAATTGTTTCATTTTGAAATAAAAACGATAATACGTTAATAATTATTAAAAACGAAATATGAAATCAAAAATCTTCATTTACTGCGAACAGGTTACCACATTGTATTCAAAGCAACGCAATAGCTAGCACTAACATCAGAATTCGTCATTGAATGCCGCAGCCTGACTATAGACGACCATGGAATGGAAGACGACATGAATACCAGCAGTCTTAAAGAATGGTCATACGGATGAGCCATCGTGACTGAATATCAGTGTAGCAAGTAGAATGTCTCCATTTCAATTCTTGAGAGAGGTGTTTTCCAACTTCTGAGTATTTGGTGTATACCAATGTTCAACATTTTCCTTATTAGTGACAATATATCGTCGTTTAAAGTTTACATTTAAATTAATTTTTAAATTAATGTGTTAAAACTATCAAACATTACAATACGACAAAATAATGATGGTCACAATACGACAAAAAATGTATAAGGAAAAAAAATATGTGAAGAAGAAACACTAAGAATATTAAAAAGTAGTGAGTGATCACCCTTTCGGAAGAATTTATAAATAAACTCTCACGTTCCCGCACCCTTCCAATAATGCGATGGAGTACATAATATGCTCAAAATTAATAAAATCAAATTTCATATACGTACGAGTGTCTGAAAAATTAAAAAACATTAGTGTAAGGCTGTCCACTTGTGGTCTTCTGAATAAAAATAGCTAATACAAGAAATAGCATATCGTGTAAAAATAATAAAACTCTACGAAATTCACAATTATGTGCTTAACGTTATATTAATGCATTAATTTGGATATATTTAAGTTGCATAATCTAAGTAAATTCAAGCATATTATTGTGTAACATAATATAAATAATTCCATGTGGTATTACGGCAGTGCTTGACGCAGAAACAACCTTCCTCTGCAGCTCATCGCCCGCGAGTGAGCATGACCGATTCTCTAATACTTTTATTTCAATAACAATACCTATATTTTTTCAATTTTGTTTCGGAAATAAATTCGTTGTAGACAAGCAGCATTTGATACTGAGAAAGTGACGGCCCTAAACATGACGTATATGACTACTAGCCAGGGCATGTGTTAATTATTATACATTAGTACTACAACTAGATAACTCTGATTTGGTCATTGTCTAGGAAAATGAAATCTAAACTTTACTTGATTAACATAAATCTAGGATATAATTATTATTTAAAATAAAAACCAAAAATTCTGCTTGTCTAATTGGGAACAATCCAACAATGTTCATGTGTATGAAAAAATATTGTAGATATATCATTTTATTTTAATACTATCGACCGAAGGTACTGAATTTAAATTCTAATGGATTTAAGTTTTGTACTATTCCATTTGAATCGAATTAGTCAGTATATCGTCAGTGTGTATTTGCCTTTTGGTGATTGCACATAGTGCTTGAAGATGCCGAAAGGCGAAACGCGGGTCGCTAAAAACGACTCAAATGGAATAGTATAAAACTTAAATCTATTAGAATATTATTTTGTTTATTTAATGCATTTATGATTTTAAAGTTATCTAATATTTTCAAACACAAAATTAAGACGGTCCCCATTAACTCCTGACTTACCTAGTTTTATCATTTTGTAGAGAAGGAAATGTAAAATCATATTCAATCTCTATTATATTCTATCTCAAAAACAGTGAAAATTAAGTTATCTATAGTTATATTAGCAGTGTTGATGTGACGATATATATTATATCAAAAATTTGGAGCTGTTCTTACAGCTAAACTTTTCAAATTTTGAGAACGTAATCAACGTTTGAAGTAATAGTTCACTTAAATTCATGACAACGTCTCTATCATTTAAAATAGTTATAATAAATTGTGTTTAGTATACACTTGCTATTTAAAGAAAAGACTTGACTGCATATTCTTAAATACTATCTAGTGGAGGTCTCTTTTATAAGTGAAATTATTCACCCTGAAGGGAACACCGACGTTCCTCTGGACCGGGAACGCGAAGGGTTGCGGGATCGGGACTCCGATGTGACGCGTGATGGTGGTGTGCAGGTCGTGACCGATCACAGCCGGCCCAGGTATCTGAGCTAGCCTATTCTGAAAGATGTTCTCTAACCCCAGCTGAGGTTTTCCGCTCGACATGGCTGCCAGAGCCAGCAATACACCCACCTGGAACGTGGAAACACATTCTGAATACTTTCATGTATATATTATTATGTAACAGTGGATGTATCAGTCACAGAAAATATATGCTATTATTCTGTAACGTCCACACTTTACTTTGAATACATTAATAATTAAAATTATATTAAATATTTGTTGAAGATTTTGGATATTATACCGCTGTCAATTTTAGGATAGAAACATAGACAATTTGGTTATAGGACTCAGATAGTCGTTTATTGCAATTTATTATTTTTTATAGTAACTTTTTTATGTAAGTGGTGTCGTCAACCATGGCCCCTACAAAGGGGGGCTAACAGGGCTCTGGTCTAGGGGCCCGGGCTCAAGGAGGGCCTAGCGTAGTGGGTCGACCAGATAAATGAGATAAACATACATCTTAAATAAAAAAAGTTGCCTGCGGCGCTATTTTATTTCTGGGTTATTACCATTTTAAAATATAAGGTTTTGCAATACTATTTTTGGTTGTTGACACTCGACAACTCCATAATTAGATATATAAAAAAATCGCTAAAAATACACTGAATTTTATTTAACCTCGAACACCATTTGGAAAACGTCACTGTAGAGTGTAGAGCGTCAGACTACCTTTAAACATAGCGATATGTAGGGGGGCCCGCCAAAAATTCTGGCCAGGGGGCCCGCTTCGGGATGTGGGGGCCATGTCGTCAACACAACAATGAATGCATCATCAGAGCATGTGAAGTGATGTATTATTGTGTTTGAAAGATTGACTATAACAGTCCGTATAATTATTAAGTTAAAAACTCGGACAATTTTGAGATAAGTAAGGTTTTAAAAAACACAGATGCTTCCCCAATCACAGATAGTCGATTCGGTTTTACTTGAGATCTTTAGTAGTAAGTTGATTAACTAAATTAGAATGTAGATTTATTTTAAAAATATAACCACACCATTTTTTGCCACGGGAACTTTGAGGCCTTATCCCATGCACCGTGTATGTTCGCAATCGTTGTGTTATTTTCAAAATTGTGTCTTTTAAAAATACCATTCCTCGAACATGACCTTCTGCTGTCAGTTGGAAGATGATCCGAAGGCGAAAGGTTACCGTTGGTGATACAAATCATCATAGCACATATTTCCACGTCGTGCAATTGCAAGTGCAAACGGATTCATATGATTATTAAAAAAAACTATTACATACTCCAACTCAAAAATACTAATCACTATGACGTCATTATAAAACAATAATTTATTATGCTTTAATGATTTTATTTCATCACGTATAACGTTTGTAAATACGGATTGGAATAACTCATTGAAGATTTTTTTAAATTGAGTTAAATCGGTTTTATCAGTATATTTGTCTTTTTATTCATTCTTAAATAATGCGAATACCGCATAGTAAATAAATAAATACTAAAAATCTTAAATCCATGATATATTATAATGAAGATGGTTTGTTATTGAATGGTTAATTTTCCACACTGTCTTTACCTATGATATGTTTTATTTTCACTTTTAATTTAGATATTCCGACAAAACTATAATAACATTCATCTTTATGATGCATTAATTACAAGTAAAATTTATTTATTGGTCAATAAAATAGTTAACATATCTTATCAGTTTTGAAATCCGCTATACCTATAGCTGAACTGATACTGAACTAATACTGATACTGAGTTAATGCTTTATAAAATAAATATTATAATCAATTTCTATCAATTGAAAGAACACCAATTTACGTATAATGTATTGTTCCTCTTTTTGCATTAGTATTTTTGTAGCTTTTGAGAAAAAACTTTCATTCGAAGCTTTAGTAGATAATAAAGATGTGAACGTGCAATAGATGTCACTAGTTGCTGAGTTAAAACGGAAAACTCTATTTGAGAAACCGACCAGTTTTCCAGGAAAACCTAGATGAGCCATGTCGTAACTGAATTTAACGATAGGTGACATTGTAAGAATATTAAAATAATGTAACGTAGTTTTTTTCTTATAGAAACAGTGAAACGGTGAAAATTAATTTTGGCTATAAGTTGTTTGTAATAGTTGGACGATTTTACGATTGTGACCATTCTGTCATGTAATTTTGAATAGCATTTTGATCTTTTTGTGTAACCTAGTTAAAATACAAAATGGCATTTCTGGAACATTTTTATTATGGTTTAATTGGCAGCCAGAGCAAAATAAATATTTATCGATTGGCAACGTGCCATCTTATAATATATTTTAACCTTTCGATAAGGATGACATAACCATTAATTTTGTTATTGGCCATTAAAATATACTCTTAATATCTCTGCACCGCCGTAATTTGTTAAATACTAATCATGATTTAATTCTATATTGAGAAGCCATTTAACAATTTATCTTTTACTAGATCATTACATGATAACTTATCTCGCAAAATCACACATCATCACTAGGGATTGCAATACCGCTATTTTAATACAGGTATTAAATTATTTATCGATACTGAAATACCGGTTTCGATGTACCAAAATACCGGTATCTTCAATATTAAGAAAGCAAATACGTATGTTTTTCAAAAATGAATTTACTGCATTTTTTCATTATTTAGTACTATTATTGTACATTAAATTTAGAGTATAAGTTAAAAACCCAAATATATTGACTGAAACCAACAAAAGTTAAATAACATTAAAACAAAATCCCTCAAATATACGAATACTTATAGAATTGTCGAGATGAATTAAACAATTTCGAAAAAGAAAACATTCGTGGTAAATATTTTCAATTATTCTATAACTACTATTGATCCAACTTCTAAAATATTATGATATATACATATTTACAAAGGTCAACATAATACATAATGTTTTAAATAGAATTTAATAGTTACATTATTTATTGATATATACTTATTTGTTTCTATATTTTGACGAATACCGGTTTTAATATCGGTATTCAATAAGAAATACCGGTATTTATATATTCATTCGGTATTGCAATCCCTAATCGTCACGTATCGTCATATTAATTAATATGCTGTTCAAAGTACTTCTCGGATTCGTTTACTTTACAGGAAAAACTTCATAAGATCAGTAGCGCACATTAGATGGCTGGTGATTTTAATTATAATTTTGGTTGAGCCTAGATAATAAACTACATCTTCTCTCGTCGTATGATGAGATTTGCAAGACAAACATTTTACATGTCTCAAAAATAAGCGAAATAATTGTTTTTTGAAAAGTTATTACCATTTAAAATGTAACAGTTTTTTGGGTATCATTGACGATCTAACTCTCTGAATACAAAGACGTAAATCTTCGTTAAAAATACGGGATGAAGAAGGGTTGTGAGGATTGCACGAATGTTTTGTAGTAGGTCATACTTTAGAGTCAGTAACATAGCTGGGACAATTATAAATAATTTTCCAAAGTTCGAAACGATCGAGTAAATTGTCATAGGGAAATATTGTTCACATCATTGCCACGAATTATCTACATAAAACTATTAGCCAAAATGAAATAAGTTTAATTTCTATAATGTCACTATAGTATGATTAAAATTGCGACATCATAATAAAATATTTATTTGTTATAATGATGTTTTGGGGTATTAATTAGCCCATGGCGCCTTCACAGTTAAATTCGGCTCAGTGTCGTGGTATGCAAGTAGTGTTAACTGTGGCAATTTATGATGATATTACACCATTTACTTATTGTTTTAAATGGCTGATAAATTGACTAGCAAGAGGTCACTGTGGAGGTGTTTAAGAACCACGTCGGATTGTAGAGTCAATAGTGACGATGGTATTAAATTTTATTAAATCTCGGCCTCTTATAATATATAATACGATTTTATTGGATCGATACTCACGACAGCCTGCATTTAAATTCAATTTGCGACGTGTGTTGAGTAGAAACTGTGTCTGCTTAGAAGCGGAGAAAACTTGTTTGTTTTGTAAGAAAATATTCATCCTTATTTATATAAATGATCGGAGATTATTTTACAGCTTGCACCCCTCTCTAATGTCTGTTATGACCGTTCCTTAATTGAATAGGGTGACCACTTCATTATTCATCATATATACGTAGCTCACTTAAGTTAAAGCTAATATTAAGAAATTACTTTGGTAATGGAATGGAATAAGAAAGCACACTTTTTGCACAATAACTCATTGCATACTGGTGTAGTATCAGTAATAATTGCTATGCGCAATCACAACCTTAATTACTAAGCAACGTCGGCTCAAGTTTTAAATCAAATGACATAATTAAGTTGAAGTATGTACACATCTTTGGTATATAATTACCGGTTTAACGGTTTATCTTCAAAGTCAGTCCTAGCTTATCGTCTATCCATTCGCCCATACTCTCCTAGTCTCTTCCTCTTGTCTCTGTAGTTGCAATTACCCCAATTTAATGTAATACACTTTTAACTACTATTTTGACCTTGAATGGACCTGTTTTTTAATACAGATTCACGACATTGTTTTCATGTACAAGAAATCGATTATAAAATTCTGGTTAACATACTTGATTTGCAATCCATTGTTGTCAATGTAACAAGTATTATTTATCTCCATTACTATTTCAGCTTATTTCGTTATATTGTTTTATTAAATTATTATTCAAAAACTTACTTCAATTCACCGCAATCGTCTTTCCAAAACCACTTCACCCCATTCTCTGTGGTTGCAATTACACCACATTCAATACAGTCCATTTGCTTTTATCGAAATAATTGCGATAGTTTATTGTCATAAATAAATGGTCACGGCTAATACTTACATGTACATACTTATATTAATGCAAACGTCATGTGCTGTAGCGAAGTGGCGAAGGGTGGAGGTAGGCTGTCAAGATCTAACATAAATAGTGAGCATTAAACTTTGTAAATCAGACATATTTGTTTTAATTGACCTAAGACTACAATGTGTAGATAGTGTTTGTCAGATTTAAAATTCAATCAAGATCACAATAATCAAGTCATTGTAGATAATAATTAAAAATATTTATTTATCTATTATGGTTTGGTTTGGGTAGGGCTAAATGAATTTTAAAATACTAACCAACATCATCACAATCATCTGTAATTTGCATTCTTAATTAAACGAAAACAAAAATTACCGGATCGCCCATAGCATACCTAAACTATTGTAGCTTGGCTAGGTAGGGTTTGAAAAATTAACCAGAAATATCTGTAAATTGTACCTATTCTTAGTTTAATGAAAACAAATAAGTATGACTGACAAAGCTTAGTGTGCACTATTTATGTTGAATCTCAACATCCTACCTACCCCCACGCCACTGGATGGAAACTGTCAAATAAATAATGAATACCTACCCAGTTTTTTACATGATTGTTACAATATATTACTTACTCACATGATTTTTGACAACTCCATGGTCACCCTATAATTTCTCTTCAAGCAGATAATGTTTTATAAGTTACATATAACTTGTTCTTGTTTATATGTAACTATTAAGTTGAAACTCACTGAATGGTAAATATGGAATATGACAACAAATATAGTACATAGTTTATGGTATAACCATTCAATGAATTCTGACAGAATATGTACATTAAATATTGTATACAAACAATGTATTATTATAGCCGCGTGAACAATTTGTAGACGCGGACAGATTCACTAGCTTTCAGAATTGTATTACCTAATGTGATATTGAATAAAATTAATAATTAGGAATAACCATAATATTACAAAACAATAATTGTATTAATTAAATCTGTTTCCGAATCAGTAAAGAGCTCTTTCGGAAAAACATAATTGAAGTTTTTCGGTCGATTGATTTTAAGTTTTATTAATTTCGGGTTTTCGTTATAAATTGACTGAAAAAGTAAATGTAATATGAAAGATATAATTTAAACATAAAATCTACAGTTTACCCACTTTCGACAAAATCAAATTACATTTGACCGTAAGCTGTCATTTAGTGGCCATATTATAGCTATCATTTGTAAAAAGGCGCAGCAATAATTATTGTTGAGCTTCGTCTTACGTACTTCCCGGGTCTCTTCCGATGTTACTGTATTAAAAATATTTTATAATTCCTTGGTTTGAAGCCGGCTTGAGAGTTGGTCGATTGTTTGGGCCTTGCATCAGTTGTAATATGACATTATGGTGGAGCGAGTTCAAAATATTTTTTTGAGACTCCTTTATTTGAGGTTATATGGATACTATCCGTGGCTTTATACAACTGGCTTTCTCTTACGTATGCTTACACACTGTAGTTTAAATGATAGAAGGTATCAATATTTGGCCACGTATTTTTTTCGACTTATACGTGGTGTAAATGAGAACTCCAACATTATTGGTAGTATTGACTTGTGTGTCCCTGATAACTTAGAAATCGGGAGCATCAGTTGTTTGTTCTCTCAACTAACCTGCCATTGATGATGCCATTTGGGAGGGCAATAACTCTGTTCAACCAAATCTCTTTGGATGTTGACATATTTCACCTACGTGAGGATGAGTATAGGTGGGCGTTGTTTTATAAATTCTTAAAGTATGGTCCCTAAGCTCATTCGGTTTTCTTCCCTGCTTTATAATTTATACATATTATTTAATCTGTGTACCTTTTACTTTACTTTTCATACTTTTATTATATACTTATTTATTTCTTCTTTACACTGTTTTATAATATTTTTTTGGTTTTTAAATATCATGCTGTAAACGTCTTGATATTATAATTTATGATGTTCACCGTATGCCAAAAAAATTTTTTTGAAGATACAATTGTTTTGTATTCAATATTGAATATACACAAGATTTAAAATTGTGGATAACAACCTTTTTATTGAATATACTATAATATTTTGGTAAAGCCGTAAAAACATCATAATATAAATAAAATATTAAAACGGTGAGGAGTGTCATTGATTTTTTTTTGTCATGCTGGATATTGCAATTTCATTTTGAAAAACATTATTCCCACTCAATTTAATTTAAAATAAATTATTTATCTAAGTATATCACTATACTAATTATATTTTATACCAGATATACACACGAGAGATCAAAAAATTGAGAGTTGCGCAACATGGCATGGAAAGGTGCATGTTGGGCATAACGCGTAAGGACGCAGAAGAAACCAATGGATAAGAAAGCAAACAAGAGTGAGAGATGTGTGTGGTCATCAAATTGATGAAATGGCGGTAGGCCGGACATATCGAACGGCGAACGGACAACCGCTGGGCGAATACAGTCATTCAGTGGTACCCGAGGGCACTAAGCAGCCACAGGGGCGCCCCAAAACCCGCTGGATTGACGAACTTGTCAGGTTTGATAGAAGTACGGGGCAGAGAAAAGCAAGGAACCGAGAAAAGTGGAGAGAGCTGGGGGAGGTAATATATATATACTCCGCATAAAGAGTAATACTGGGCAGCTAGTACCAATTAACCAACCAATCCAACAGTTCTTGGGAACAATATTTAGGTATCAATATCCATTAAGTATTTCAGTTAGCATTATTTCTGAGATCCCTGGTTTTTCTCAAAGCGTGGGTGTTTGTGATTGTTCAAAATTACTAACAACCACTTCGTACGAAAAAGCAAGGACATGTTATTAGTAATTCTAAAAAAAATCTTTTAAGTATTGACACTCGTGGTTGACTAAAGTGACAGAACGTCTGCCTCTAAAGCCTTTGAACGAGGGTAAGTCACAAAGCCTATTGGATGCGACACTCTTGTTGTAAGATGACCCGTTGGGCTAGGGTTTTACCTAGTTACCCACGCAAAACAACTAATAACAGCTATACTTACCATCATTCCCTCTAAGGCCTGGATATATGTGCGTGGATACTTGCAAACAATTGTTCGCACAAAATGTTTCCAACCTCCGCACATAGAACAATTATTGTAGAAATCAGTATGACGTGATAACAGATTTATGGTTTTCCTAAACTGAGTAACCAATATTTAGCATATTCCTCACTGTGCGAAGGGTCTAAAAGTTCCATATAAATTTCCAAAATTCATGAATTCATTTGTCTATCTAAATTAGTGAATATTTTTTTCTATAACATTTACTGCTCATATTACTTTATGAACTGTATGTATAATTATATGTCATACCCACACAATATAGACAGTTTATTACTTAATCTCTTGGCTAAAGAAAATTCTTTGATGCAAGCAGGTTGCGTTATGACATCGTACCAGTTGTTGAATGCGTCCGCAAAGTAAGCGCAAATTGGCGGAACTGTATAAAATGCCATATGGAGTATCCGACAAATTCCATTCCTGTTTCACCTACATCAATAATAATTTAATCTACTGCAGCTTGCAATTCTCATGCTATCACATGCGAACTCGATAGAGAGTGCATGACAGGTTAAATTTGCTTACGACAGAACATCGAAATGAGTCGAAGTGCATTGAGTATTATATAGATATTATAGTACAGGGTTCGCAAACCTTTTCACAGGGAAAAAAATGAAAAAATGGTTAAGTATAAGAATTCTATTTAAAAAGTTCAACATATATATTTGAGTTCTTGACTATTACTGTATTACTTAGTTTGGTTCTTTACGCTTAGATAAGACATTCTCTTGCTACAGTGATCTCAAGCATTGTAAAATGATTGTAAATCGGTCACAATCAGAGGTTCGCGGCGCGGTTTCCCCCGCCGCCTGTCGAGGTCAGTGCGATAATATTATGTGTGACGTATAAAACATAAGGACCGACCTATGCAATTTAAATTATACGTAATTCTTATTCTTGAAGAGTATCTGCCTGCTATTTTTTATACAGTGCGATCCGCGCATAATATATATGCGTGAATTTCATCGTTAGTAAATATTATTGGTAAAAATATTATTAAACACCATAAAAGAAAATACAGATAGCTATATCGTCACTATTTTATAATAGTACCTATTAACTTTAAATATAAAGTCTTTGTTATATCATATCTAATTTTTTTCTCTTCAACATGAACAATTGCGTGCCATGTAAAATTATCTCGCGTGCCACTAGTGGAACGCATACGATAGGTTCGCCATCACTGTTATAATGCTAAATCGATTGAATTAAGTTTTATGATAATCACAGGTGAACCGTGTGTGCCAAAAGTGAAACTTGGCCAATTTTCAAATACAACTATGTACATAATAATTTTCAAAATAATTATATATATATTAACGAAGTAAAATACATGCATTTATTATATCATTCGTAGAAGGTGATTCTTATTGCAATTATTGCAATTTATTTTAGTTAATCGGCTCATTCTTATCTATTTTGTTTGTCATAAAATGTGCAGTGTACTGATAAATAAAGCACTTTTGTAAATTAGAGACATTCTGAGATAATATTACAATAAATTGAAACAATCAGTAGAAGAATTTTTAAAGAAGGTTTCTGAAAGTTTCAAAGTGTTTCTGAAAAAAATTGGTCACGTCACCGTTGTAACATTCATGAAACATTAGTAGAAAAAATGTATAGTCCAATTTCCAGGATAATCTATAATAATTATAATGTATCAAATAATAATTAAAATGGTTTTATTTTATAAACTTATCTACATTAAAATTCGTTGTATTTTTTATTCATAAGATGGTTTTTTTAAGACAAAATTTTTGTGTAATTTTTAATTTTTTATGTGTTAATTTAACTTTATTGGTTAAAAGTTGGTGTATTATATTGTAAAAGTTTTTTCTATCAACTAATGAGTATTCAACATTTTATTTTAATTTAGTTTTTCATGGTATAACGGAGGGAGTTGCTGAATTACCGTTCCTGTGGGTCTATTCTATACATACACAAGGCGGCTATCGACAGCTAAAGTGATAAATATTATCAGTTTATCATATATATGTATTGAAGCGGTTAATTTTACAATAAGTTAACCGTCTAAACTATCAAAACTGTATATATCACTCTAAAAGTTAACACAGCTAAGAGAGGGCCTGTTAAATATAGCACCTTTTGACAGTTTAGAGTGTTTAGACGGTACACTTATTGTAACAATTAACCGCTTCGATACATATATATATATAATAAACTACTATCAATAGCCACCATATGTATAGAATATACCCACATATTATGATAAACTACATAATATTATGTGGTATCCATGGCCGACTGCGCAATCATTATCCAGGATTGACGAAAACTCGATACTAAGTGGTTAATATAACCTTGAATTTATGACGCAAATTTTACAAGAGAGACAAAAACCCATTTTTTCACAAAAAAATGGTTTTTTGTCTCTTTTGTGAAATTCAAAATGCAATTCAAGATAAGAGTTTAGATACCGCAATTATTACTGTTTGTATTTATTTTTATTTTTCGGGATTTCGGCTTTCGGAATTCCGGCCATTCGGGATTTCAGCGTTCGGGATTTCGGTATTCGGGATTTCAGCATTCGGGATTTCGGTCTTCGGGATTCAGGCCTTCGGGATTTCAACCCAAACCCCATATAAATATAATACTTACATAATAATTGCACAAATGGCGATTTTGGTATATGATTCGATCTCTAAGTAATGAACTTACAACGTGACAAACTAGCAACACATTCAAATATTTAAGACTCCCATAAAACAGATTATGGTATTAGCGTCACTCTCTCCTCCTATGATAATGGTTGTCATGTGAGGCATGAACTTCAGTTGTGACAATACTTCCTTATCCAAGAAGACAGTAAGTTACTATGACCTTGTCAGTAGGTTTAAATTTTCTAGAGGTGGGGAAAAGTCTTGCCCTTTCACTATATAGACTCCATTTTGAATCAAGTCGTATAATACTATCAAATACCTTAAGTAGAAAATTCAGTGAAATGAAAAGAATCGCAAGGTTTTGAGATACTTTGTTGCATGATAAACGGATAATGTTTAACGTTATTTTTAAATGTGTCTCAAACAAAATATCGCAATTAAACAGTCAAGACATGCTTGCCAAGGAGCCAAGATGTCTTCTTGTGTATTTTTTTTTTAAATCATTTGAGTGAAAACTTCTAAAAAATTCTATGCTTGCCCTCAAAACAGAAATCGTTACAAAATTTGGCCCAGCACATAGGACGTAAAGATAAAAAAGGACGATTTGTTTAGATGTATTATACCAATAATGATTATTTGAGACATAACGTCAACTGTCAAAATGTTTTTGAGTGAATTCTCTTATTGAAACTATCCTATAAAGTATAAACCATACGTCATAATAAGTATTTTTTTTCCAGACCATGCCCGATTCTCATAAGATCATATGGGCCTCCACAGGGTGGAGGTTTGTGTTAACAGAATTTGTTTTTACGAGAAATGGATGTCAGCCACTTGCTCAACCTATTAGGTCCATACTCTGACTCATACACAAATTGAAAAACAATACGTGTACTTTCTAGACCCAGGATTAGAACCTGGGACCCTCAACACAATAGTTGACAATTAAGCCGAGCGGCCATCGAGGGCGCATAAGTAATAACATAACCATAAATTAATGACTATTATGGATATTGAGCTAGTGAATTAACAATAAATTATTTTTCACTAAGTATAGACACTCTGGATAATCATTAATCACGTGTCATATCTTATCAAGCTTATTATCTATTTTGATAAGTGAATTGCAACATGTTCCTAGATGATTCCTTGACTAGTTAGCGCGATTCGAACATGAAATATATTGTTAATAGGTTGAGATAAATGAATGTACCTACTGTCATCTCCCTCCATTTTCGAAAGTGGTTAGCACGCTGTCACTTTGTTTCCTGGTATGGATTTTCGTCTGGATTCAGGACTTGGAGGTGGACAAATAACACCCCGGAATTGTGTTGGAAACGGCGAGATGTATTTACGTTTAATATTATCTAATGGTTAAATATTCTTTTCAATTTAATTTTGGTGGATAGCGAGGTTAACACTGCTTACTGCATTGCTGTCAAAAATGCTTCTCTCGCGCTAAAACAAACGGCCGCTTACGAGCGGTGCAAATGCGGCGTTGCCGTTCGTATTTTTTTGTAACGGCATTCAGACAATGTTGCCGGTCAGATATTTAACATTATGTAATTATTTTCACAATCAACCCTTACTATTTGTTGGTTTGATACCGACTCAAGACTCTCCAGATACACAGAGACATCCCCAAATGGGGACCATTTGGGGGTGCAACACTACCTATTTATTAAAATCGATAACACATTATTATAATATGCGATTGGTATTAATAATCGTAATTCGACATGTTTTAATTCAATTATAATCAATGTAATTTATATCTTCTTGGTCGATCCCTTGTGGTTGAGGAACGTAACCACCTTGGTCCGTTTGTCATCTTTTGAGCAACCAAGACTTTCCACCTCTCTCAATCATCTGTTTCTATCTGGACCAAGTTAATGCTGCTCCCAGTCAACTCCTTCACTTGGCCGTTCCAACATACCGACGCTATTCCTCTGCTTTGCCTTCCCTCGAGGCTATCCAAACCTACCAGTCTCTCCGGGTTATCTGGACCGCGCCGGACAAAATGTCGAAAAAACTGCAAATGCGTCTCAGACATATTATTGAGGACCGTTCCTTTATCTATAGTTTCTGGATGATTGACTGACCTGGCAGAAAAAATGGGATGCCTCCACCCAAGAGCAGGCACACATATATGTTTTTTTCCAAATATCAAATGGCGAATGGAGATAACCGCTTTGACTCTAGATCATTACACCAATCAATTCTTGACTGGACATGGTGGCTTTGCTAGCAGGCTCTTTGAACTTGGTCTTATTACCCGTTCAACATGTCTATGTGGCTGAGAAATACAGGATGCAAACCACATCCTCTGGGAATGTCCTAAAATGTGTACGGAAAGGTAAAAGCTGCTCAAATCGGTTTAACCAGTAGTTAGGCCCATCGGACCTGGTCGCCACAAAAACCAATTTTATTGCATTTAGAAAATTTGTGGCATTTGGGTCTGCCAACGTGAAGATCTCTTCACTTAGAATGGTCGGCAGTTTTGTATTAGCTTTAATTTGTTACTTACATTACTACATTTTAATATTGCCTCTACGTCCTCATCTCTCCTATGAGTACCTTAACTTTAAGTCGTGTAAATTCAGTCAAAGCCCATTTGAGTGCATGGCGACCTTAGTCTTGGGGAACTACTCCTGAGATATTTCCAGTCATAAAAAATGATGTTTCACACAAAGTTTAGGGTCCCATGATACGCCCGATTAAGACCGGGTGTGGTTTGGTGGGGCCATTCACTTCAATGACTGGTTCACCTGTGCTCTGTCCAATTAATACGAATCATTCGGTACCAACACCACATTTCGGAGGCATCAATTGCCTTCCACTCCCTTGCCTTCAGGATCCATAACTCGATATTGTACAAATGAAGAACACTAATGTTTGCACAGGCATAATTGTCGTGGCAATTGAAATTCCCCGATGCTTCCATATACCTAGTGGCAGGGGCGGGTCTAGCGGTAAGCGAACTAAACAGCCGCGTGGGGCTCCGAGGTATCAAGGGGCCCCGAGATCTTGGAATGTCTTTAAAGAATTGTCTTACAGAAGAGACTAGAGAAGATTTTCAAAGTAAATTCATTTTAAGTCATATGTGATAAGACCAAGGCAGAACTATTGCAAAAAACACAAACATATGAAATAGTTATAGAGCCTTTTCGAATATTATTTCGGATATTTACAAAGAGGACATTGATGTTTGTACTTTTGAAGATGAATTTGACCATTTTTTTTTAAATATTTCTTAGAAAACAAGGACACTATTAAAACCACACCAGACATCTATCGAGCCACCAAAGAAATATCTTGCACATTCCCAAACATTTGGGAATATATTATATATTTCTACATAGAAATATTATTAATTTTTTTAACAATCCCCTTATCTAATGCCTCAGGTAAAGGATCGTATTCTGTTTTAAAGCGTGTAAACAAATATTTGAGAAGTACTATATGAGAATAAAGATTAAATAGTATGGCCATTTTGTATATAGATCAAGGAATTTTAAACCGAATTGACACTGCCAAAATAATTGACGAATTTGCAAGAAATAAAGCAAGACGAAAATTTATTTAAAAATATGTTTTTTATTTTATGTCGATTACCTTTGTTATATTTTATTTTAATAAATGAATGAGAGTTTCTATGTATATTCTTGTTTGTTTCTATGTAGTATATTCTTTTTTTTCTAACTTAAATTTGGGGGCCACAAAATTTTTACTGCTCAGGGCCTCCACTTGACTTGATCCGCTACTGCCTAGTGATAAGACGTATCATCACATTTTCCCCAATCTGTATGCGCCTTCTTATCTCTTTATCTGTACTTCACATTCGCCTTCTCCACTAATGGTTGATCCCGTATATACAAACTCTTCCACTGTTTCTAGGTTAATTTAGGTATATTATATTTTATATAAAATTATTGTAACCTTACCTTACGCTTACACTATCTAGTTAGTGGACAGGAAGAAAATAATAAGCATTGCGTTGAAACTATAATTGGATCTTACATAAAAAATAAAGGAAATCGCAACGTCTTGTCATTACATAATACTGGAGATACATATATACATGAATATTTTGTTACTGGTTTAAAATGAAAACTATTTCTAGGATTTATTTAGTTACCTGTTTTACTTCCGAGTGAAAAATATTTAGTCCGGTTTCGAAGAAATCGAGATCTCGCTAGGTTGGTTCAATCATTCCATACTTTACTTGCTTGGCTTGTCGGGTGGTTCAATATTAATAATATTATTTATTTATTTTCTAATATAACTGTACCTGAGAGCCAGTGTATATTAAATCCAATCTTTTGAATTTGACCCTAAAATATCACAATTTACGTTAAAAAAAAATACCCATTTTCGGTAAAATTTGACATAAATAAGACACACTGATTAATTTTCAGGTGTAGTTTAAGGTTTTTTATTCCCATTATAAGTCCTGCAATTGAATACACATTGACGAAAAGCTTACTGGCCTTGGTCATGGATCTGGAAGGAAACAAAAAATGAAAAAAAGAATAAAGAGGTTATACAACAGAAATTAGATCTCTGACCTCTGAGAAATCGTTAAATTCTTTTTGTTTTGTCTCATGATATAGATATTAATATGTATCAAAGCTTACGGTTTGTAATGCAGAACAAAAATTAGGTAGTTTAATTAGTTCCAGTGCTTGAGGATACTAAAAAGCGTAAATCAGGGGCTTTAAAAACTATTCAAATATACGGTACAAAATAGATCGAATTACTTGGGTAAATAGAATATTGCTTACCACGGTAATATTAAAATAAATATTGCCATGTTTGAATCATGAACTCAGACTTGACAAATATCATTAATACCTACGACATAATTCCATCGTACAAAATATTCACGTATAGGCGCGATAGGTCGCCGTAAATGTTACTAATTATTGTAGGTAAACATTGGCGAATATAACTGCAGGCCAGCGCATCTAGTCTATACACAATGCTGCTATCGGTGGCTATCAGCGGCTGTGGTTTATCATATTATAATCAGTTTAACAATAAAGTAACCGTCTAAACTGTCACAACTGTCTATCTAGCCCTAAAAGTTAACACAGTCATGAGAGGTGCTGTTAAAACATAGCACTTTTTGACTTAATGTAACAATTAACTGGCTCAATACATAATTATGATAAACTACCTTTAATAGCAGCCTTGCGTATAGAATAGATGCGCAGGTGTCTATGTTGATAAAGTAAGGTAGAAATTACGAGGCGAAAGTAAGTAGTTGGCGGGTAACAACGGAATTCAGTGTTGCCGACTAGCTGTATGTTTTTGCGAGCTTCGCACGGCCGTCGCACGGTATGTGAGAATAAAAATTACTTAATTTTTTTAATATACAATCACAAAATAATCAAAACCAAATTAATACATAACCCTCATCATAATATAAATTGATAAAATATTTTTATGAAATGGATATTGTATGTGTACACGTATAAGATATAAAGTCATATCACATTTTGATACAATATTATACCTGCGCGTACATAACTACAACACTATACAATCAAAAAAATGTTCTTAGAATTATTCGAGGACATTTCCAATTAATCTGAAATAATAAATAAATATCTTTATCCACATAATGATTTATTGCATTGTACCTACCTATATTATGACGCATCCTACCAATACTATTAACTGGATGACTTATTAAAACTATTTACTTGAAATCGTTAGAAGATAATATAACACATACATAGCAATAATATCAACATTATTTTCGATATAGAACCAGGATAATATTATGGTATGTACGGTTTTGCTAAATGTCTAAAAGATCGTGGCTAGGCGATGCGCGGATTGCGGGTCGCGGGTGCAAATGACGCATGCCAAACGAAATATAATTTTTCATATAAATCTAACATGCGTTCTATAATGTTCTGTTTATTGTTCTATTAGTAACAATAATAATATATTCATTGACTTTTAAAGTAAATAGGTAACGTTTTTAGTCATCTTTACACGATTTTAGAATTAATTGACCCGTCGCCATCACGCAGCAAAGTGACGTGTTTCTGGCTCGACATTCTCTCACTGAATGGCAGCGAGTCCAAAATTTCGTCGCGCCTACAGTTGAAAATTATTTGGCGTTTCACTGATGCGTCACCTTAAGGCTATACCTCAGTTGAGGCACAGTCTAAAAAGATCGTGGCTAGGCGATGCGCGGATTGCGGGTCGCGGGTGCAAATGACGCATGCCAAACGAAATATAATTTTTCATATAAATCCAACATGCGTCCTGTAATGTTCTGTTTATTGTTCTATTAGTAACAATAATAATATATTCATTGCCATATTTTCTTTATCAAGTAAATGGGTAACGTTTTTAGTAATCTTTACACGATTTAGGAATTAATACCCCCGTCGCCATCACGAAACAAATTTACGTGTTCCCAGCTCGACGTTCTCTCTCCGAATGGCAGCGAGTCCAAAATTTCGTCGCGCCTATAGTTGAAAATTATTTGCCGTTTCACTGATGTATCGCCTTACGAACACGTGTTGTAAATAAATCATATCTTTCAGAGACGATTCCCCGTCTTTATACATAATTTTAAATGCCTCTGCCGCTATATCAAAAATATAATATTTTCGGTTCCTTGCTGATTGAATGTCGCACCTATCGTATATATATATTTTAAATCTTGTTGCATTTCTTATAAGACTAAATCAGTTATAGCTTATGGGTCCCGATACCTAAAAAATAATTAATTGCTTAGAGAAAAAAAAAGTCGCATGGTAATCAAGGCGGTTTTCTGTGACGACCAAATGTCATTTTTTCAAACGTGTGCATGCTACTTTATGCTCCTGGATGACTGTGAGATACGGTATTTTAACCAAGCTTAAAGATTTTAAGCTTTCGCTGAATTTTTAGGTTGCATTGGTATGACCACGTTACAGATACTCGAGTTCATCAGCAGACATGGCTGCCCTTGGTAATTGAAGTAATCACCTGAAGATGCTTCACGAGGTTGAGGCATGTATGCCCTTGTAGAATAACCTCATGGGTTCCATCACCATAGCTGAACCTCCTTGTAACGCTGAGGTGTGACAAGGTGAAGTAGTAGTAATGGTAGTAGTATATAGAAGATGTTTTTTTCCAGATTGCAACGATATAAAAACATAATAAAATTAGTGAACATCAGAAATATTCATTTCCTCTAATATACATATTATAGTTGAAATGATAAATTTATTAGATTTTAAATACGGTGATCATCAACCTCTTTATTTAAGAAAACAGTTCTTTATTTGAGCGATGTGTGTTTTAGCTTTATTGTATAAAAAAAACTTTGAAAACGTATTTTATTTTTGGCGATTTTGATTATTTTTATGAAAGCTAAATAAAGGTCTCTAATTAAATTTTGGATATAGTTAGATGGGTAGCTAAAAAGAAATGAATACGGAACTAAAAACACTGAAAAATTCTCCGACGTGAATTTTGAAGGCATTTTTATTTTGGTGAGAACAATAAGTGAATTATTCTCGAACAAAATACATAATCAGTCATTTTAAAAAAAGTGATATGGCGCTATGATACTGTATCGTGACCGTCATATATCTAAGGATTAGTGTGGACTATCTCAAGGAAGCTCCTCTAGTTTTTTTTTTACTTTGTTTATTGTTGCAAATTGCTGACACCAAGAACTCTAAGATATTTTTACACTGATTGCAGCCACCGAAGCCGCAGATTAGCAGATATTCTGTATGATTTAAAACTGACCAACCCCTTGAAATCCGATGTGTCATGTTTTCATAAAATGTATCCATTACATTGGAAGTATTGAATATTGATAAATCCTGTCTCATAAATTAGATCGAATTACTTAAGAAAATTTACCAATATTTTTGTTTAAAAAAGTGTTAAACTGTGTGAGATATTTATCCTTAATGAAAGACAAATTTAAAAAAAAAACTATGAGTAGCACAGCGTAGTATTGAAAGTTGCATGATATTGTAAAATGACCTGGACAAACTGAGCAATACAGTGACCGAGAAAAGTGAAAGGAGCTAGTATAGAACTTTATATGGGTATGAATTGATTCCTGCTGCTGCTGAAGAATGGGCTGAACACTTTCCAGGAGATTTTTCTTCTCAAAAATAATGTGTCAGATGAGTAGAAGAGGTGACTGGTGAGAAAAAAAATCCTAGAGTGGAGGCCTCAGATAGAAGTATTGGAAAGCCTCTAATATGTGGATGAATGATATCACCTACTGGAATAAGATGGATGCAATGGAGGGAAAATAATTAATATATATATGATCATGTATGCCAAATACTATGATAAGATCCATTTAAGATATAACTGGTTATCATTCACTATAAATAATTAATATAAAACTCGAATAAATAAAAATACCCGTATATTGTCAACGACCCTCAGAAAACCTTACGTGAGACGTTCCATAAGCGCAGCAATGCAACTTACTTCCCTCTATCCGGTGACTAACTAAACATGTAGTATCAGATGAAATTGTGTTGTGTATAAAAGCATTTTGGATTCCTTACAGAAGCACACTTCCTTGCAATAACTGCAACAGCATTGTACGTATTGTGAAGGTGACCAAAGGTGAAAACATGGATTTACTTCAGAAATTAATGGTGTGTATTAGTAACAACACAATATTATAATGATCACTCACATACATTACTTATGTATGCATATTCTGATTTGAGTTTTTTTTACATTTATTTAAGTATACTACTTTTGGTTTTTCAGATATGCGTCACGGCATTTATCTTAGTGAAAACAAGCAGCTGTTCAATTATCAGAAACTCCAAGCCTCTTCAAAAGCGCCAGATTGGAGGACCATTAATTCCACCCCCATTCAATGGAGGATTTCCTACTGGATTCGGTCCTAACGGCCCCCCGATCGGCTCTCAATTTGGTGGCCCCCCATTTGGGCCCCAATTTGGTGGGCCCCCATTTGTCGGCCCCCAATTCGCCCCACCAATTTCTCCCCCATTCGGACCCCCAATTCTCCCCCCAATCGGCCCATCATTCGGCGGCCCCACATTTAGCGGCCCTCCAATCGGCGGCCCTCCAATCGGCGGCCCTCCATTTGGCGGGCTCACATTCGGCGGTCCTCCAATCGGTCCGCCTTTCGGCGTTTTTAATCCTAATCTTATACCAAATCAAGGTTTCAGACCGATAATTGGACCAAATGTGAATAGCCCCGTCGGAGGAATCAACCCAGGTTTATCCGGAGGTGCAACGATAGGACGCCATACGTTTTCGACGATTGACAATACTGTCGGAGTGAGAGTTCCTCAGCCTGTGCCAATACAAGTGCTGAGACCGATTCCAGTGCCCATTCGAGTCGGAGTTCCGGTGAACGTGCCCAGAGCCGTCGGGGTGTTGGTACCGCAAGCTGTGGGAGTCCCCGTCGCGAGAGCAGTTCCTGTGGTCGTCCCGAGGGCGGTGGGCGTGCGGGTGCCGCAGCCGTTCCCGGTCGCCATAACGCAAGCCGTCGGCATACCCTTCCCGCAGCCAATACCCGTGAACGTTCCTATTGCGCAGCAATCTGGAGTTCCACTAGACGGCACTCCGTTCAACAGTGACTTTCTAAGCCAAAACGATGGAAACTCTCTCAACGGAGCGGGGGCATCATTTTTATCTTCAGGACAAGGAAGCGAAATAGGTTCTTTGGGCATCTCTGATATCTTGTCTCTTTTAAGACAGCAGTCGCAAGGAACCGGAATAGGACCTTCAGCTGTTGGGTAGGAACAGATTTATTTTGGAAACCTCGCAGTTATAGGCAAGTCGTTTCGGCCTGACTATTCTTCAGATCATCCCTCAATTAAAGTAAGGCTTGCGCATTTTTAATCAGCTAATTACAGTAAAACTTAGCGCGTTCTAATCTCTCACAGTATGTTACGTCATTGTTGTTCAATTTTAACGTTGTTTGACTGTTGATCTCAATACAAAATCACTAACAAAATAGATGCTCTGAAGTACGATTCTTTTTCCGTTTGTTGGTATTAATCATCGCTGCCAGTATGTCTACATCTATATTTAAGTTTTCAAACTTTTGTTTAAAACGGGACTGATGAATAAAATCGGCAGAAAATAGTATCAAAAATCGCTGAAAATCTGTTGTATTCTGTGTGTTAAATTCGTTTAGGATTCGTTTACTTGTGAAAATTTATTTACCTTATAAATAAAACTATCAGTTTTTCAGTTATATATAATATGACGATATTTGGCAAGAGGAAATTCTGTATAGAGGTCATATTATCTGGATATATTTAAAAGAAAAACGTTATGAGCTTATATTTACCGTTTTAAAGGTCGTCTAAACACCGAAACTTTAAATGATAGAAAAAAAATCTTTTAAAAAAATACCATTTTTATAAACACTGAAGCTATTTGCAATAAAACAAAAAAAACGCTAGATTTAACAGCCAGATGTTTACCTAATAAAACGTTAACCAGAATAGATAGACTTTTTCAACAATGAGTAAAGTTTAAAACATGATTCACTAATAATGCAATTGGACCACAGGAGAAAAAGAAAACCAGTGTGTGTGTGTCAGCTAGAAGCCCACTTAATTAACATCTTTTTAAATATTTAAAAAAATAGCTTGCTGCATTTATTGTACTGTTTGCTTATTAACCCTTACCGATAGATACACGACTTTGTCCTCGTGATATACGGAAATATAAAGTAGACAGATATACAAGGCGAAGTCGACCCATTTGTTCCATTTCTGTGAATATTCTGTCAGTTCCTTTAGACACGCGTGTTAGTATTATAACACTCGACTTAGAGCTCGGATGGGACCGCGCGAATAAAGGCGGCCATTTATTCACGTCCACCTCACCGTTGCACCGGTGCTATATGATACACAACATTCTCGTAATTAACTATCGTTACAAGAGCTTTATCTTTTAGTATAACTTTTATTTTGTAACTTCGGAACCTTTTGATATATTACGAAACAAAAATGGTACCAGCAATGTAATAAGATTTGAAAGTATTATCAATATTGGTCTAGTAGCTTTTACGTTATAACAGAACAAACTGACAAACATATAGACAACGAGACTGCTTAGGTACAGTAGAAATAATCAAAACGCTGATCAAAATACAATTAATAGTTTTGTAACATTTCAATAATTTTATTATTAGTACGTATAGCTGATATCGATATTTACTATTGCGCTTCAAATCCAGTTTGCGACTAAGACCTTCAAGTAGATATTTTTAACCACTACTGTTTCACCCCCACAAATAAGACCGTGTCACCTGTTATAGTAATGTATTATTTTTTTTATATTCTTCTTTTTATGTTTATACAGTTCCATAATAGGTATATAATGATAGTTAAATAAATATTTACCAAAAATGTTACTACATGTATATCTATATTATGTGTTATATTATATAGTTTTAAGTATTATTATTGTATGTAAGACATTTATTTACCATGGTTAATTAAAATGAAAATAATAAACACTTAATGCCTACAAAAATATTATTTTTTATTCATTTATTCTATATATTATTTTGCATGGTGTAGAGTTGGCACTCACTTCTTAATTCATACCAAATTACTTATAACAAAACTGACACATCAGAGCCAAACCTCAAACAAAACCTAAAATCATAGACAAGCAAATATAAATGCAATAAATTAAAAAAAAAAACATATATCAGCATTTCCATCACAGTAAGCATACATTTAACAGCCACACTGTATATTCAACTCATGATCATAATACACGTTACTGTACAAAAACAAGTCTTAACAAAATTGTTATTTTTTAATAAACCATTCAATGAATAATTAACAAGATTTGAGAATGTAACATTCCGTAAATTCAATAAGTTATGTAATACTATTATTACATAACTTGAAAACACCTCAAATATAAATACCTACTAGAAAAAATCACATTTGAAAAAATACGACGCCGTACATCCACCGGTATCGCACCAATATCCTTTAACCAAGTAGGCTACATGCCTACTACCTAATTATGATAATCAACCATGCCTGTCTGGGTACGTCTCTGTAATGTATTTTTTCTAAATTATAGTCTTTTTGGTACATCTAACGTAAAGGATTTTAATGACAATTTTACATGCCTAGTGAAAATTAAAGTAAACCAACTACTAATCTAGGCATAATAAAATTATAGTACGGTTGGCCACAATTAGAGTTTGAATTATTAGGCACAGTTCGTCAGCTCTGTTTTTTTTTGTGTGTATATATATATATATATGTATTTATCTTTACTGTGTTAGTTAGCATGCTAATCAGTTGTCGATATCAATGGTAATACCACAATCTAGTACAATGATAATATGAATACTATATCCTTTATTAGATTTGATAACATCAAGTATAAAAATATATAAAGGTGCTTATAAATATTCATTCAGCTATAAGTTTTCAAATACCCACAAGGCCTTTTGGTGACATAATATTTGTGCAGTTGAGGTAATTTTAAAATTATTTTTATTTTATTTGGTGGATATTATCTATTTTTCTAATAATTAATAAGTGAATAAGTAATAATTATAAGTGATCAAACTAAAAAAAGGTGAAATTTAATTGATAGGTGACATAAATCAAACAGGTAGCAAAAAAAATATATTTTTTAAATTAATTTACTTGGTAAAATTTCATTTTATAAATGATAATATAAATTACATCAAACAATCAAAAACCCAAATATTACATAGGTTTATTAAAAATTTTTAATAACCTTAAAAAGTATGTTTAATAATATATTCATAAGAAAAATGGTTGAAACAATGTCGATATGAAGATTTTTTCAGAATTAAAAAATAATATTCTAAAGCTGTGTCTAATGAATCAAATATAATTTATTTATAATATTATATCACATATAGGTATACATATTCATCTAGTTTAGTGCTTTATTTCAAGAGTGACCACAATGCCTCCGCGAGTGAATTAGAAAATTTTACTTGAATTTAAAAGATACTTTTACCGAATACGATACACAATATCTACCTTTTTTTTTAAAATAAAAATATATTTTTATTTAAAAAAAAACTTGCAATAAAAATCGATATAAAGTCAGATTTTTATTAGCAGGTAAGTACGAGTACATAGTATTTTAAAAATACTTTTATAATGAAAATAGAGTTCTTTCAAGAATACAATAAAGTGTGTTGAATAATTCATAATTTTGATTTTTTAATAACATTGATTTTTCTTGAAAGTATAATAATTGTGTATAACATGATTTTTATGATTTTTTAATAAACTATTTAATCAATAAATTAATTAATTATAAGTACATTTAAGTTTAATGATAAAATATCAATAAACTATTATTTTTTCAAAAGAATCGTATATTTTTTATCAATTTTTTAAATTGTTACCTAGTCTATTTTTTTAACGAAACGTTTTGTTTTAAATGAAATTTCTTAGTCAAATGTTTCAAATTACAGGTTTTGTTAAAAAAAACGTACTCTCACTCTTTGAGGGTGAGAAATTTATACGTAATTAATTGAAATGGATTAATATTATTGTGTTTATTATAATTTTTATCTTTTACCGTCAATATTTAAAAAAAATGAGACGCAAAAATTATCAATTTAATAATAATAATAAATAATTACAAGATAAAAAGAACTTTTTATATACAATGTTTTTAAATTTTCTGTTGAATAATATAAACTTGACGATCAAAAAAATTTGTACTTCATAGAAATAATACTGAAATGTCATATTGATTTCCATAGTAACGCACGTATATATTAATATTAATAATTTTGTTGCTAGGACCCACTTAGCAACCAATAATAGTTTTACTTGTTACGGATTTCTTCCGAAATAACTTTTCATATAAAACAGAATTAACTGAAAATGAAATCAATTCTACTTAAAATGGCTAAACGTATAAAAAAAATGCATCGGCATCGTGTTCTGACATATTCTAAAAGTTTCAAATGTCTAACTAGTCGAGAAGTTAGTTAAAAATCGATTGCAAGATTTGTACCGGACAAATAAGAATACGACATAATAAAAACGTTCTAAAAAGTGTCAATTCATCATATTAAAATGTGAAAATACGAGTAATATCTGGAAAAAATACATTTAGAGAGAAAACCATTTAAATTCTAACTGACTTTTACAATTTTATTTTAATTAATTTATATGAACTAGTTTATTATGACGTAAATATCTGCTAATATTTAAATTGTATAACATTTAAAAACGGTCATAATCTTTATGTTTCTTTTTTCAAAATACTTATGTAGTTAAAAATATAAAATAACTTCTCATTCCTAAATTTTCAATATTTTATATTTATTATATATATTTTGGAATCAAGAAATCAAGCGAGATTGCAAACCGTAGTCACCGTGATATTTTGTTTCTTTTGGTTAAATTTTCATATGTACATAATATTATGTAGATTTGACTTTAGATAAGTGTCTTGAAACTGTGTTAGGAACGATGCCTGTCTTAAATAAAATTGTAGGAATACTAAAACGACATTAAATTACCGCAATAAAGGTGTTTGGTGCCATCCCTCCCGCCCACATATAAAAATATATTATTATGAATATAAAATTTAATCTGTGATAAACTAATCATTTTATTTCCGTAAAAATATTTCTATATTAATGAAAATTTTCACTGCAGCTGACATTTTTTTTACGCATATGGAAAAATTCATGCTTATATTTTCTATTATTTGATTTTTGCATATTTTTTATGTACAGTAGTAAAAATGTTTTGATACCGCATAATATAGTATTATGTATTTAAAAAAATATAGGATATTTTGTCGCCCCCTGAATCCTGCTAATGGAGTACCTCCAATTGGCATGGTTGTGCAATTCAATCCAGTTTGTTTCACTAACTTACTAGTCCACGATACTCCTCAAAGATGAAAAGTCCTCGTTTGTTACTTTCACCTTTCCTCTTCCTCTAAACACTGATGCTGAAAAAGAATGAATGAGAAAACAGACTATTTAATACGTGAAATGACGCTGGACACAGCATTGAAGACCTGGCAGTGAAAGTGGGGTGCCTCCGCTAAGGGCAGACATACAGATTATTTTGTTTTGTTCGTAATATGCAATGGTGATTGGACATGCCGCTTTGACAACTGACAATTTTCGACTGGACACGTTGGTTTCGCTACCAAACTCTATGAACTTGGACGTATTACCCAACCTACATGTCAATGTGACGGAGAACTATAGGATGCAAACCACATCTTTTGAAAATGTCTGGAAATGTATACGAAAAGGGAAGAGATGCTCAAGTCGGTTAAACCAACCATTGGGCCTATCAACCGTCCGACTTCGTTACCACAAAAGCCAACTTAAAAAAAATGCGGCGTCTTACTGCAGATGTGAACATCTGCTCACATAGTCTTGTAGTGTTGTTGTTAATTTATTTTTTAATAATATATAGTTATTTAGTATGTTATTTGTTTTTTGTTAGTTCACCGTGCTCTTCTCTCCCGTGGACACTTTTTGTTAGAATGAATCACAGTAAAATCAGTCAAAGTACACTTCAGTGAGTGGTGACCTTAGTCTTGGATATTTGCACCTGAAACATTGCCAGGTTTAAAAAAGTGCTGATGCTTTCCACCAAACGTAGGATTTTGTAATACGATCGATTAAGACGGAGTGTATTGCGGAGTGGGTTGGTTTGAGGGGATTTAAGTTTGTTTTTACCCGTTATCCACAATAATTGTTCTGATTAAATATACGGTCGGTGGAGAATATTCCCGTTTCTGAAATCATTCGGACGCCGTGAATAATTATTGTAAAGATTTTCTGGATTTGGATATTATTGTAATCATAAAATTCATATTTTTACTTTACAGTGAGAGAGAAGATCACTGAACCATGGCTTTACCCAAGTTTACAGAAGCCTGCTGCGGGTGCAACCTCAGGACTGGAGTTAAATTTATTGGAATTTTCGAAGATGTGAGAAAATTTGCCTTCACAAGTTTAGTGTTACCCATACTATAGTAGAACACAGTGGCGAATGGTGAATGAAAGCTGTTAAAATCTGCCATAAATAGTGCACACTAAGCTATGTCAGTCATACGTATTTGTTTTCATTGAAATAAGACTTCAATTTACAGGTGATGTTGGTTAGTTTTTAAATTTCAATTAAACCCTGCAAAACCAAACCATTATAGATAATATTCAAAAAACACTAATCTATCTAAAATATGCAATTAAATCATACATAACTTTGAATAGTTTATAGACAGAATGATATTTTTTATCTATTAGTCTGGTTTAGGCAGGGCTTAATGAATTTAAAAAAAATGAACCAACAATATGTGTAATATGTATTCTCAATACAAGGAAAATCAATATGAATGAAAAAGTGTGCACAATATTGCCATATCGCTCAAAATATACCAAAACTATTATGGTTTAGGCAGGGTTTAATTGTTTTTTAAAAACTACCAATGCCATCTGTAAATAATTATAGTCTCAGTTCAATAAAAATAAATACGTATGACTAACAAAGTTTAATGTGCACTGTTTATGGCGCATCTTAACAGCCTACCTCCACCCTTCGCTATTGGTAGAACATTTTATCAAATATAGTATATGCATATGTGATTTCTTCTCATACGAAGGTATTAAGCAGGGCTACTGTGATTAATGTTCACTTACTATTACTGACTATTTTTAAACCAAGTTCATTACATCGCTTTCTTTTGCATGGGGCACTTTCAAATATGTCTTGTTACGTGCCAAAACTATCGACCTTTACGGCAGTGGTTTCCAAACTCTATGTTACTACGCCTCCCTTTAAAAAAAAAATTATCTTAGTGCCACCCCCCCTTTATTTCATTAAATAATACAGACACCTTTTTTAAATAGTCAAAAATGTACCTACTTATCGCTGAGGTTAATGGAAGTATGGTATCACATCAAATTGCAATGCACAATTTAATCCACATATTTAAAATGTTTGATAGCCCTGAAACAAATAAGCACCGCAGTCGACTTTTTTTACTATTAAGAGTAAATAATTTGTGATGTGTGTTAATCTAACTTAGCTGGTTTAGGCCCCCAGGCTCGAGCCCTGTCAGCCCCTTCCATGTGGGGACCATGGATTCTATATCCACGTGAACTTTGTAAAATCGAGATCTTATAAATAAATATGTAATGTGAAAAGAAGAAACTATCCAAAATCTCAGTAAATAAATTTTTGTTTGCTTCAATATAATACCTGGTGCAGAAATCATTTAAAAGTGGAAACATGGCGAACTTATTTTTTTTTTGTAATTTAGATTTCCAAAGCTCCACTTTTTTATGAATGTCTTCACTTTGTCTTTTTAAATCAGCGAATGCATTAGTGGTCCTTGCATTGATTTATTCACTCATTTTTTCCTAATTTCAACCAAATAGACAAGTTTAACAACAAATTTATATTTCCTAAACAAATTTACCTCAAATTTCAATATA
Source organism: Rhyacophila brunnea (assembly GCF_057557595.1). Taxonomy (NCBI): domain Eukaryota; kingdom Metazoa; phylum Arthropoda; class Insecta; order Trichoptera; family Rhyacophilidae; genus Rhyacophila; species Rhyacophila brunnea. The sequence goes on along the minus strand of NW_028232871.1, from coordinate 34,095,522 downwards.
TTAATTTGACCCTTTTATTTCATTTTTGTCTATGAAATATGGCATCTTAGTATGGTCCAAAGATCTCAATGATTGAGCTTTAAGATTGTCTATACAAGGCTCAAAGATAATTACTTTTTGTGAATTTACAGGCGATAGGCTTTATACTGCTGATCGTCTCAATTGTAAATGGTAGAGAATTTGGAAGTTTGGTTCCCAAGCCAGGGATGGAATACTTTCGCAATGTAGTTTATGGGGCCTTCATCACCTTGGGAGTCGCTGGCTGCATCAGTATTGTCTTCGCTATTATCCTACACGTCGGTGCCAAAAAAGTAAGAATATCAAAAATACTATTCACTTTAGTTCTTGACTTTTTTTGCCAATCACTGCATTCGCACTTTAAAAAAAATGGATGAGATAAATCAATAGACTGCAGCTTCTATATCGAGACATACACGTCACCGCGGTCGTTTTCGGAACTAAAATCGTTGCAATACTGCCAGCATGCAAAAAGTGCGTGACGTAATACTGTAATCGCACACAGTTTCATGACGTGGATGTCAATATATTATAGAGGAGTACAGTAGTGTACACTATTTTTTGATCATTATCACCAGCATTGTCAACTTACCGTTTTTCATGCAGCATTAAGGGGGGACATGCTCGTCGAAGGTCAAAATTGAGTTTTTATTGTATTTTCAAACCATGATCCTGGATACTCCTTAAACGTTGTAGATAATCTATTTACACAATTTTGAAGCTTTATTATCCTTTATAGTTATTTTAAACATTTGATGACTGCATGAAGTATTTTTGTTACATAAAATAGTATTCTTTTAAACCTCTCGCTCTAATGTTTTAGAATATAGTCATATTTCGGTACATAACTGTGCAGTGGTGTTAAGATTTTTTACATTTATTAATTTTTAAACGCATTTATAAAACCATTAGCATAATTTATTACGAGATAAGTTTTGTAAAATATTCACGTTAAAAATTATATTGATAATCTCTGTGATCCCAAATTTGACAAGAATTAGGCATTTTACTATTCAAAAAATCGGCAAGATTAACACATTTCAAGATGATTCTAAAGATATTTATTATAAGCTATGTCTTTGACCATTCAAGTGTGATAAACATCTTATGAATAATGATTGCTTTATAATAATTATTGACCTAAGAATAAGGTAGTGTTTTTTTGAAATACGCCATTTCTTTTGTCATTCCCCAGTGGTTAAGCTGCAACATACGGCCGTAGCCATAAAATAACAGACTATAATTGAAGTAGGGAGTAAAATGATATTGACGCGCGTGTTTGAACATGTACCGTTTAAAAAAAAATAAAAAAAAATTCGGTTAGGTACATGTTCAAACACGCGCGTTAACAGAATTTTACTCCCTACTTTAATTATAGTTTGTCATTTTATGGCTACGGCCGTATGTTGTAGCTTAACCACTAGGGAATGACAAAAGAAATGGCGTATTTCAAAAAAACACTACCTTATTCTTAGGTCAATAATTATTATAAAACAATCATTATTCATAAAATTTTTATCACACTTAAATGGTCAAAGACATAGCTTATAATAAGTATCTTTAGAATCATCTTCAAATGTGTTAATCTTGCCGATTTTTTGAATAATAAAATGCCTAATTCTTGTCAAATTTGGGATCACAGAGATTATCAAAATATTTTTTTATCGTGAATATTTTACAAAAATTATCTCGTAATAAATTATGCTAATGGTTTTATAAATGCGTTTAAAAATTAATAAATGTAAAAAATCTTAACACCACTGCACAGTTCGGTACCGAAATATGACTATATTCTAAAACATTAGAGCGAGAGGTTTAAAAGAATACTATTTTATGTAACAAAAATACTTCATGCAGTCATCAAATGTTTAAAATAAATATAAAGGATAATAAGGCTTCAAAATTATATAAATAGATTATCTACAACGTTTAAGGAGTGTCCAGGATCATGGTTTGAAAATACAATAAAAACTCAATTTTGACCTTCGACGAGCATGTCCCCCCTTGAAAGAAAGATCATTGTCACGTTAATTCAATTTTGAGATAAACTGAAAAGCTTAATTACTTCCTCGTTACATTATTTATTAAACACAAAATTACAAGTGCTTACATGTCAGTTTAATATTAATTACAATCACAATTCACTATAGTTAAATATATAGTTTTGGAATGAAAGAAAAAAATATATATTTGCAGTGGTCTGTAATTTGAAGGTGATGCTGGTTGATTCCGGATCTAGGGGGGAGGGGAATACCAGGATGCCAGAACTGACCTTTTATGATTTTGATGATGGCTCCGTGGTCTGGTCGCGCTATCACTCGCGCGGTGTTGTTTGTTGGGTTATCCGGTGCGCGGTACTTGACGGTACACTGTTGATGGATGATATATGAGGTTGATGAATGATGATGATAGGTTGTATGAATGATGAGATAAGGAATCATGGCTTGCCAGGTATTCAGAAGTATCACTTGGACGACAGTTACACTATATCAAGCTGAACCGCCCGGGGTCCACAAACAACTTCTGAATCAATCTGTATAATTAAATTAATCAATAAACTGTGGTTATAAACAACATGCACCTATTTTCTAAATTTTTGAATATTTTTTTGTTCATGTGAATTTTGACTAACGCGGTGTGTGATTAATTCCCATCCTTATAAAATTAATTCCAGCGCCATTTACTAATAACTTTTATAACCCTAAAACTTAAAGTAACCTTCCTAAGGGCGACAAAGATTCGATTGAGAATTTTTAGAAGACGCTAGATTTATTTAAAAGCAGAATTCAGAAGAATTTTTAACAAAGGAGTTTCGATTGGGTATTAAAATTAAACACTGTGGATACAAACTTAAATTCAGTTATATAATACTTTGGTAAGGAACATTATTTATCAATAATTCGTTTATCCTTATTTATTTTGAACGGGTTGCAGCCGTCTAAATTACTCTAAACTCTAGTCGATCGCTCTCCATTGTCACGTTAATCGTGGAGCTAGCGTAATCTATTTGCATTTTTGTAAACTATGTAAAAATGGCGACATATTTGAATTATATAAAATTAAACTTGGCCTGTTTTGTTCAAATAATTACTTCAACCAATTACAAATCTCTCACTGAAACATTATCATGGTGGTAAAACTCTGGATTTTTCAACAAATTGAATACAACAAAACTCGAATGATTTTTTCAATGTTTTTAGTTTTTCGATACGAGGCTAGCGGTGTAACTTAAATATATCAGCAGACAGTATTAAATATTTGAATCTATTCGGAATTAATTACATAAAACCAACCATTTTCTAATATTTCTTAAATAATTAGTAATATGACATGAATTGTGTTTACGCGTTACATCACAACCAGTGACATGTTTAGTGCCGAAGAGGCACGACGCATTGACTGATTTTAAGCCCTACAATAAAAAAATTAACAATTTCATATCCACGAAATGTACCTACTCTCAAAGATCTAGGGATAAAATATTCGCAATTCTCTCAGCAACGCGTGATCGGCTTACTTTCACGGGACGTCACTTATTTTAACATTGATGAATAATAGTTGAACATTTGTTATCTAAAAACTAAATTAATATCAATATATGAGAAATACTTGTCTTTTATAGATTTTGTATAATTTCTGTTTGGAGGTTGCCTTTTTAATGTTTGACAAATCGGTTGCTTCATTTGCCGCTGTTCACAATGACCACAATGTTGTTCATTTTTTTTTAAGTTTTCCGCATAAGGAATCTTGGTCTATTAAGAGGTGTAATGTTTTATTTTATTTTCAGGAATATAAAGGATTCCTGACTGCATGGGCGTACGGCACAATATTAAGCAGGATCCTGTTATTCATCGTTGGAGTAATACTTGCATGGGCGTATGCGGAAATTGGCGCCACATCTCAAGGAGTCACTTACATCGTTTGCATCTTGATATACATAGGTACAACCACTACTGTTTTTTGATTATTTCTACATAAAATACTTTTAAAAAACTGTCTTGAAGTATTTTTTTTACGTATCAATCACAGTCGGGCTCAAACCAAAGTTATTTAGATTAGTAAACTGCCGGTTACGCTATTCTGGCCAACACACGATTGACAATTTTTAAGGGGGATCACATCAAAAGTTTCGATTTCATAGAGCATATAGGTCAAAATTATATCTGAATCTAATTCCAATTATAATCCAATTTAAATGTATCTTCGAGGCATCTTATCTAGCTGTCAATGTAATTATGTTTTAATTACAGTTATTATTTAAACAATGGTATATATTTTATATATATTATTACACGAGGCAGCAGTTCCTGGACTGTAAATATTTTATATTAAAACCTTGCCATATAATATTGAAACGTAATCAAAACATTATGAAAAGTATATATAAAAATTATGACAAATATTTTGATTAGGTCACCGTTCTCGTTTGATGCAATTATTCAAAAATAACCGAATAAAATGCATTTTAATTTTTCGTAAAAATCGATGTTTTTTAGATTGAAAAAAAAAACAATAAAACTATGATTAATTGACAAAAGAGACACGTTGCTTCAAAAGAAACTTATTAAATCGATAATTTTGTGTCAAGAAACTGCTTGGAACATTAAATAAAACTAAGAGTAGAACCCTTGTTTTTAGCCGTTTTTTCTAACTTGTCGTTTTTTATTTGAAATAAAAAAATATATTTTATTTTTCCCATTGTATTTAGATAGGTATTGATTGATTAAAATATGTTTAAAGCTTTAATTTGATAATGAATTTCTATGCCTCTTCCCCTTAATGATGTGATTTTCCTCCTAATTTAATTTTCAAGTATGTTTAAATTTGTTTAGTAAAATCATTGGGTCATTTATAAGATTTTATTTAGTATTTGTTGATACCACCTTACCATTAGTCATTAATAATCTTCATAATAAATCGAACTATGAAAAAATATGTCTGTACAATGGTTGAGCGGCTTAAGCCATGGTTTATAATGTCGTGGGTCCCAGGTTTGAACCCTGGGTCTGGCAAATACATATATTGTTTTTCAATTTGTGTTTCGAGTCAGAGAATGGACCTAACAGGTTGAGCATGTTGCTAACATCCATTTCTCGTAAAAACAAAAATCTGTTAATACAACCTTTATAATGTGGAGCCCCATATGATCCTGTCAGGATTAAATATCAGTAAATATAATAACACAACAAAGAGGCAGTTTTGTATAAGTAGATATATTTTTATAAGATTAGTGGAGTTTGTAACTTTGGAGAGAAATTGTAAAATGTTGCGATCTTTACGAGAGAAAAAGTATTTTTGGTTATAAAATATGATTATAAAATTGCAGATGGATTTCCGCAGATAGTAAAAAAAATATCGCAAAATTACAAACTCCTATAGAAAGTTTTACTAAAAATATTTTATCATGTAATAACATAACGGAAACAATAAATGCAATGTAGGTACATAATATAATGCCTGTGTTGACAAAATAATAGGTACACTTTAAAAAGTATTATTTTCATGGATATCTGAAACCAGGTATTCATTAGCAAGCCGTAACTGTGACCGTTGCTGATACAGTAACCCGTTTGGATGCGAAATGATTAGTTCGCGAGCATAATAAATATATATTTCCCATCTAGAGTTGGTTACAATATTTGGAACGGTTAAAGTTACGCCTTGCTAATGAGTACCCGGCTTTATGGAATGAACTATGGTGTAATTTTTAATTAATGAACGAAGACGTTCAAAATAATACGGTTTTATGGTATAAATATATTTATATTCTCATAACGTTTTAACGTTCATGATTATAAAAGATAGGGCATAACATTGATAAAATATCTTTGCCAACAAGTTTATTGATTATTCAAGCTTAAATTAAAATACCTAATTGTTGTGTTTTTTTTTACTTGTATGTAATACTTACACCTTGTTCTTGATTGGTGTTGCCTTTCAGGAATACACTGTATTATTGTTTATATTTTTTCTATAAATTAAATTTTATTTTAAAACATGCATTTCTCTGCAGTGGACAAATTGTGTTGATAAAATACTTATATTTTTTATTCACATGAGGCACTGTTAATTTATAATTTATATAAAAGATTAAATGTGATCGATTAGAATATGTAATATATACCTGAATTAGTGTTGCCCTCATTTCTATTAAATGAAATTATATTATAATTCCAGCTATAACCATTTACACAATGTTGGTGGTAAGAAGTCTACGTCTTGAATTTGAAGAATCACCTCAGCAACAGAACAACGCTGGAATGGCGCGAGCCTAAATTTAATATATTGTAGTTTTGGTCAGCGCTCGAAATGGAAAATTTTACGAACCGGAGCGCTCGATGATTTTACGAAAATATTAACATAGTTATCTAAATTTATGAGTATTTTATAAAAATAAGAGTTAAGTTTTTTTGTTTTATGGCCGATCTAGCTCAGACGGTCAAATTATTTTCCTACGAGATTTTAATAATCGGAACGACGCTCCGGTGCGTTCCGGTCCATTTCGAGCCCTGGTTTTGGTACATCAAAATCTCTCATGATTCAAAATGACTACTGATTATGACATATATATATATATATATATATATATATACAACACGATGTCAATATCTATATGTTTTAAACTATCATCTTACTTATCACAATGATTGGTTGTATTTTTTTATTCTTGAAATAATTCTCTCTTAATACAATTAGCTAGTAATAATATATTTTCTCGTTGTACTTTTGTACCTATAGTATATTAATTTATTCGTCGATTTACTTAAAATTATTGTTTTCTGTTTTTATATAAGTAATATTTATAAATAAATGAAATATATAAAGAAACATTTCGATTACTTAGTTATTTATGCAAACACGCTTTTTTATATGTATTCTTTTATTTCTTGGCATATTATGTATCTATGCATGGTGACCCTCAATTTATTTATTCCTTAGTTACCCACCGAAAATCTCATAAAGACAGATCCATGGTAGAGGATATAATATCTACCCAACTTCCGAATAAAATCGACGGATAACACTGATCGATAACCCGCCGTTCATAAGCTTAAAAATAAGATTATACATATATTATATTATACGTTGGTGTAGATGTCTTTGTATTTGGTAAAGTAGAACGCTAACCGCTAGGTAATGCTGTTCAAATTTTTCAAGAAATATACGTAGCAAACCAAGCGAAAGTTCCCTAACGGTAAATGTTGATTTACGTGCATAACTCCGTGAGATTTTACCCGATTTGGTATATTACGAGTTTGCCTTGATAGTAGATGGGCCGAGTTGTACCTGCGGGCATGACCACCAAGATGTTGAACACAATCCTCTGGGATTGCCCGCTTATGGAACTCGAACGAGCGGAGCTGTTTGCCAGGGTCCGTCTTCACACGGGCACAATTGGTCATGGAGATCTGATAGCAACCGAGGCCAACTTTGCGGCATTCAAGAAATTTGCAGCGTCGTATGGGGAGCAAGATAGTCCCGACTTTTTTGTAGACTCATCCATTTCAATTCGTGACACTCAGTATGCGGGTACACAAAGCGCTTAACGTCAGCGGACAGCAGAGCCAGTCCAAAAATAAATCTTTCTTAACTTTATTCTTTATGCACTACGGTGCATGGTTGCAGCATCAGTCCCGTGCGCACTTAAAATCACTTCTTTCAGACACGTTTAAAGCATCATAGAAAGCGGCCGTGCATATCCACGGCTGTGCATATATGATGGGTGGTGGTGGGAACTTTAACATAGTACAATTCAATACATACAATAAACAAAGCAAATTAAAATTTTGTATGTGTCTAATTTTGAACAAATCTCCAGTAAGTCCTCTCCATCTCCAGATTCTTTCACTATTTTTACGTTGGATGGTTTTAACAGATTGATTTTTTGACTAAGCTATTAAGTCCTTTAGCCGCATCAAAGAACATGTATTTTTTAACAGATTCGGTATCAAATCCGCGCCCAAGGCTAAGCGGCTGTTACTTTACCACACAATTACACCCACTTAAGGCATGACCCTATTTTATATTGTAATCGTTTAAAAATATGAATATTTTATTATCTAAAGTATGTCAATACCCCCTGAAAAAAGAGCCTTGTAAGCAGAAGGAAATTTTCCACACTGCTTGATTAATATGTGTGGAAAATGGTTGCGTTCACGGCTCATAAATTTGATTGTGACATAATGCAAATTCATAAGATTCCACTCGGAGAGAATACACTGAAATTAATGTTGTAGCAAGACTCCACTTTTAAATTATACTTAAAAGGAATTTTACCAAATAATGATATGTCCTAGTTAAGTGTCCGTCTAGACTCTAAACTCTACAGTCTAGACAGCTGTTCTATCACTTCCGTATCTTGTTTTTTTTTAATTACTTCTTAGATAAAGTGTAGCTTGTGATATTAGCGACATCTACTAACGAAATTAATAGACTATTTAATTTATTACAATAATTTTAGTATTGCGGCATTATATATAAATATCGCAAACCTTTTTAAATGCAAAAAAATATTTTTTTGATGCATTAAAAACATTATAATTTATGGTTTAAATTGAATTTCGAAATTTTTGTAGGATAAAGTCCCTATTCAAAATGACAACGATTCCTGGTATTTACGAGATTTGTATTTTTTTCGATAGTATCGAGTTATAAAGATATAAATAAAAAGGATTTAAATTTTTTATATAATATTTAACAATAACTTACTTATTCTAATATTAATACTATCGAGCGAGGGTACTTGATGGAATTTGATTTTAAATTTCAATGGATTTAAGTTTTGCACTATTTCATTTGAGTCGTTTTTTGAGACTTAAGCTTTGCCTTTCGGCATCTTCAGGCACTAAATTTGTTTGTTATATTTTTTATTGTGATCTTTGATTTAATGGCAGATGATAAAGTTTTTACCTAAATTAATGTTTTAACTTACTTAGAATTAATTAATTGTATTCGTTGTCAGTGTGTTTTTACCTTTTGGTGAGTGCACATATTGCCTGAAGATGCCGAAAGGCGAAACCCGGGTCGCAAAAAACGACTCAAATAGAATAGTACAAAATGTAAATCCATTAAAATGAATTATTCAATAACAATTTCGCTGCATTAGAAAAAAATTAATAAATAAAATTTTAATAACAGATACTTAGATACTTAAACATAACTAACTATACAATAATAATACTAAATTTAACTACTGTTTTAACTGCAAGTTTATCTTTTACTCTAAATAAAAAAATATTTTTCTTTTTAATGTTTTAATATACGTATTCCATTTAAAGCCATTCAAAAGTAAAACTGTAATAATTGATTGTTTTAAATTTCAAACTTCGTATTTTTCCGCTAGATCCTTCTGGTAGGCGGAGCATTCTCCTTGCAATGTATTTATTTTACTTTTAAAAATTTTAGATACCTACGTATTGATTAATTAAAAACTTTAAAATGTAAATTATCAGTAAATGTATTAAATTGTATGCTTGTCGGTAAATACACTTGGTAGGAATAAACTCCCCATTTAAACAATGAACTATAATTTATTGTAGTACTAAATACATCTATCTTTTGAGACCATGATGTGAATAATATTCTATATTATATGAATTTCAATAATATCTGAACATTTTCCGCAGAAAAGTCTTATAATATTATTGGAGTCTCGCATTTGGAAAATGCTGGGCTTTTGTCACCGTTGTTATGAAAAAATCGTGAAAATCCGATGAATGGTCGAGTTCCGCGCGATTACCCGCGCTTTTCGCGACGCTCTCGTTCTGCCGCCGGAAGTCGAATATTTCGCACTAGAAAATGGCGGGAAATAATAATAATGTCACACGTGACCTGCCTGGGTTATTATTGCGATGCTTCATAATGCCCGACAAATAACTTTAATGGCCGAACACTCTCCGCAAATTGTTATCGAAGTATATTGATAAATTTAACGTAGGAATCAGAATTGCTATCTTGTAAAGCAGTGTTCCCAATTGTACAATACTTTTATTATTTTATCAGTGTTATTAATGAAGATTGTGATCACTGAAATTGCGTAAGTTAACAATCTACTCTCATCTAGAGCGATCCTGCGCTGATCTTGTTCCTAATGTTAGTTATTAATGATTCAGTCTTCTTCTCGGGGTCGTTTCAATTGGAGATTACAAGCCCTAGCAACTTCCTTCCTTGAACGCCATCAGAAATCACTTTTGTCTCCAAGTTTTCCAGAACTCTTTGTACCACGTGACCGAAGAATTGGATACCACGTCTCTTCGCATGCCATCTCCTATTTGAGATCAGCCACCATCAGGGTGCATCATCTGCTGCTCGGAATACTTTGGTAAAACTGCACTCGTATCGATCACAAAGGGAACTTAAGCTACAAAATACGGCATCGTTCTCTGTTACATTAATTACCATTAAACTACGCAGCTCGGTCCTGGCTCATTAAGAACATTAACATTTTACACCCAAGAAATCTCATTCCTAAAGCCTCAACTCTCCGTGACATCTGGCTGAAAAATAATACCCCTATGGTATAGAAAAGGATTGAGAGAACATAACAGCGAAACATAAAGCGCGTTACGATTAAGGTGGCCATTCGATATAATTAGCATGCTATTTAAATGTGGTAACTTACAAGTAATTATCTAGTCAGCGGTCAATGTGTTAGGGTCTCGATTGCTGAGGAGGTTTCATTTTAAGAAAAGCATTTGACATTTTTTTAAATTTATTTACTGATACTGGTCCCATTTCTTATTGACTCATTTTCTTAAATATCTATAATAGGTCACACATTCAATTGATTTGCTGTTAATAGCGAATGCGTATGTGTTTGATGTCGCCATTTTTGATTCTGTTTTAAATCATAAGTGGTTGGGCCAATTTCCCCACCTACCTCAAATTCCCAGATATTGTCGCAAGACCAGGCGGCCAGCAGTTACGAGTCATGAGTCGACCGTGATTATAGAACAGCGATTTACATTCAGTTCTTCAAGCTTAAAGCTAAAACTCTACCATGATCTGATACGATATGACCAAAGCCGCGTTAACCACAGAGTGACTCATCCAAAATGCATCTGTTCGACCTTCGTTGCGCCAAATCTGATATGGTTTGAGCGAACGTCACGTCTATTATTCATCCAGAACTTGTCATCATCATTTATCCCAAAACACAAGTGAACCCGTGAAAGAGACGTTCCGAACCGTCCGTTTACCAGTGCGTGAGTGCGTAAACACCGAACCAGCTTCAGAGCGCCAGCCGTCTTAATATCAAAGGTCAGTGCCTGGAATCCTGTTAAACCCCCCCTCCCCTATATCCGTAATCCACAAGCATCTTTCAATTACAGTCCACTGCAAAAAATGCAACCAATAAGAATTGCTGACTTGATTGACTTTTTATAATATTTTTGATTTAAACCATTTAACCTATCAGCACTCTGTCAACATAATAATCCAAAGCCTTATATCTAAACTTTCTTCTTACATCCACGGTTGTACAACAATACTATTTACTAGTGACATCAGGGACGCGGTAAGTATGCCTGCCGCCCTGGTACCAGCCCAGAATTGCCTCCCCCATCGAATGAAAAAATATTTTTTCGTGTAAATATGAGTCAAAGAAAAATTGAAACAATTATTTTATTCAGCCTTCGTTTGCAACTTAGAAGGTTCTCGATCGGTTATATACGTTTTTAAGAAAATGAATTTATTCACAAATTTAATCTAATTCTATTATATAAATAACCATAATCATCAGCCTGGCTCAATCTGCTCTCGGATGCACATGCGGTGTCCGTATCAGTATCCGTAAAGCATGGAAGATCGTATAGTTAAATTCAACTACTCATCTAGTAGAGTGGCTAGTTTGATAATTCGAATTAACAGCAGATGCCATATTCAGTTTCTGCAAGTACCTATATACTCTCATACAGAGCTATCCAGATGAGAAAGTGGAACTTCTTTAAATCGGAAATTAATATTATCGAAACACTATAGTCAAATCATACACGGCGTGATTTAAAAACATATCAAGTGGAAAGACGACACCTGTTGGTATTTATATGATTTAAAATGACCATTATATTGATGATTTATATTTTCTATTTATAAACTCATGATCCCTCGGCTAACATATTTTTATTAACTTCCTGTTTAAACCCCTAAAATTATTGAGGTCACCAAAATCCTTCTGAAGTCAACTGAAGTGTCACAAAGGGTCTTTTCAACAATAGGTTTCAAGAAAGATCTGTTTATACTGAGGGTTGCTAAGAGTATGGGTAAAGATTAAAGGGGTTGGTAATATAGCAGCTTATTCATATTTTTCTGTATAAAGATATTTTTATATCTGTACAAAATTTTCCATAACCGTTTTAAGAGCAAAATAAATATTGAGTTTATGTTTACATGATAGTATTCGTGCTGATTCTAAGTACTACATCCTTAAAAAAATATATTCAGTTTTGAATTTAAAAATTTAAAAACAAAATATTATGATACGTTCCCACCAAAGCAGACTCATTATTTTTGTACTATATCGCACCACAAAGCATTAGGTTTACGTTGAACAATTCTCAAAGCAGTAGTGTTACGAAAGATTATAAATTTCAAAGTAGATACGACCGGCAGACGAGGTAAATAGTTTACGGAACAATTTCATTCATGGTGCTTGGCACATAATACGAAATAACAGTGATATTTTTGATATACAATCAAGCTTGGATATGGTATACAATATTACCAAAAAAAATCATATTACAGTTTACAGGTAGACTCAGTACAAAATTATAAGACGGTTTTGTGTAGCTTTTTGTACTCAAAAATAATAGCTTAAACTAAATATTATTTACAATAAAATTTAGTTAAAATAACTGATAATACTGACTATTTATATCGGCCAATGGGTAGCCAAATAAAGTTAATTCTATCAGATAACAAATATTATGTTGGTGTTATTGACCGTCTTAAATATGAAATTCACCTCTACACCTCAGATCGAGACACATATAAACATCAATCTATTATCTATTCGCACAAGTATACAAAAAATGATAACCGGACAAAACAGAACGTGACAAAAAAGAACAGTGATAAAAAAGAACATGACCAAACAGAACGGTGACAAAACAAAACAGCCAGGGGAAAAATAAAACATTGATTTTTGTCGAATCTATTATTAATAATTAAATACTTGTAAAACTTAAGTTTATAAACGAAATATAAATAATTATTTAATAATTTAAAAATTTACAATTTTAAGTGAAAGCGTCAACTGTTTATTAGGTAGGTATTATACTTTTTTTTACAAACCCATTATTTTAAAAATAATGCATATTTTTATATAAAGAGTATCTAAAAATTTATAATGACATCGTAATCACTGCATGTTGGTCATTCGGCGTAAAAACCTCAATTTATCTATTTGATTTTGATAATCATGTATGACTATTGCCACTCGATTACTAATGGTCTCACACTTTTTCTTTATAACTTCAAGGTAACCTGCATGAGCAATAATCGCTGGCAAGCTATAATGCATTAATTCATCTAATATATTCCAACGGCTCCATAAACTTGACATACATCAAGGCGGCTCTCGCGGTGCAGTGCGTAAGGCGCATGTCTTCCATCCGAGAGTTCTGGGTTCGATTCCCGGTCAGGAAACAATATGTATGTGTGTTTCTTAAATCCTGGGTATTTGTGATTGTTCAAAAATTACTAACAAAACCACCTTGTACGAAAAAACAAGGACATGGTTATTAATAATTCTAAAAAAAACTTGACATACATCATGTCTTTATCCATTATCAACGTTTACCGAGGCACCTGAAATGTATCCCCTATAAAATTTAAATTATTCAATATAATACGCAAGGATTCTTAATTTAAAAATTGTTGAAAGTCCATATGACAACATCTTGGATATCTTGTCTCCATCCACAATGACCGCGATGTGAAATTTGTATTGTGATAGTGTTTTTTTTATTATTTTTCGGTTTATGTTTCTTCCGAAGATGTCTTAAGATGGCGATACTGCTGCATTCGTTAAATTTATTTCGAGAAGGCTACCTCAAAAAGTTGATCAATCTTGTAAAAACATAATATGTGATATATGTTTCATAAATCATTTAATTTTTGTTGATATTATACTTGTGAAAGATCACATTCTCGGAATTTGTAAATAAAGATTGATAAATTTTCTGTTTCATAAAATACACGATATATTTTTTAGAGTAGGAAAATACAAATGTTTTTAAAATATCATAATACAGTGATACAAGAGATATATTAAAGATATATAGGATATATAGAGCGACTAATAGCCTACTGAATTGATAATCAAATTCAGTGAAAAATTAACCTCCAGAAAAGTGGTGACACCATGGAGAAGCTTTCATTCAGTAGTCGATCGAAAGTTGATCATCTTGCAATCAAATTATGGCACGAAAGAATAAATAGTAGAATAATCAATAAGGGAAAATATCTTAAATATGCACCAACTAAAAATAGGATATTTAAAAGTTTTATACCTTCACTAATTTTACTGATTTCAGAATAAATTGAATAAATAGTAAGATACTTACATTATAATATAATACAATCATATTATTATGTACACATATCACGTCATCTGTGCTCAATAATTCTGGAATTTATATTCAATGCATAATTCAAAAATTTCCTATAAAATCACTGAAGGCATTATAATTTAACGTACTCGTAAGTACCATTTTTTACAACGTTTTTCTTAGGTCGTATTCTTATTTGTCCGGTGGTTGTTTGTCCGGTACGAATCTTGCAATCGATTTTTAACTAACTTCTCGACTTGTTAGACATTTGAAACTTTTAGAATATGTCTGAACACGATGCCGATGCATTTTTTATACGTTTAGCCATTTTAAGTAGAATTGATTTCATTTTCAGTTAATTCTGTTTTATATGAAAAGTTATTTCAGAAGAAATCCGTAAAAAGTAAAACTATTATTGGTTGCTAAGTGGGTCCTAGCAACAAAATTATTAATATTAATATATACGTGCGTTACTATGGAAATCAATATGACATTTCAGTATTATTTCTATCAAGTACAATTTTTGTTGATCGTTTAAGCTAGTCAAGTCAAGTTTATATTATTCAACAGAAAATATAAAAATATTGTATATAAAAAGTTCTTTTTATCTTGTTATTATTATTATGAAATAAGAAAAGCCTTATTTCATGCAAAAGGAATCCAAAATAGGGAAAATCCTGAACCGTCACTTTCTCAGGCTCAATTTCTATCTATATATATATAAAACAAAGTCGGGTTAGTTACACCATTTATAACTCGAGAACGGCTGGACCGATTTTTATGATGTTTGATTTGTTAGATTTGTCTCCGCCTGGAATAGCAGAATAACTATTAAAATATCGGATAAATCACGGAAAAAATACATTATGAAGACAATTCATTTTCTCATACATTTTGACATTTTGAAAAATGACCTCGCGCATTCGAAAATAAAAGAAAATCACAAAAAATTTAAATCCATATACAACGATACATGACAGAAAGAATAAACAAGAAACAAATGAAAGGCGTTGTGTGCATTATCTATCCTTTGACAGTTGATTAAGCTCAGCCTCAGATAATCCCGAAAGACTTTGTTGTATACTCCGGTGAATTTTGGAGGAAGTTGTCCTGCCTGAATCTTTTTTACTTCTTCGACAGCGTCCAAAAATAAAGCCAAGGATAAAATTACATGATCTCATTGCTGGTATTGCTCATTATTTACCTACCAATTTCAAAATCCATCCTTCGAACTTCATTCGACAATCGATCTACGTGAATAATCGAGCCGATTACCAGCTAGGTGCGCAAATAGCTATTTCGATCGTGATTTTCAAACGGTAAGTTGCCTTCGAAGATGTTCACTTTATGAGGTTATCAAATTTGTGATTGTGTGTGCATCGATAACTGCTTCATTATGTAATTTTGAATTATGTGATTAATTTTCCAGTGTTTATCATTTGATGATTCGTCAAAATGCTGACAACTATTTGCTGCGATTTCGTCGATTGCTTAAAATTGAGACGGAGCTCCTCACTTTCATTCGGTTGAACCAAGCCAAACTGCGATCGGAGGAGTATATTCATTTACGCGATGCAATCAGCACCGTAGGAGATGCAGCTAATGTTGGTCGATTGACTATTCTATCGGCGATGTACATTGGCAGCCCACGTAATATGCATGAATATGCGCAAGATGCAAGATGTTCGTCATTACGGTCGTCCAGATCTATTCATCACCTTTACATGAAATCCAAAATGAATAGAAATTATTCAACTGCTACTCCCCGGACAAACATCAAGTGATCGGCACGTGTCTTCAAACAAAAAATCCTGTCGCTGATGAACTACATTGTTAAGCATCGCGTCTTTGGGAAACTCGATGCTGGATGTATTCGATTGAATGACAAAAACGAAGCTTGCCGCATGCACACATTCTTATTTGGTTAGTCGAAAGAATTCGACAAGACCAAAAAGATGACATCATATGTGCCGAGATTCCGGTCCCGAAACCGATCCAGACCTGCATGATGTTATAATTACTTAAATGATTCATGGACAGTGTGGCGCCATCAACCCCCCCCCCCCCCAATCAGCGTGCATGGTCGACGGCAAGTGTTCCAAGCGTTATCCATGAAGTTTAACGGCGGAGACTATCACTGCCAATTATGGTTATCCACTGTAACGGCGTCGATCACCCAATGATAACGGTAGAACTATCACAACGAAAATGAAGTGAAACGATATCGTGGTCGACACTTGGATTGTTCCGTAATCGCCACTATTTTCCAAAACATTCAAGGCGCATTGCAACGTGGAGTTTTGCAATTCAGTGAAATCCATCAAATACATCTGCAAATATGTCAGCAAAGGCAGCGATATTGTAGTTTTTGGCGTTCAAACTCCCAATACCAACGATGAAATCACGCACTATCAAGTTGGTCGATATGTGAGCTGCAATGAAGCTATTTGGCGTATTCTCTCATTTCCCATTCATGAACGTCATCCCACTGCTGTACATTTGGCGGTGCATCTGGAGAATGGTCAACAAGTTTATTTCAACGCATCGAATGTTGCTCAACGTGCTAAAATATCTCCAGCGCCAACATTGACCAGTTTCTTTTCGATTTGCCAAAGCGATCCGTTTGCACGAACGTTGTTCTACTCTAAGATGTCACGTTATTATACTTGCAACGCTTCATCGAAAAAATTTTAACGTCAGAAGCAAGGCGATGCGGTTCCTGATCATCCGGATGTGCATTCTACTGATGCTCTTGGTCTTGGTCGTCTTGGTCACAAGAATGGCGAATGATTCTACTTGCGGTTGTTGCTGGTAAATGTTCGTGGGCCGACATCATTTGAATCACTTCGAACTGTCAATGGTGTAGTGTGCCCAACAATCCGTGCTGCATGTCAAAAGCTCAATTTGCTTGAAAATGATACTCATTGGGACATGACAATCGCTAAAGCATTTGTTTTTGCATCTGCAAGTCAGATACGCACATTATTTGCTATCATTATTTCGACATGCTTCCCATCGAATCCACCTGAACTGTAGAAAAACTACAAGGATGACATGTCAGAAGACATTTTACATCGAATTCGTGTCATTTCAGGGAATCCTGATCTCGAGGTGAATAAGGAGATACATAACCAGGTTTTCCTTTTGATCGAAGACATGTGTTACCTCATGTGCGGCAGTTTGTTAGTCAAGTTAGGAATGCCAATGCCACATCGTGGAGTGAATTACGCTTTCAATCTAGAATTGGAACGTGAACGTGAAAATGATCGAGATGCATTGAACTAATTAGTTCGAACAAATGTACTAATGTTGAACCCCCAACAGAAGGTTGTGCACGATACATTAATGAAGGCAATTGATGATGGAAATGGTGGCTTATTTTTCCTCGATGCGCCCAGTGGAACTGGAAAGACATTCCTCATGTCATTGATTTTGGCCACTGTTCGTGCGAGATCCGAAATTGCTGTAGCAGTTGCTTCTTCCGGGATAGCGGCCACGTTGCTAAAAGGATGCCGAACGGCGTTAACGAACATTCAGCGTTGAAATTGCCGTTAAACCTTCAAACGACTGAAAAACCGATATGCAATATTGCGAAACATTCAGCAATGGCCACAGTTTTGGTAGCAAGTAAAATCATCACCTGGGATGAATTTAGAATGGCGCACAAACGCGCATTGTGAGAGATGTTTTGGAGGCGAAATGATTCTACTATCTGGCGATTTCTGCCAAACAATACCAGTCATTCCAAGATCGACCGCTGCCGATGAAATAAATGCTTGCCTCAAATCATTGACTCTGTGGCGCTATGTAAAGAACCTTCAGCTGACGACAAACATGCGAGTTACATTACTAAACGATCCGTCTGCCGAAGATTTCTCTAAGCAATTTCTGACTATCGGTAACGGCCGTGTTCCTGTCGACGAATCAAACGGATTGATTTCGTTTCCGCTGAATTTTTGCAATTTCGTGTCAACAATTGGTTGAGTGAACGAGCAATTCTTGCGGCAAAGAACAAAGATGTGGATCACTTAAACTTCACAATGCAAAATCAAATCGTTGGTCTACTGCATTCCTTCAAATCTATCGACTGTGTAAGTGCTCGGCCGTAGTAATTTGGCGGGCGTGGTGCGGCAGCGTCTTGCGAAACTCAAACGTATAGCCATGTGTATTATGCCCGAAAAAAGACACTGTCTAAGAACATTTTACCCACGGTTATACGTTTGAGTTTCGCAAGATGCCGGCGCGCCACCCCCGTGCGACCACTACGTTCTTGCACTAACAAACAAAGACGAAGCAACCAACTAGCCAACTGAATTTTTAAACTCATTGGATCTTCCTGGCTTGCCACCGCACAATTTACAACTGAAGGTTGGCTCGGTAGTCATCATGCTTCGAAATCTTAACCAACCAAAACTATGTAATCCATTTCTTTTTGGTTTGATTTTTGCACATTTATTGAACTTAATTCATTTTGAATATTCATTTTAACTTAATAAAAAAATGAATTTAATTCAGCTAATAAGTTAACACAAGATTATTGATTCTGAGGCGGTACGAAGTTCGCCGGGTCAGCTAGTATATTATATAATAAGATTTTATTCAACGTTTTTGGAGAAGATATAGTGCATTTTTTTACTGAATTATATTTCATTGTTAATTTCCATAATTGGATAAAAGCCAGTTAATATTTTTTTAATATATTTTTCGACAACAATATAATTTATTTACCCAATTCTCATTTTCTTAGATTCATGACGTTAGAGGTTGCAATACAAGGCGGGAATAACAAACCATATAAAGCTTAAAGCTTAGCTACAACTTTTGCTGAAAACTTGTAATCGTTGTTCTAATGTTACCATCAGTGAGTTAGCAAATTTCGTACCTAAACGGCTTATAATAGATTCATCATGATCAAATATAATGGGGAATTGCCGGCAATCTCTAAGGGCGCTGGATGTCGTTTGAAAAAATAATAATTCCAGCCAATCTTAATTCAATGCGCTGATGCACAGTTATAATCATGGCCCCCACAAGGTGGTGGCTGACAGGGCTCTAGCCTGGGGGCCCGGCCCCAGGAGGGGCCCGGCAAGGCGAGTCGACCAGATAAGTGAGATAAACTCATATCACAAATTTGCTATAATAGTAAAAAAAATCACATTAATTTTACCGTGTACACCATTCAGAAAACGCTACTGTAGACCGTCACACTGCCGTTATCCTTAACGATTTGTATATATAACAGAAACTATTTCGGCTGGATAAATGGTTTAAATTTTTTTCCAAGAAGTGTGGAAGATATAAGAATAATGTGAGTACATAGCTTCAGAGATGCTCTCTATAAACAGACAGATCATGGGTTGCTAAGGAGGAGAAAATTAACGAAGAAATGTGAATAATACAACTTTTGATAATATATACGAGATAGTGTGTAATGTGTGGAGTTATTTATATTTATTTATTAATATGTTCATAAGAGTTGAAAAAAATCTTTGCACAATCATCCGTTCCATGTAATGAAATAATAAAATCACAGTAGAATTAAATAAAGTATACATAAAACTACAGATTAAAATATTGTCTATTAAGATAAAATTTGAGAAATTGCGTGGTGAATAACATGTTTACCCATTTTATTAAATAGTATTTTTATACACTAATGGTGTCGTGACACAAAAAGTTTGAAAATCAGTGATATAAAAATTAAATTTTATTGTCTAGTGCTTTTCAACTGTTTTTTTTATAGCGGCACACTATTAATTCAAGTTATGACAAATTCGGACTCTGAAGAATAATTACGTAGGTACCTACCTATCACCTTTTTTCTATCTCTAAGAGTAATATAAATATTATTTTGTACATTTGTCTGAACGAAAACCCAGATTTCGGTTTAATTAGGGTTTTTGTAATACTTACAATTATATATTTATACTTACATTTTATATTACAATAATATAAAAGCCGCAGCAACCATGACCGACTATATAGTCAGGCTGGGGCACTGAATTGTGAGTTACCATGATAGTGCTAGTTTAATTATTTTCGAATGCAATGCGATTACCTGTTTGTGTATTTTCGATCGTATGTTTCGTTCAAATCTATTAACGATAATTTTTGCATTAAATTCAATTTGGTACCATCATAGACTTCTAAATATATAATAACTATTCTCTATACTAATATAGTTAAACCAACGCATCGTGCAACGTTAAGTTGCCAAAACTAAATACTGCATTGAACAATATACTATTGCGGCAAATCGGTTGGGAAGCTCTGGCATAGTCAACTAAGTTATTCATAATAGAGTTTTGGAACGAACCGAAAATGTTCAATACACATGATTTAATAACATAATCCCAGTGACAAAGACTGCCCGTGGAAAGGAGGTAAATTAATGGTAGTCGTAAATAAAAATGCACAATTGACCAGTTTTACATATGTAATATATTTCATATTAATGCATTTTTCAGTTATTTTTATTGTTGGCTGTTTCGGGCTATAAAACCTTTCACCATAATTCTCTAACATTTATCGTAAACATTTAGTCTTATAGTGCCTGTACACGTGCATGGATTTACTGGCAGCAATAGTCAGTATTTTAAACTATCGTGACAATAACTTTACTGTTTACACGTAAAAGTGCTGACTGTTTCTCCAATTCATTCTTTAAGAGTGAGCGAGACGCGATGTTGTCATTGTATGGTACTATTTCGTACTATTTGACAGATAGTGAAAATCGGTCAACCTGAAATTTTGTTCGTAGTACGTTTTTTTGCCGGCAGGTTCACCACTATCGTTCTACTGCGCAGGCGCAGATCGAAAAAATCCTTCTGTCGCATGAAAATTCAGAAGCTTCCAAACATTTTTCATTCATGCATTCAATTTTGCCTACTACAAGATAATACATGTTAACCCATATATTTTCTTATTATGGCCACGATAATACTTACTGTCAACAGTAATTCCATACACCTGTAAATGGGGTATTAGTCTGTAACCATCGTTGCCAATAATCGTAAATATTAATAATATATGCCAGAAATGCACAAAAATACTGTGATAATTATTGTACAAAAATATAGATGATGTACTTTTCTCCAGAAATATGTATACTTTTTTACTATTTCATACCACAATCAGCATAACAAAAGACGGAAACAGTGGTATGCATATCAAGTCAGAAGGAGAGGGTGTATATCTATGTATAACTCATCTGCCCTTGCCTTTTGCATATGGCAGTGGCGCAGTGAGGTTATTTTTTTATTTTAATAATTAATTATTATATTAAATTTAAGAAACAGGAAGATCACGACTTTGGGGTTATGTGATAATTTGGGGGGAGATTCCAGAGCACTATTTCTGGTAGACGAGTTGAGCAGAGCAATAGAGGAGTATCTCAAAGGCGATTATAGGTGAGCTTAAAATGGACTATGGCGTAATATAAGAGAAAAATAAGAATTTATATAAACAGAATTGGGTGGAGATTATAGTGGAGTACATACATGTTCATTGTCGAGAAGTTTGTTTATGCCCTGGTCTGGCTATAGATGGCTCAGTGTATTTTCCTAAAATGACAAGCATTCTTCTAAAAAAGTAATTAAAATTTATAAGAATATTCGGCACAGCTGAAAACTATATTATGCTTGTATATTGTCCATTTTCTACGTGGGCTATATGCGATTAATATAAAACATATTTCATATTCGTCCTGAATTTCCCTAGAGAAATTATCCATTAAAATTTGCAAGCTCCGTTCATTAAATACTGAAAAAAAATCTTATCTTTTTCAGTTATAATTACGGTGACTATCCATCTTGTATTTACAAGGATAGTCTTTTATTTTTGTATGGTATCATTTACACTAAACTTATATTTTATGTAAATCAGTTTGCCTTTTATTTATTGTTTAAAGACAAGCACTAAACTGACTAAACTAAACGAAAGATAAAATAACATAACAATATAACCGGTTTTACACGCATTTTGATTGAGTAAGACAACATATAACTTTCATATGATTTTCTTTTGTATATATAATTATTTTACATATTTCCGGGTAGTTATGATTTATAATTGTACATAACAATACAAACAGGTTTTTATCAGTAGTTGTTATTATATTATGTCGTCGATCCTTTATATTTTAAATCAACAATCACCGCGTTTAAACGTTTTTTTACCAATATTGGTTATTTTAATATTTTAAAGAGATCGAAAAATATGACTGTATGCCAACATACATCGCATTGATATGGATTTTTATCAGTAATTTTTTACCAGTGATTTTATGCGTTTTGGGAAAACTGCGATATGAGTTTTTAAATGACCAAACATTACCTTGATGTGATTTTTCAGCACAGTGTGTGATTTTATGCGTACAGAGATATTACGAGTTGCGAGAATTTAAATGACTAAACAAAGCAAGACACCCACGGTGGCCGCGCGGCTTAAGCGTTGGACTATCACGCCTTGGGTCTCAGGTTTGAATTCTGGGTTTGGCAAGTACACATATTGTTTTTCAATTTGTGCGTGAGTCAGGGTATGGACATATTAGGTTGAGCAAGTGGCTGACATCCATTTCTAGTAAAAAAACAAAATCCGTTAATACAAACCTCTACTCTGTGGAGGTCCATATGATCCTATTAGGATCGGAAAAGGTCTAAAAAACATAGCAATGATACGGTTTTTTACCAGTATGCGTCATTTTATCAGTAGAAGCCATAATAAGCATTAACCAACAAATGGTTGAAACGGTAGAAATATGGCGATTGTACTCGTATTATTATGTCATGGGCTGTATGCAAAATCACGAGTTTTTACAACGTTTTTCTTAGCTCGTATTCTTATTTATCCGGTGGTTCTTTGTACGGTACAAATCTTGCAATCGATTTTTAACTAGCTTCCAGACTAGCTAGACATTTGAAACTTTTAGAATATACCAGAACACGATACCAATGCATTTTTTAATACTTTTAGCCATCTTTAAGAAGAATTGTATTCATTTTCAGTTAATTCTGTTTTGTATGAAAAGTTAATTCGACACCATTATTGGTTGCTAGGGTTCTGGGGTCCTAACAATTAAATCATTAATATATACGTGCGTTACTATGGAAATCCATATGACATGTCAAAATGACATTTCAGTATTATTTCTATCAAGTACAACTTTTTTTGATCGTTTAAGCCAAGTCAAGTTTATATGATTCAACAGAAAATTTAAAAACATTGTATGTAAAAAGTTCTTTTTATCGCGTAATTATTAAATAGTAAACATACTCATAAAAAATATGAACACACTTTGATTTTATATGACAGTGTTTTATGGATAATATATTTTTTATTATTAAAACAATCATAAGTAATCATAAAATTGACAACCGTTTTTTCTAATGAACCTTTTCTGGATTTGTCCTTTATTTTATTTTTTAAAAATATGGTCACCGTAGTTATAATTAATAATAAACAAGTTTCAGAGACAGAAAATTAGGTTCAATACACTTGGACGCTTTAATATTAAAAAATAGATTCATTTCAAAGAACAATCAAAATATTTTCCACCTGGCATCCATTGTCTTTTTCCATGCTACGTCCTGATTGGGCAAAAAATAATTACTTGCTTTAACGTATTGCGTACAAACATAAAATCCCGCCATTGCTCTCGGTTATGCACCGCATCAAACTGCAGTCAGTTCTCTAAGAATTTAATTTTCATAACATTCTCTGGAAATTTTAATAATTGCTTTGTTACAGATATTGCCAATAGATCGATCGCGGTTTCAATTGGCAACATATTATATTTTTATCAACTTGTACACAAAAAACATCGACGAATAGAATGATTAAATATTTTAATTATAGTAGGTAATAAATCAAAAATATTGTTCACTATGTACTTTTCTATTAAGCTGCGAAGTCTCACCTGAGACTTATTTAGATTTACGTTTACATAATTGAAGACCTGAGAATGAAAACTGGACAAAGACCAAATAATAGTGAATTTTACAGGAAAGCCTATAAACTGGTTTTAAAAATATGTGTGATTCTATCATTAAAACAGTGAATGTAACATGATAGTTAAAGTCGTTTTGAACAGTGGTTTTTTAATATGAAATTACCGAAAAACCAAAGAGATTGGACTCTCTCTTTGCGAAAAACCGTTTTTAGACTTTTTTGTTTTTGTCCAGTTTTCATTCTCAGGTCTTCAATTATACAACATGCTCTGTTATTACAATATTATTATTGCAATCATTAATCATATAGTATTACAATTTACATTTGAAGGCACACACTCCCTCAGAAACACTTAGATACACTGGAACGTCTTGATATTTGGCCGAGCCAAAAATATCGCAAGATCCAGTAGCAATTGGGCACTTTTATTTATGATCCTCAAGAAGCTTTTGTCTCTGGGTATTATACAGACGACATTGGCAAACAACGTGATTAATGTCTTCAATCTCACTTCCGCACTGGCAAATAGGGTCATTTTTTTATACCAAGTGAGCCAGGGATGCTGCAAGACTATAATAATCCACGGTACAGCGATTAATTTTTACAATTATTATTGAATCTCTATTCAGCATTTTATTAGTATACCATGGTTTGGTTTCAGAACTTTAATATAATTGAAAGTACATTTTCCCTTTTGTTAGTCCTTGTTTTTGTAATGTAATATCTGTTTCAGTTTTAACTTTAGCTATTCTCTTGAATGTTTCAAAAAAGTCTTTATAAAGTATGATAAGTTTATCTATGCTCCACTCAAGAGTTACTGTTTTGATAGACTATCAAGCTCCTATGTATCGACACCTCCTACGTAAAGTATTGTAACTTCAAAATCGCAACTTTACAGGAGAGCGGTTAAAAGATACAAAAGCTTGGTGTAAGTCGACCTTTTGAATGTTTTGCACCAAATTTGGAATGTCAATTGTAAATTATAAATAGATTTGTTTTGCATTAAAGAATATCTAATATTTTCTGTGGTTAATCAGAAAATGCAGTTACAATATTATAGTGCGGAAAAGAATTTGAGCCAAATATTGTATAAACCACATACAATAGTTTACGGAGGAACCTCTTACATGCATTTAGTTGTATGTGATACTTATCATAATTTACGTCGTCATGGTTTTGGTGAAATATATTGTATATGTTAGATACAATCCTTCACCTAGGATTTTTTGCGTATTTAAAATCATAATTCGGTAATAACAATAATTAAAAGTAATGTTATGGTTCGTCAGATAGGTAGGTTGGAAAAAATACTCTATATAAAATTGCTTTTATTGTCATTTAATAAAACATTAAATAAATTTAAGACTTTCATGACATGATAAAAATTAAGCATACAGAAAAAAACAGAGAAGAAATTATTTCAATCAAAAATCCAATTCAAGGAAGTATGTAAATATTGAAATAAAATCAAAAGCAAAAAAGAAAAATTACAATCACTTAAAACCAACGTTTTTGGTTAAATAATATATCAAATATCAAAGGAAAATCAGACAAGAGAATAACAATGGGTGATTAAGTGGAAGGGTGCACTTCATGTTAAAATATAAGTGAAACTGAAAAAGAAATCATTCTGCAACTATATTTTATAGTTTGGAATTAATTTTCAATTATATGATGCGAAAAAAGAAGCATGCACAATTTAAAACATACAACCGAAAAGAGATTTTTTACACTGACATATTAATTATTAAGCTGATTTTATTTTCATCCTACAAAAACACAATTTGCTATAGGTGTTCGTATTTACAAATAATAAAATCAATCTTCCTCAGAAACTGCTGTTGGAATTTCAGTGGTAGGTATTAACAGGTATAAAATTACTGAAAAACTCAAGATAACGCTCAGAAATGATTCCATTGCTGCACATATGCAGTAAATCATCTGTCTTAGCTTTTGGAATTGGCAATATTTGTGAATAAAGAACCTTTACCGAAAATGAAGTTTCTCGTTGCGTGTGCTATGTGTTACTTTTCACGACCATGGTCGAGTAGACAGTGCTGGACAAGTCGCACTTGTAATTAATCTTAAACGGATCATTGTGATTTACATTAATTTGTATTAGTCCATATATGATAATTTAATGGAGCTCTGAAATCAAACATACTACGTGATTGATCTCTACCATATCCTCAGGTTTTCTTTCTTGTTTTGTCCATCCAACTAAACAGTACCATTCTGGAGGTGCAAAAATTTGTTTGTTTGTCGAACATCTTTCAATCAGGGCTTGAACGCAGTCTTCTTCATTTTGCGTACGTCCCCTTTCCAAAAATGTGTGCTTTACATTAACATTGTATTTATGGACCAAATACAGTCATGTTAAAGTCATAAACAATGCGATTTCTGTTCTGGCCTATATTGTTAGAGCAAAACCTGAATTCTTTTGCTTATAGACCACAATAAGTAAGCAACTTGAGTCCTCATTTGCACCTCGCTTGCCTTCAGCTTCCTGCTATATGTATCATGTAGCTACTTTTTGTGTAAATTGAAAAACTGTGAAATTTCAAACTGACAATTTACGTTTATAATAAAATGTACTTACTCAAATTTCCGTGAAGGGCATTCAAAATTTTTTGGAAGTCAAAATTCGCAGATACAATTTTGCCGTGTAATGATTGAACATCATTTTTATCAAATAATCTTAACTAACGAGCAAGGTTCTTGCCATAAACTGGGAGTTGCTCCATGGATGCTACTCGGACTTGTAAGTTTTTGAAAATGTGACATTGGTCACACTGGTCCTTTTTAGGGACATAGTGACACAACACAATTTAAAATTTTCATTGATTATAAATAATAATTGATACTGCCTTTCTGTTTGAGCTTTATGTGTGTATATTATGGGCTCATACCATTCATTATATAGTTTAAATAAATGGGTAAAATCCAGGTCGCCATCTAAGTAAAGTTTGCTTGATCGCTGTCGAACATAATCTGATTCGACCGGTTGGATGGACTTAACATGGTCGGAAACACTGGTAGTCATATCTTCAATTAATACAACATTGCAATTTTTGTGTTAACTTCGTTGATCAGGTGTTAAAACGGCGGTTTCATTATCCACCTTGTCCAAAGCTGTGAATACGAATTGGTCACAAATAGAGAATGTAGCTAGAAACTTTTTTTGCAGACCTTAACCAGCTCCATGTTATTTTCATTTTGATATTTCGTCAGATGATATTTAATGGTAAAACTTCACCGCGACTGAGTTTCAGTAAAAACTCTGCGTTGTTTTTCATTTATCGCTAATTTAGCAACATATTACCACTTTTATTTCGATCACCCGAAACCTTAACCATTATAATTGAGGATTTAAAAAAAAAAATGATTATAAAGCATTATAAATCTCATAGTTTATGATAACAGTACCTCTTGAGGTGATTTTTCACAAAAATAGCTCTATATTTTATAATATATCCAATTATTTTTACTGTTAATCTTTTTGAGAGAATGTAGTCTGTTTGTATCAGCAACGCTGACACTAGTCTCATCATTGTCACAAATAATGTCTAAAAGTTCCATTATCATATTTTAATCAGCACTTGAAGGCAGTGATGACTCTGTAAAAAGCAAAACAACTAAATAAACATGAATTTATAGAAGTTTTCACGCGTATAATGTTGCAACTAAAATTGCATGTCGCCGTATAATATGATAAGTACTACATACAATTTATTTTATTAAAATAAGCACGACGTAAATTATTATAAGTGATAGACACAATATTTTTTTTCAGTTTTTTCCGACGTAAAATATGGTAAATATTACATACAACAATAGTTACAAGTAAAGAAACGACGTAAGTATAACTTACGATACTTCTTGTTGTCGTACGAGAAAAAGATTAAAAATATTAACTTACCTTGAATCCTAAAGTCACAGTTTCCCTGGGTAGAATTTATTTCGTCCATTGTTGTTTTACTATTATTATCCGTTTCTATAATATTATACGCTGTACTATTAATTGTCCCATCTGGCCTAATCACACATTTTTGTGCACGCATAGATTTTCTATCAATTTTTGTATTCTTGACACTAAAGTCCTGTAGGGGCGGATATATTGCGCAATATTTATTGACATTGTCTAGATCTCTTCATTATGGTATTTAATATTTACCAAACCATACAAAAATACAATATAATCGAAAGTTCACAGTGGTAGCGGTGTGTCACCTCCCGTCCGAAGTGAAGTATCGTAATTAGCAGTAACAATACACCCGCGCGGCAAGATCTCCGCGCGTTTCCCGCGTATAGTATTGCTAAATACGTTACCATACTTCACGTCGGAAAAATTTCAAGAAATTTGACTTACAATAATATGCAATGCTTGAAAATCGCACTTATAATACGAATTTTGAAATTCTGTAAATTGCATCATATGTAATACATACTATGGATACGAAAAATGAAAAAAAGTGAAAAACGTCATTTTGTTAGTTACAATAGTATACGTATTAGGTGTCGGTATGTAACAGCTTCTCCCCTCATCCTCCTCAGCTTAATTTTCATATAACTTTAATCTTCTCTCTTCCTCTCTCAATTATTCTTGGTAGAAAAATATTGTATTAGTTAACTCATTTAGTGCTAACATCGCGACTGGCGCGTTTGGAGTAATTGGCCGTTCAATACAATTAACGTGTTATTTAAATAAGGTAATTAAAAGATCAGCAGTGATTGTGTAATATAAAATTTAAATAATTTTTAATATTGTACCTATTTATACCGTACTCAATTCTTCAATATATACATAATAGTGGCGAAGGGTGGAGGTAGGCTGTTAAAATTCGACATAAATAGTGCACACTAAGCTTTGTCAATACTTATTTGTTTTTATCGAACAAAGAAAACAATTTGCAGATCGTGTTGGTTTGTTTTAAAGTTCAATTAAACCCTGCCTAAACCAAACCATAACAGGTTAAGTATACTATGGGCGATCCGACAAAAATAGTGCATACTTTTTAGTCATACTTATCTGTTTTCGTTGAAATAAGAGTACATAATATTACAGATGGTGTTGGTTAGTTTTTTAATTCATTATGCTCTGCCTATACCAGGGGTCGGCAAACTCTTGGACCAAAAGTGCCAAATATGAGTATCACAACGGTTAAAAATTTTTTCGAGAGCCATACATATATTTTTATAAATATGATTTATTTCAGTGAATGTTATTGTTTATTTATCAAGTGAAGAAGATTTTGCGAATAAAACTAACGCAAATATAAGTTTTTTTATTGTTGAAATTATAAATATAATTTTTACAGAAAATGAGTTACATACAATTTTCACGCATTCCTTAAAACAAATGTGAACAATGACCTTCCTTGCATTTCTTTGGAGTGTCTGTATGTTTGGTATGTAACTTGTAATTTTCAATTTTAGGCGGGACTCCAAATTCTCAGTGGTTATTTGGCTTCTCTAAATGCTATTTATATTGTTCATATGAGAAAATGATTGTTCACATACATATTATATAGATTCGAATATAAGCTCGAAAAGCTATACCGGAAAGACCTACTAATTTGAAGCTACATAACTCTTTGCTTGTTAAATCCACAAAAAAAAACTATTTCAAAAGTGTTCGTGTCAATATTAAATGGAGAAAAATTTAATTTGTCGACTTTTGCAATGGACGGATTTTAAACGACAACAATTATACCTTTTTTGTAAAAAATGTGAATTGGGAATTTGGCAAAGAGCCGCACTCCAATACCCAAAGAGCCGCATGTGGCTCGCGAGCCGCGGTTTGCTGACCACTGGCCTATACCAAACCATAATCGATAAAAATATTCTTCTATATATAAAATATCTAAAATTATGTATGATTTAATGGCATAATTTTTGATATTTTCTAGATAAATGAACATTTTTTTAGTATTATCTACTATGGATTGTTTTAGGCAGGGTTTAATTAAATTTTAAAAACTAACACACACAACCTACACATCATAGGAAAATAAATACATTTGACTGACAAAGTTTAGTGTGCAATATTTTTATCGGATCTTAACAGCCCACCTCTATCCTTCGCCACTGATACATAATATACAGAGCAATTGAGAATGTACCATTAAAGGTATTAAGTTGTAATTCTTTTTAATGTGCTTTAAGCATATTTAAGTCTCATCTTCAAAGAAACTATTTCTTCAACGTCTTTGAAGTCAGTTATTTACTTCGATTGAAATATTAAATGTTCTCTTTATAACACTAGAAACGCTATGTGATGCAAGAAATAATTAGAAGCTTCAGCCAGGACACGACTAAAGCCCCAAACTCATAAATATAATCGGCCCTCGCGTGAAATTAATTTTCCCGGATATACCTTCATAATCTCCGAACGTTTAATGACCTTTTTAAGTGGATGTAATTTAATTAGGCAAAATTTAATTAATCACTCTCCCTACAAAACGATTCCATGAATGGAGAAGTAAACAGTAATGGAAATTCTAATTACAACCGCGGGAAATTTATTTGATTTGATTATAAATACATTCCTTTTATCAAAAGTTAAATTTCATTTCATAATAATAACATTATTTAGTTAACATAATTACTATTATATCAATGGTGAAAATCACTTACTAAATAGTTATTTAGATTTTACCTTGAAATGTATATTTTGAAGTGCTACATTAGGGTAGATTTAAAAGGTATAATTATTATCACCAACTCAGGTTGATCTACTATCCACCAGTGGATAAAAGCCACCCCTAGCCACTTTCACTCTTTTAAGTTCATACTTCTTCGATGTCTCTCGTAGGGCCTCGCAATTTGAGCAGTCCGTCGATCCAGTTGGTTTAAGATCTCCAACGGTTAACCACTCACCGAGCAACATGTCCAGTCTATTTTTATTCCATTAGCTTCTATCACTTTGGGTCAATGACAATTATATATATATTTTAATTTGGCCACGTATTTTTTTTCGACTTATACGTGGTGTGAATGAGAACTCTGCCATTCTTGGTAGTATTGACTTGTGTGTCCCTGATAACTATCTTAGAAATCGGGAGCATCAGTTGTTTGTTCTCCTGAAGAGCAGAACTAACCTGCCTTTGGTGATGCCAATTGGGAGGGCAATAACTCTGTTCAACCAAATCGTTTCGGATGTTGATATATTCCATCTACGTGAGAATGAGTATAGGTGGACGTTATTTTATAAAATCTTAAAATAGAGTCTGCTTAACTCATCCGGTGTACCTATATACTTTATATTTTTTGTATTTACACATTTATACTGTAGAATAACTTAATACTGATCTATCTCTTTTGTTATGTACCTAATACTGTTTTAATAATATTTCTTTGTTTCTCAATGTCATGTTGTGAACGTCTTAAACTTATAATTTGTAATGTCCATAATATGTAAAATAAATTAATTTAATTGAACTAGGTGAGTGCCCAGGATCCCCTATTCTTACCAACATAAATCCAATACCGCCAATATATTTATCCATCATTGTGTTTTTTTGAAATCACTTTTATTTATATCTAATTGGTAATATGTAATTTATCATCATCATCATCAGCCTGAATCTATCCACTGCTGGATGAAGGCCTCTTCACGCTGATTCCACTTCTCTCGGTTCTGTGCTATGCGTTGCCACGTACTTCCGCAGAACATAACCACTTCATAGATCCAGCGGTCTCTAGGTCTACATTGAAGACATTTTGTACCTCTTGGGTACCACTGGATGACTAGATATGTCCAAAGATTGTCCTTTATTCGAGCTATGTATCCAGCCCACGTCCATTTGAAACATTCCATTCTAAAACATCACAAACCCCTATCTGTTTCTTTATACACTGTACTTTATATGGCTTATTAAATTGTCTTGGTATTACAAGGGTTAAAGATTCTAATGAAACAATACGAATTCATTCAACTTTTATTCATTCAACTCATTACTTTGGGTACTCTTGCTCGCATTTCTATCTATCCATTTTGTTGTATTCCTGCATTATGCATCTTTCCATGGCACGTAACGCTACTCTTAAATTTGATTTTTTTACTTAAAAA
The DNA here is from genome assembly GCF_057557595.1 of Rhyacophila brunnea. NCBI lineage: Eukaryota > Metazoa > Arthropoda > Insecta > Trichoptera > Rhyacophilidae > Rhyacophila > Rhyacophila brunnea. The sequence continues at coordinate 34,062,936 of NW_028232871.1, read as the reverse complement.
GAGCATTGTAATAATATTAAGTGATTGAATAACGACCAATTGAAGAAGATTCAGAAAATAATGAAGAAGAAGACCGCATATTTTAGTTAAAAGTAAATATTGTATGAATGTATCAATATAGGATAAAATATAAGAGTTACAATGTTTTTATTTCTTTCAAAATATCTGATTGTGAATCTGGAATACTAACCACGGTAATTCTAAATAGTAACCATTAATTGTGTTAATATAGGCAGTAATATAACCAATAAATTGTGTGGTAGCACAGGTTGTAATAATTATAAATAATTATTTAGGTACCTAGCAAACTTCACAGCGATTTCTGTCTTCTGCGATTCGCGAATTCGTACATAAATTATTGGAAAAGTTCCACGAAGTGACAGCTCTCACCTCAAACTTCATTTTCTTATATCTACAACTTCAATGAAAGTTTACTTATCGGACAATTTAAAGCGAGAATCTCTTTGCTTCAATAACTCTTCCTACAGTCCTAAGAGAAGACGGTGTGAAACACAAAAGAAACATTAAAATTACAAATTACCTACTTCATTGAAAACGATGTCCATAGAGAATTAAACTGATTGTATTAAAATAATAATCTTCCGTATGTAATATTAATATAATGTTTGATTAATCTAGTCTCATTTTATATAATTTTATTGATTGAAAAATAAGTTCTAAATACGATTTTTAACCACCCAAAATGATTCTAACCCGTAACTTTCTGTTTAGGAGTAGAGCACGTTGGTGTTATAGAGGGTAGAACGTTCATTAATAATTAGTATTCACAAAAAATAGCATCAAACATCCCTAAGGGTAATTTATATTTCTAAAGCTTATTCAGATAAAAAAAAATCTGCTACGCATATTTCTACCCTAATTATCATAGATAATTAATTAGCGCAGATATTTTAAATGTTGATTTTCGTAATAAAGTAATAACTTATTTAAATATTCAGTTTGTTGTTTTAGTCTTAAGGTAATATTATTTGTGGTTTATAACATAAATAATTATAATAAATCAACGAACAATCTATTATTGTAGCTTCAGGAAAAAATGCGTTGGAGTTTGTTAGAATTATTATGAAGTATAGATATTAAGTACACCCACGATAGCCGCGTGGCTTAAGCGCCGGTCTATAGTGTCGAGGGTCCCAGGTTCAAATCCTAGGTCTGGCAAGTACACATATTGTTTTTCAATTTGTGTATGAGTCAGGGTATGGACCTAATAGGTTGAGCAAGTGGCTGACATCCATTTCTCGTAAAAATAAAATCTGTTATTACAAACCTTCACTCTGTGGGGGCCCATATGATCCTATTAGGATCGGACATGGTCGAAAAAAAACGAAAGAATAGATATTATAGATAGTCACCTATTCGACCACCTGACTCTACCCGACTGCCTTTCTCTTAGGTATGCTTACATACTATATCTTAAAGTTTAGGAGGGATCTTTATTTAGCTACTACATATTTCTTCCGACGTATACGCGGCATAAATGGAAACTGCCATTCCTGGTAGTTTTGGCTTGAATATCACTGATAATTATTTTAGAAATCGGTAGCATCCGTTGTCTGTTCTCCCAAGGTGCAGAACTAACCTGCCATTAGTAATGCCAATTGGGAGGGCAATAACTATGTTTAATCGAATCACTTCGGATATTGACATATTCCACTTACGTGACGGTGAATTTAGGTGAACGTTGTTTTATAAGTTTTTAAGATAGGGTCTATCAACCTAGTTCACTTTTTTTGCTTCCATATACATTTATTTTTCTCATATTACCCTGTATTTTTATTTGAAAATTGTTAACACTTACTTTATACGATTTGAATTTATAATTTGTCATGTTCACTATATGTAAAATAAATAAATTTGAATTTGAAATTTTTAGGCCATATGCACTTACTAATTAATTTAAAGGCAATATGTTTAAAATTAATAACGTGACAATAGCACAGTATGTATTTTTTCGGTAATTTAAAATGAGCTGAATATGGTATTTTTCAGTTAAAATCAATGTTTATCTTATCTTCAATATGAGAGTGAAGTATAAATTATGCAATACAGTTTTGCCATTAATATAATTGTTCAGAGCGGATTTGAGTTCGATACTAATTAAAATATATTTTTACTGAAACTAGTTTTTGCCCATAAAAATAAAAAAATAAATTTCAGCTGCTAACCATGCTGTTATAGTTACAGATAGGTCATCATTTTACAGTTGCGCCGTGGGGTATGACAAAAGCTATTTGGAATTGAATTGGTAGTGCTTGCTAACATTGAAACAGGCATTTTAGGAAATGATACCAACACACCTGCACATTGCCATGAAAGCCGCTTTTGTTGCATTTGATTAGAATATTTGCGGCGTCATATTGCTAAAGTAAAGATTTCTTCATTTAGATTTATTGGCAATTTTGTATTACCTTTTTGGTTGGGCCAAATATGGTGGCCATCATTCCTTATTTCCTTACCTATATCACATCCTTATTTATTATTGTCACAAGACCAGGCATTTGGCAATTACAAGTCATGAGACGACCGTGATTGCGAATAACTTTCAGTTAGCTCGATACCAAGAAAGCGGTTGTGTGCGAGCTTGTTATAGCTTAGCCGTCGTTATATAACAGCCGAGTGACTGAAAACGCATATGTTTGACATTCGTTGCGCTAAATCTGATACGGTTTGAGCGAACGTCGCATCTATCATCCATCCTGAACTTGTCATCATCATTCATCCCAAAACCAAGTGAAGTGATGTGCGTGAGTGCGTGAACACTGAACAGGCTCTAGCGCGCGCCAGCCCTATCAACATAAAAAGGTCAGTGTTTGGCATCCTGGTTAAACCACTTTCGTTACTTACTACAATTTTTAATTTTGCCTCTACGTGCTCTCTCTACCATGGGTACTACTAAATTAAAGTTATTCACCCAATGCACATTTAAATGCATCGTCACCTCAATTACCAGTCTTAAAAAATGACGCTTCACGTCAAACGTAGGCTCCAGTAATATTCCCGATTAAGACCGGGTGTGTTGTTGAGCGGTTTATTTTGGTGGGGCCATTAACTTCACTGCAAAATGATTTATATATGCACAGTCTCAGTGATACATAAATATCCATTTCATCCTCCGTCCCATTATGTCCCCGTCATTATTGGTGTTTATTAAAATTAGGTTTTTTTTGTTTAATACTGAATGTTGACAAGCTTTAAGAATGTTAGATTCTTTATTAACCAGTTATATTACACTGCAATTCGTAGTCTTCATTTAAAGTCTAAATCAGTTTCGTGTGGCCAAACATGCATTTTAAACTACTATCCAATGGACTACCTTGATTCTAGATAAAGAGGCTGGTAAACAAAATAAAACAAAAAAATGGATAATAACTCTATCCCAAAAGTTTAAGGATTCACAATAGTCCTAAAAATCTCAAAGCACCATTTTCCGTAAGCATAAATTAGAATGAGGCCATTGGACAAAAGGTCAAAACAAATGGACCGGAAATGATAAAAAAAGTTTAGCCGTTTGTAAAACAGTCACCCGGAAACAGTTACGTTTGAATTTCGAGCTTTCGAATGAAACTTTTGACGCGATGTTTTCGATACATTTATAATGTTGAAAATTATTGTGTGTTATCAATGTTGTCACTTTATCATGAAATACAGCAACTGTTAATGACGTGTCGAGCTTCCTGCCCGGTAGCTAAATTTCCATATTAATTCAATAAGTTACAGCGATATGATATGTGCATTGAATTGTAAATGTTTGACACGTATTTTACGATTGGTACGAATTTATCTAGGATAATTATTATTTTCCCCATGAACTTATTCTATTATAACACATTATAAATTGTAAAAACATAATATTGAATCAATACTACGTATTAACCGAGGGAAATTTACATTTTGGTATATCCTTATTATTATAAACAAAAATAAAATTATCCTAATGTAACTATATATTAAAAATAATGGCAAAACTGTCATATAATAGTGTTCAACGATTTTAATTTTTTTTTTTTAATCATACCTTCCCCCATCAGGCCAAACTTTGCTTGAATTTAATTACGAAGGTTTTTAAGTCATGAAATGCAACGTCATCATCTGCTACGTTTATCGTTGATCTTTCCATGAATGACATGCTGTAGAATGCCGTTCTTTTGTTCTATAATAATGTAAACAAGGTACTGTAGTTTTTATCGTACTGTACTTATCGGTCCGTTCGACTGAGAACGTCAACATTTTTATCCCCCGGCCAGTCCGAATATTTTTGTGGATGTGTCTATACAGCCACATCTCGAAAGCATCAACTCTTCGTAACATATCTTGGTTTAACTCCCATACCCAAACAATAGAAAATGATTTAGAGAACATAGCGATGAACGATACAAAGTCTCGGATAGAGATTGCAATACCGGTATTTTATACTTACTACTGTATTGCATATAAAATTTAGTGCAGAAGTTATGTGTTTCCAAACCGCAAACATGTTGACTGAATCCGACACAGGTGAAGTAATAATAAAACAAAATCCCTTAAATACATTTATAAAATTATCGCGATATATTTATATTTAACGAACATATTTCGAAAAAGAAAACATTCGTGGCAAATATTTTCAATTAATCTATTTGTTCTGATCCAACAGATTTTCCAGCTTTTTTAGTTATCCCACAGAAAAATATAAAAATAACATAGCAACCCCAAATTACAAACAACTTTATTCATATTATATACTTGCCAGTCAAGTACCTATAAACGGGAATGCAAAGTGACATATTTTACTAGTTACGTAATATGTATTAAGTACATATAATGTTGAGCAAATTGAAGCCCGCTGGTGCTCACAAAAGCCGTCAGACGTTGTTAGCACACAACTCCACCGCAGATGCACGCGAGAAAGCACTTAGAATCACTGGAACGGAAATGTAAGTGATGTCGAGAAATTCCGTTTGACAATCTTAGTGAAACGTTTAGACGTTTCTGTATAATTTAATATGAAATATGCTTTCAATAATATTGCAATCAAATTGATGAAATAGCAATAGACTAATTTCTTTTATTTTGTTAACTGTCAATTCATGGTGGAACTGCATTGTATTGTTGTTTTTATTTAATAAAACGCAATTTTTTTTTAGTACGTATTCCACTTTTATTCAAGAGATTAGGACCGGTTTCGTCTGCCTCAGAGGGACATTTTCAACTGAATACATTTTTTTTTAAAACAATATTTATCAAACAAAAGCGATAGAAATAATATAAAAATAGGTACATAAATAATTATCCGTCCAATAATACCTTCCCAATAACAGATTAATTTAAAACTAATGAGGTTGGACATTAATATTTCATACTACGTCAGGGGCATTAAACAAATTATTTTAAATATTAACAAACCACAAAATATGAAACAATCTATACTTACAATAACATTAATATCAACAAATAATTATGATTAGTCAAAATTTACAATAAAAATTTATAAAAAATAATAAAATAAACAATATTATCAATTGAAATAAAATAACAAAAAGAAATAGGAAAATAATAATTAATATCAATTAAAATAAAATTACAAAAATAGGAAAACAATAATACAAAATGAAAAGAAACAAAGCTTTGCTTTGGCATACATTTCTTACTCAATCATTATTATATTAATTGTAAATAAATTTAGATCCCACGGTAGAGTAGTGCAAGAGTACCTATATGCAAAAAATGAGGCATACCTGCTATTTGACATAATATCTATAATAGAAATGAATAATTGGTGTATCTTTACCACAAAATAGATTAATAAGATAGAAATGCTAAAACTACTCGCCATGGATTAATACTTGATGTCAGCTTTGGTTTGTGATATAAAAAATAAGAAATAAAAAGTCAGCTGAGTGTCCTTAAATATTTCCAATATTGATTGCACGTTTCGTTTACGTGACAAACTATATAAATGATACAGACTACAGACGTAACTATTACAAGTACTATACATATATTCTTTAACACGTGTTTAACCTATATTTCTCCACAATCGAGAATTTTACTTTGCTTACCAGGCTTGAATTCTTCTACTCCAGTTGCGCTGAGGGTACCGGTTTCTAGGAATATAATAAAAACATGGGTATCGTCGATTTAGTTTCCATGATATATACAATAGACGATAATAAATACCATATTCTATTTTTAAACACTAGTAGATATCCCGCAAATATTTACGAAGTGCTCGCATTGCGCGCGCCAAAATTAAGACAGAACATGGCATTTTAATTAGTTTACACGTATAAAACAATGCAATAAGGTGTTAAAGTACCTTGTATTATTTTATTTGTGTTGTGATAACGATACCTTTCAAATATCACCTTACACTTGAGATGTGAGAAAGTCATAAATATGAGTAATACCACAATTTCATTCGGAGCTGCCGTAGAGGCGAAAGAAAATAAAATAATGTAACTGCTCGCCGCCTTTTATTATCAAAAACCAATCTAAAGGGATAAAAGACAACGTGGTTTCGTCATAAAACATCGCCATTAGCTTTTTTATTGGCCACATAAATATTAAAGATCGACGGGATATGAGAAATGGGTTTCTTAAGTAGGTACGTAAAAACTTATATTTTATTTTATGATTTCAGGCTTATATGTGTACGATTAACAAGTATTTATCTCTAAATGCCATATGTACATGGTGTTACCATGTGAGAACCGGACTGGTGGGATAAATACTGTTTATTTTTTAATTTTTTCAAGTTATAGTATTTTTCCTTACAAACCTATATAATATTATGTACACCATTATACATTTTATTATGTACAGTGTATGTGCGACATCTGTGTACCCCTTCAATAATTTTCGTAACACTGAGTACTCCTCGTCAAAAAAATGCATATACTTTAATAACAATCAAAATATATTTATTTCGTCATTTTTAGTACATAAACGAAAAATAAAATTCATTCATAATAATAAATAAAATTTAAATTATAAATAGCATCCATTATAATCAATGAGATGGATGAAATTGTTAATGTTGAGACAGATCATCATAATTTGGTTCCCTGGTTGTCCCTTAATCTGAGATGCGGTTCCACATCCAAAAGCCTGTTCCTTTTTTTGACTTAATGTCTACAAATGCTGAAAAGGCTACTTCAGATAGATATGAAGTTGGAAAAGGCAAAATATATTTCAGGACATTCTCTGTTAAAACTGGATACACATGTTGCATTTGCAACCAGTTTAATGTTAAAGTACACTCCTTATATTTATTTTTCAAGAATCCGTCTGAAGCTAATTCCAACATTTGCTCTTCTTCTGCATACGATAAACCTTCTAACATTGATGTTGCATTGATGTCGTATTAATGCCTGTTGCACCAGGCGCAGCCAGATCCCGGTGCAGCGCGTACCCCCACCAAACTCTTCCCGTATACCCGCATACCACACTTTAGGAAACACTGATGTACACTAACTCTTTGTCTATAAACAGCTGCTTATACGCCCAATAATTTTTGGAGCAGTTTTTCTTGCCAGATCAAAGATTACTTTAATAAACTGTATATGGCATGTGGCGTTAAATATAGTGTTTTTTTTACATCGCGACTAATTTTAAAATGCTTTATGCAAAAAAAAAATATTATTTAATAATGGTCACAAAGTCAAAAATATATTCTGCTGCTCTTAACCGGATCGCACATCTAAACTCGTTTTGACTGCCATAATTTACTGAATCAAATCATTACCCACACTAACAAAGGCGATGCACATTTTCATTACTAAGTAGGCAATTATACAGAAAGCACAGAGACGTACTAATGAGGACAGTAGTTCTGTCACCGGCAGTAACACACTCATGTAATATGACTACTGCATTCAAAGGGTGACCAGCACCATCCCTCCCTTTCATGAATAATTCATTGCCTCCCCTGCTATAGTACCTACGTAAACGGCGTGAGAAAAACATGTAATGCTTAACCCATCAAAGGCTTATAGAAAACTTGCATACTTTATTATATGTAAATCCCAAAGTCAAATTGTTTAATTAATATTTTTATTTAACACTAAATATAGATAGGTACCCACACAATATTTTTCATGACCATGTCCGATCCTAATAAGATCATATGGGCCTCCACAGAGTAGAGGTTTGTATTAACAGATTTTGTTTTTACTAGAAATGTATGTCAGCCACTTGCTCAACCTATTAGGTCCATACTCTGACTCAAACACAAATTGAAAAACAATATGTGTATTTGTCAGACCCAGGACTCGAATCAAGAACTCACGACGCTATAAACCTACGCTTAAGCCGCGCGCCCATCGTGGCACTGTAACACAATATTTAAAAATGTTAAATTCTTCTGATTGAAAGTTTTGTTATGAAATACATAAAAAAGATACATATTAGAAAAAATCCTAGAAAAAGGTAGACCAAGTAGGATTTTAAATTTACATGATATTTGACTGTCCAATTGAGTACCTACTTTTATCCCGGCTGATCGATAGCTCAAGGAACAAGAGCACTTACTAGGACAGTGAAAGATAATATGAGGATCGAATCCCAATAGGTTAATATGCTATATGATTTTTGGGTATATTTTCTAATTAACTAATATATATTAATATATAGATATATATATATATATAGGTATATTAACTAATTCCAGCTAACCACAATATAATATTATCATAGCTATACAATACGATAATTTATAATAATTCACAGTTTTACTGAAAATCCAAATGTCCCGAAGCTTTAAAGTTGATATATAATTTTGGTTAAGCAGGGGGACAATAATCTGAAGCATGTGTATTGTATATGTCATAATATATTCATTGAAATAATATATATAAGTATTGTTTTTCTACTTGCGGCTCAATTATTATGATATCAAAAAGAAGATGGCCCCATCAGTTTTAAATAATTACCGATCCCTGTCTTAAACCGGTTCAAATTTATACGACTAACTATGTTTAACTAGACTATCTTTTATTAGCAATGAACCCGAAATATTGATAAAAAAGGACCATTTATGTACGTGATAATTAAAGAATAAAATGTTTTATATAATTAAATAATATCATTAAATAACTACCCCCAAGTAAACGTAAAATCTATTCAAAAGATACAAATTCTGCCGGCCAATACTCTATCTTAATTTGAGACATCGTCTGGTCGATGTAAAAAGTGATAAAGGGAAAACAATATAAAAAAAAAACTTTTTTATACGTTCCTCCGCTATACGCAGTAAGACAAAATAACGTCTGATGAAAGAAGATTTGTTTCTTTTTCGGACGTACCATTTTTTCTTTTTGAGCCAAAAAAGGAAATTGGAATACGGATTGGAGATTTATGGATGATATGATCGTATATTGATATGACGTTTTTGCTGGATTTAGGCAGAATATAATATATGTGGTTGCTGGTGTATTTATTATTTATGTGTTTTATATTTTACGAAATAAGAAAGAAAAAATATGTTTAAAGATAGGTAAAACAAATTATTAAAACGATTTAAAAAAAAAATCATCCGATAAATTAGTTTTTTTAAAAATGATTAAAAATAATGAAATTTTAGTAACCATGACCTAGCGATACTACATATTTCTTGACCCGGAAATTAAATAATTTAATCTACTTTGTTTATGGAACCAAATTCTTTTCTAAAAGTAAAAAATAATTTGTCAACATTGTTTAGTGTTCTCGAAAATAAGCGGGCGGAGAAGGGAAGCAATAGAAAAGTTGTTGTTTAATTAATTTAATAATTAATTAAATTGCCTTTTGAGTAATCAAATGATAATTTTCATGGTCCGATTGTTTAGCTAGACTTTATAAAACTCTGAGTAATAAATTCTAGTATAAATAAGCAAATATTTGTATTTTTTTATTTAGAACTGAGTACACACAATGCCTAATAATTAAGAGTATGAGATTCTAGATTATAGACTATACATGATTCAGATAAATTTAAAAAATATAAATACTTGTAAGAAAATATCCTAATAAAAAATTGAACCGACAAAGAATATATACATAAGGTAAAGTCGCCATGAACTTTCCCCCGTTTATGTTAGTCATGTTATAGGCATTATAAGCTTATCTATATATATATATATATTATAATTGATTTTATTTATTTATAATAATAAATGACATAGGTATAAAACAAAACAATAATTTTAACGATTTCGGTTATTTATCTAAATTTTAGATAGCTAATAAAAATCGATTGCTCAAAATTTATTCAATGATCTCAATTAAATATTCTTTTGCATTTTATTACAATTGAATAAGTGTGGTAAGCAAACGATTTATGAATATGAGGTCTAATAATTATCGCCCAAGATAATTTAAAACCGTAGGGCATGATATTTCGATACATCACATAGTGCAATTTGTACCCTTGCGTCTGTCATAAAAAAAAAGAAAAACTTAAACGATTTAATCTACGAATTAATTTCCATCATATTATTCGATTAAAATATATTTTGAAATGTTGGATTACTACGTAAATTTGTATGTAGGTACTACCGACACTCCTCTGCGGGTTTCCGGTCTGCCCGTCGAGCTGATGTCCAGGTTCAAATACTTGGGTGCCACGGTTGCCGATGATGGTGGGATTTCTAGTGAGCTTGGAATCCGCATGGGTGTGGCGGGCTCTGCGTTCAACCAACTTAGAGTCGCATCGAGGTCAAGGCTGTATTCTGTGAGGACCAAATGTCGTTTGTTTAACGCGTGCGTGCTACCTGTGCTCCTGTATGACTGTGAGACATGGCATCTTACTAAGCTTCAAGAGTCTCGGCTTTTGAGCTTTGACAATCGATGTCTCCGCCGAATTTTGGGGGTACATTAGTACGACCGCGGTACAAACACCCGAGTTTGTGAGCAGATACAACAGCCTTTGGTGATTGAAGTTATCATGAAGAGACGCTTTACGTGGCTGGAACACGTATTCCGGATGCCGCCAAAGAGTGCGACACTTCGTACCCTGTTTTTAAATTTTCACCAGAAGATGACGACTCATACTGTCTGAGATGGACGAGAAGGCGGCGGGGTAGTATTTTTTTTATTATGGTTCCTACAATATGACGACTGTACGACCTTATATACATTAATTGCTTTGTTTTTAATACACAAAAATTTTGAGAAAGCAGCATATCAATTAATTGAATACACATAATTTTAAAGATTGAATTATAAAAATATTTTCACCGACTGATGAATATTATGAAGAGTCTTCGGAACTGTATGTGAGGAGGATGGCACGTGGCGAGGAAGGTACAACCATGAATTATATGCGTTGTATGAAGATCCCCCTGTAGTCTCACACGTGAAAGTGGGGCGACTTCGTTGGGCAGGCCATGCCTCAAGGATGGAAGACACCCAACCACCAAAGAGGCTTCTCTTTAACAGACCAGTAGGGAAAACAAGGGTCAGGAGACCTAGACTGCGGTGGTTGGACTGTATAGAAAGAGACGCAGCGTCCCTGAGACTATGCCGGTAGAGGGAGCTTGCAGCAGACAAAAGGGAGTGGAGACGTTTTCTGGAGGCGGCCAAGACCCACATTGGGTTGCAGTGCCGATGATGATGATGATAAATATTATATTCATTGATGAGCAGTAATGTATACAACACTGTAAAAAAACAAATGACTTTCTAACTTTAATTTTATTTTTAAAAAAAATATCAGTTAGAATTATTTTTTTCATGGGGCCGTACAATACAGTATAACAAATATTACTATTGATACCAGCTTGGTTTTATGGAAATGAAATATTTCCAGTTTCTAGATTGTTAGGAACGTCTTTATTTGTATAATGTATTATGTACATAAATCATATATTCCCCAGATGGGATATTTTAATGGATGTTGAATATATTTAAGGCTCTCAGCAAAAGAAAATTAACTTTATAGAATGTGTACGTCAAAATCTGTTTATGTGCCTAGCATATATATATATTTTATCAACGATTGTACTTTCCCCCAGAGAAATCAGTGAGAATGTTTTTCATATATATATTATACTTCTAAGTAAAGGTGTATGTAAAAGGTAATTGATTATGATGAAATGAAATAAGACTGACATTTTAAAACATATTAAAGAAATTCTATTTCGTATGTTTTGCATTTTTTTTTTATTTAATCATAAATAATTGGTATAAGTATATAATAATATATATAATATGATAGTCATTAAATACATTTAAGAGCGAATCATAATTTATTTGAATTAGGTATCAGATGAAAAATTACGATGCCTTTGAATTTACGTTACATCATAATAACGAAATATTTTTTTAAATACATATACTGTGATAATGTATCGGATTGTATTTGCTTTGTATTAATATTGTTGACTAGGACTCCACGGGAACTGACATTTACTGTTGGTAGTCCCTCACTCTGAGAGTCTTACACCCACACAATATTTATTTATGTTGTACATTGTACCACAATTCACTTTTATGATTTGTAGTTAATTGGCGCGCGGTTCAATCTGTAGTTTGGTGTTTACTGTTTGAATTGAATTTCATTGTGGATTATTAACGATCTCGAGGTCGTTGAATTAGTATGATTATTGTATGTCCGAGAGACACATAGATCGGGAATTGTTTGTTGGAAGTTAACTGAGAGTTAACAGAGGATTGATAAAAAAAATATCCATTAAATATAATGCGCCGCAAGCGATTTTTTCCTGTACATGAGTAAGAAAATATATATCTCGATAAAGAAATGGAGGATACAAATATAGGACCGTTTGTAAAATCGACATAATTATGGAAGTCTAAAGAAGGATAATATCATGTAGTCTTCTTTGATGTAATATTATAGGAAACCTGATCAGAATCGTATTGCTCCAATGAGAAGAAAAATATGTAAAACCTTCCAACTTTATAGTTTTTTTCATACATTTTTATATTCAAAGATTGATATTTTTGTATTTAATAGAGTATATGCTGTTGGATCTAATGCAGTATATTAAATTAAATAAAAGTAACTATGTACGTAATTCAGGAGGCCTCTATTAGTTTCTTACACTTTTTGATAACGTTATTCTAATACACGGGGTCCGACCCACGAGTCGCGATTCCCAGGAGGATCAGCTATTTATATATCTCGCCAAATATTAAATTAATCCTTACCCGATTTCTTTAATATTCATTTATGTTGTGTAAAGTATATTATTATGTATGTCCATTTACGTAATATGTACTTACTCAGTTTTTTTTATTTACCTGCTTTGATATATCTCGTCGACCGTAAATCAAAGATTCGGCTGAAAATGTATATTATAATAATTAAAAAATACAACAAACAATGTTATCCAAAATGTAACAGTCAGTTGCCGGTGTAAAAGATAAAAAAACAGTATTCATGAGATTATAAAAATTGTAACATTTTATGTTGGTAGGTTAACAAAATGAGAGAAAATGTGATGCTTGATAATTCATATGTATTTTTTTATTTCAATGTCTTTATAAAAATGTGAATGTGAGTCACGAAATACTAGGTTATTATAAAATGGTTTTATTTAGAATCAAATTGTTACGGATTCTTTTACGGAATTATTTTTTTTGGCGCTGCAGTCACTAATAATTGTTTTTTTTTCACAGCATTCAAAACACACTATTTATATGATTGTAAACATCATTTAACAAGAAGTAGATATTTTTATGAAACAACTTTGACGCATGTAAAACCATCTGTAAAAATGACATTAAAATAAATTAATGAAAACTGTCTTTTATAATATATTCGACGTGCTGCAGAAAAAACGTCATTAGTCTAAAATCACAAATGTTCAGGAGAAAAAAAAAAGCTAAAATATTAACGCTATTAGATTCATCATATAAAATGACTTTTTTTTAATTATTATTTGAGTAAATCGGATAGATAATTTTATCGAAACATGTCTTTGGATGTTTCTGTGAACATAAATTTTGTAAACACGCTATGTTGATATATTGCACCATTGTCGAAAACCTAACTTCTGGTCTTAAGATCTGAATACTTTACAGGATATACACAAAAATTTTAGTATTATACAAAGCTATTAAAAGTTAAAATGCTATTGTTAGATTTATAGCGGTTGTTCTATGGGCCGTCGAATATGAAAAATTTTTCAGTCTAGGAGTTATGAGCAGGAGGAATTCTGATCTACGAATTCTAGCAAAGAGTTGCGGTATTAATTATTGTGAACGAAGAATATTCCTAGAACTGTTAAAATCATATCGCAAACAAACCAGCAACCCTCGCGGAACCCATTTGGGAAACGATGCGTTAGGTAATAAATAAAAACGGTGCAACTCCTCGAATCTCTAATGCCTCTATGAATGGACATAAATCAAGTTTATAATAGAGTGTTACAATCGTAAAACCCCTCTCTGTTGGATTCATAAATTTCAAAGCATGCACTAAGTCTTCGAGCAAAAGATGAAGTAGTGTCTCACTATGCATACTTAGTAGTGGTTATAAAGTGGGTGGCGCCAAGGGTTTATGGCTCAGAACCGACTCGCTTGCACTCTGTGCAATACCTGAATGCGAAACTATTGTGTGCTATTATAACTACCTTAAAATCTAATTAAAATATTAGATTTGGTGAATCGTAACAGATTATTATTTTGTGACATAAATAAAAACAAAAAAAATTTTAATAAAATAATAAAAGATATTAATTTAAAATTTTCCAAAACTTGGAACCTGCTTTATGCACGAGTCTACTGTGCAGTACAATTTAAAAAACATGATTTTTAAGGCGTGGACAGATGAAAAAAATAAATGAAAATACCGTTTCTGTCATTTGCATTACGCACCGAAAAATGAGTAATTAATAATTATAATATTATACACATTACATATTGCGGTGATTCCTTAAAATAATGGGGAAAATTTTGGTAAACAATAAAAACAATTGAAGGTTTTAGAAGACATTCTAGCCATTTGGATGACTTCATTAAGCTATTATTTATTGTAGAAATACTACTTTTATATAGTGGAAAAAATATTATTTACTCAGGTACAAACTTCACAGGGAAGGGGTATAATATTTTCTGTTATTTTACAAGATGCATATTTTTAAATAAAATTATAGATGCCAGCATAAAGCTCCTGGTATGGGATTGGGATAAATGGGCGCCAGGACGTAAACAGACGTTCGTTATGATTTTATACAGAAAGTACACGAGGAATTACTTTGAGAATACTACTTAGTATTTTTAATTAATTTTGTTCCTAACATAATGTTTTTTATTGCGGATTGAGAATTATCATCCCTGAGGCTTTAGCCCTGACCATCTTTGAAAGAAAAATTCTCCGCCGTATATATGGACCGATCAGGGATGGCACCAATTGGAGGAGAAGATATAATGCTGAGCTCTACGGGCTGTACGAAGATTGCAGCGCAGTTCAATCAATTAAGATTGGGAGACTGCTATGGCTAGGTCATGTGCACCGTATGAATAACAATGAACCGGCAAAGAGAGTGATGTCCAGCAATCCAATAGGACGTAGAAGAAGAGGGAGGCCAAAGATTCGCGGTTTAGATGGAGTTGCCAGTGACTGCCGTATTCTGGGGGTACCAAATTGGAAAGCGGCCACACTGGATAGGGACAGGTGGAGGGAGCTGTTGGAGGAGGCCAGGACCCACACCGGGTTGTCGCGCCCCTGATGATGATGATGATGAGGCTTTATCTATAAATAAAAGAACTCTATTCTCATTGTAACTTAAACATTTGGACACTTAAATCATTATTTACGTGTGCATATTTAAATTGTCAACAAGTATTAAATAATACCTAATATAATAATTTAAATATAAATAGACAATAATATTAAATGTATATTTTAAAAGTACCTTCATGAACGAAATTTTCAAAGTTCATTCGATTGCGTGGCGCCTAGTTGTCCCGGCGCCGAATTTTCCTAGACCCCTTAATAGTTAACTAGTAGAATTTAAATATTTTTCTTTCAACCTTATAAATGGGCTTTCCACTTAGTATACAATAAATAATGTACAGGTACACAGTAAAACATATCACGAAACGACGTGAAAAATAATAGGTGATGCATGACATAGGATAGTTGTGCATTCAGGTAACATTTTTGTAGTCATTCCACCGATTTATGACTCAAGACTTGGTGACTCGAATCTTAGTACACGTGGCTTGAATCAGTTCATACTATTATACCGTATTACTAAGCCAAAAGTAGGTAAGAGACATTTTTGCTGAGTTATTTATTGGGTTAAATTGTTTAGAACGTCTTCTATTGTAGCACAAAAGTGAATCAGCAAGATTTATTCAGTGTCGAAGTTAGATTTTTTCAGTAGAATAGTCTGTGAAAAATGTAGATTTAAAATAATATATTACTATTTTTAAATTGCCTCCAGTAGCGTTGTCGATTGTCACCTACGCCTTTTCGGCTGACAAGATACATTCCCTGCACTAAAAATACTACATTTACTGAATGAATTTTACCTTTCCATACAGGAGCGTAGCAAGATCGAATTCGAAACTTTACTGACAACTCTAACTATAATATATTAGTAGATTATTTGTGCTGCCTTTGTTATTTTGTTGTGGTAAATACATGTTTTATTATTCAGTTGAAAATGTCCCTCTGAGGCGGACGAAACTGGTCTAAATTTATTAAATAAAAAAATGTAATAGGTATAAAAAATGCGTTTAATTAATATAAATCAATTATAATATTTGATGGCGACTGTGAAACATGCCACAATCTTTAACACAATGCTTACGGGGCCCTCTTAATTAATTTTGTAATTAACGTGTTAATTTTCATTTGAAAAGTAATTAGCAAAAACACAATTTTGTGCGGCCCGTAAGCTGTGGGTAAAGAGCTGCTTTGATATTTTAGTTTTGTTTTATTTAAGTTATGTGAGTGATCATTTTAATTTTATAAATAATAATTAGTCGGTGATATTTTTTGCTATCTATGTACAACTGTTGGTGCGGTTTTCCCTATCACAGACAGTTCTAGTTACATTAGTCTTATAATAGCAATGATTTGTTTGCGGTAAATTTCAAACATTGTTAAAACGATCAATGTTTTTTGTGATTAATATCACAATACCATACATTCAGAATCAATTAATACTTTAGTGTATATCTTGTCAATATCTGTAGATTTAATTATTTAAATAATTGACCGTTTGATTGAATTTTAAATTCTGTGGAATTACTTACGGTTTTTGGCAGATGCGACAAATAAGTTTGCTTCCGGCAATGCGCAATGACTTGTAGATTTTTCAAATACTTTCACTCAGGTCACCGCATGAACTTGTGAGTTCTGATCATAGTGTCAATACTTCGAATGCAATGTGGTAACATGTAGTAAACAAAGATTTTAGATTGAACGTATTATTCAAACTAATTATTATAAGTATGAAGTAATAATCATTTTGCCGTATTGCAAATGAAGTGTAATCTATAACTGGAATTATAATTGAAATTCACAATATTTTGCCACGGCCTGACTATTATATATTAATATTAATACTATCGACCAAGGGTAGGTACTTAAGGAATTTAAATTTAAATTCTAATGGATTCAAGTTTTGTAATATTCCATTATCTAATGATTTATTAGTAGGATTTTTTACATACACTTCAACTATTCATAATTTTTTGACTTAATAGGTGGGTGATGAAGCTTTTACTAACTTTATTGTATTAATTTATTATATAAGTAAGAATTAACTGTATTCATTATCAGTGTGTATTTACCATTGTTGAGTGCCTGAAGATGCCGAAAGGAAAAACCCAGGTTGCAAAAAACGACTCAAATGGAATAGTACAAAATTTAAATCCATTACAATTTACTTAATTTTAATTTAATTACTTGTCAGTAGTGAAGGGTGGAGGTAGGCTGTTAAGATCCGTCATAAATAGTGCTCATTAAACTTTGTTAGATATACGTATTTATTTTTATTGAACTAAAACTGCGCTTTACAGATGGTGTTGGTTAGTTTTTAAAAATCAATTAAATCCTGCTTAAACCAAACCATAATAGTTTTGGTATATTTTGGGCGATACGACAAAATTTTGCGCACTTTTTCATTCATACCTATTGGTTTTCGTGGGATTAAGAATACATATTACATATTGTTGGTTCATTTATTAAAATTCATTACGCTCTGCCTAAACCAAACTAATAGATAAAAAAATATTATTCTATCTATAAAATATTCAAAGTTATGTATGATTTAATTGCATAATTTTAGATATTTTATAGATAGTCGAGCATTTTTTGACTATTATGGCTTAGTTTTCGCAGTATTTAATTGAATTTTAAAAACTAACTAACACCATCTGTAAATTGTAGTCTTATCTCAATGAAAACAAATACGTATGACTGACAAAGTTATATGTGCACTATTTGTGGCGGATGTTAACAGCCTATCTCCACCCTTCGCAACTGCTATATATAAGGTTTCTCTTGATATTTAGGTTCTCTCTTCTAGAGAATGATTTCTACAACGTCTTTGACAGAAATACTTTGGAATCAATAAAATAATTATTCATATTATTATATTTCTTGTTACATGTCTGGAAAGAATTCCTCTATAAAATTCATTAAAAATTATATAATCCACTGTCGTCGTTGTGAATTTAAGAGGCCATTTATATGGCGTATATTTTATTCCATTAATGTGGATCTATAATAGCCTGTAGTGTATTTTAGAAAACTTCACCGATCATCTGTTTGGTCCACCGATATCCTCTTTTAACTATGCAGAAAACATATTAATTTGAATATTAATTAAGTATCAATTTACATTTAATATTTGTATCAAACCGGGCTTGACAGTCAAAGTTGGATTAGCCGTTTATGGAACTTAATAATATGCAACCAAAATGATATACCACCAAAATATGAGTCATATAACCCAAAAGCTGAGCTTATATTGGCTAACGTGAAACGAGCCGTCTTTGAAACTCAATTATTATGGAATAAGCCATATTTGAAAGTTTCTAGTTATTTTGATTTTATATTTTGTATGTAATAATGCTGGGTTTTAGGTTATTGTGTAAAAATACCTTTACCGTGTATTTTTATTCACAAAATGTCGTTCAAGGATAATTTTTCAACAATATTTTTAAACGATTCGTTTTTGCAAATAAGAATTTAAGTTATAGCTGTATATATGACGTCTTTTTTATGTCATCTTCAAAATAATCCATACACATTGTTTTTGTATAACAAAACGGCATCTGTTAAATATAAAAAATATAACTTCAACAGAACAAAAATGGCAAAATAATTCCAATTAATAATATAAAGACTTTAGGGAAGTTATTCTTGATCGATTATGAAATAGTACCAAACCATAACCATTTGCAATGAAAACATAAAGTAACTTATTTTCATTGTCAAATAAAATTCGTAAAAATTTTCACCAAATACTAAGTACAACACTGTTTCCTAAGATGAAAGAACGGCATGGCAGTTGCACTGGCTGTGATATATGGCTTATAAATTGAAGATACTTTTCCACTTTATCGTTCTGATATATTATTTATTTTCTGTGGTCGTATACAAACCGGGATAGAATCTAATCAAACTAACGATGAAAGTGATTTAGAACCACTGGGTTTATTGAAATCTTAACATTTAAAATTTATTCACAAACAGAGTTCTTGGATTTCATAAATGGTTGGTATTAAATTAAATAAAACACATTGTGTATTACTAATTCTAGATAATTTAATAATAAAAATCGGATTTATGCACTTAAATGTGATATTGTCAATTAATATAAAATATACAATATTACAACTTTGTATTCAAACATTTTAATTGATTTGTAAAATATCTCATTGAATTGATTATTATAAACTATATTGAATAAGTACTATATATTGTGTTCTATTTTATTTAATACATTCCCATTTCAAACTAGAATTACCAGTAGACACAGAGAAATCATAGGTACACCGAATATCATAATAATGGACAGCTATAAAATGAGATTATAAGAATGAACAAAATTAAAATAAGTAGATTTAATTAGGTGCTGCAATGAAAATGTATGAATCATAATTTCAAATATGGAACGGCTCGAAAAGTGACAAACATTTAACAAACAACACGACAAGGCGATAATAATGTTTCATATCTCTCAATAGTTTAAAATTTCTGTGATAAATATATAATAATGTTAATTAAAAATTTAAATATATAAAAATGCATCTTGTGATTTGTCAGCCTATCTAGATTATACTATCAGTATCTCTCCGAGCCAAGTACGTCATTTGAAGGCCTATAATAATATATTATGTTACCAACGATTTAAATTGGGTATTCGAGTGTTTTACATAATAAATTAAATTAAATTCAGTTCATCTGATGAGAGGTGACAGTTTGTGTAACAAGTTAATTTAAATTAAAATATAAAATTGAATATAAACATAAACTTCTAAATTAAATAATAATAGCCGTGACGATATTCAATTAGGATTATTACAAGGACGCCCCCTTTCGTGCGGATAAATTTGTCCAATTTTGTTTAAACCGAGCGAAAATTCCGACTTAAATTATTACTATGTGTCGCCGCTTATTAAAATTACCCCTTAATTCTAATTTACCTCCCCCGGGGACAAAAGCTTGCGACGAAGGAAAATTCACAATTTTCCGGTCGCTGCTTATGATATAATGGCTCGGGAAAACATGAAAATATGTTCGGTATATTATGCAAGCATATCAAATAATATTGTATAATATTTTTTTGATGCGGTAACACATACATATTTTCATTGAAAATATATTTTAAAAGACATGAATGAGAGAGGGTAGTGGATTTTTTTCATATTTTTTCTGTTCTATTTTTTCATTTTTCATTCGTACCATAATAGAAAATACTGTCGACGCTACGTAGTGGAACATTATTTTATCACTCAACAACATTTAGGTAGAATTAATAACAAACACTTTTTTTTATATATTTAGGCTCCATCTCTATAAAGGGAGTTTTTCTTTAAAATATATTTTTATAAATAATGATAACTGTGCATGGCTTGGTGGAAAGGCATTAGTATTAAAATACAATATTATATAATAATCATAATAATATATTATGATTAACGCCTAGGACTAACTATGTCAACTTATATGACATTTTCTTATCCTGGTGTGTGTGTATGGAATATAATGACGGCTGTCTTATTTACCGGTCCACGGACGACTTGCAGAACGCACGCAAAATATGTATATAAACTGAACCAAACTAAATACAAAGCATCCCAAAACACGCTTTCCTTTTACCAATACAATCTGGTATATTATTTGACATCATCAGCGTATTTGTTTTAGGTTTTGAACGTATGGAAAGGCTACGATAATCAAAAGTTCACTACCTTAATTGAAATAAATACACACGTACATATTATTTTTGTACTACTTTAAGTGCTTAATAAATAATTATTGAAGTAAAGTTATTACTTTAAAAATCAAGATGAACATTAAATTTAATGATATTGAATCATCGCCTTTAATTAGAATTTTTCATGAATTTCCACTGTATGTAAAAATATATATTATTGAGCTTTATTTCAATTCATTTAATGCTCTATGACAGACGTGGGCAAATGCGGCTCTTAGTTGGGTTCAGTGTGGCTCCCAATATCTCTTGATAAAAATACAGGTATTTTCTTTCCCTATTATACTTGTATTCCTTTTTAAATGTGACTACGGTGTGGCTCTTTATATATATGAAAATCCAGAATGTGGCTCTCGCTGATCTCATGTATGCCCATCCCAGCTCTATGATATTTATATAGTAAAATTTTAGATGATTTTGAATTAAATTTATAATAATAATTATATGAAACCATGATTACCAGTCAAAGAAACAGTCATTACCTAAGACAATGTGTATATACAGAGAATGGAAAAAGGTTTCCCATAATATTTTGATAGATTTACAACTGATGTGACTAGCAAATTTTCCGATTAATGCCAGACTAAATGCTTCTAACTGGGTATATGTGGGAAAACGATAATCCATGTACAGATATAGCAGTAATCAAAACTAAGGATAATATAAAGGAATAGGGATACTTCGCTGATGACACTAGCTCCAAATATTATGATGATGCAGAGGAATTCGTGAAACGTGTTGTAATTATGTGTTCGCATGCTACTTCAAAGTTGGCAATATCACTCCCTGAAGCAATTCAGGGGGCGGTATTAGAATCGGAAGCAATTGGAGGGCAAAAAGGGAGAAATTTTAAAAACTGTTCGTACTTGTTTCATTCGTTCAACAATGAGCAGTTACGTAGTGAGTACTGTATTTTACCATGTTTTTATTAGCTCGTATTCTTGTTTGTCCAGTACTAATTTTTTCTTGTGTATCCAGTACATTTTTTTTCTTGTTTGTCCAAGATTTGTATTGGACTAACTTCCCGACTAGCTAGACATTTGAAACTTTTACTTTTAGCCATTTTTAAGCAGAATTGAATTCATTTTCAGTTAATTCTGTTTTGTATGGAAAGTTGTTATTGTTGGTTGCTAAGGGGGTCCTAGCAACTAAATTATTAATATATACGTGCGTTACTATGGAAATCAATATGAAATGTCAAAATGACATTTCAGTATTCTATATTTATTCAGTATTTCTATCAAGTACAAAAAAAGTATTTATTAATACATAGAATTGTCAAGTTTATATGACTTAACAGAAAATTTTAAAACGTGGTATATAAAAAGTTCTTTTTATCTTGTAATTATTTAAAATTAACATCGTCACAAATATATTAACTAAAAAAATAAATCAAATAAAAATTACTAATCGCGGCGATTTAGGAATGCTATTGACAATAATAGGATCCAACATTAAGGCTATTATACCTCAGTTGAGGCATGGTCTAAAAAGATCGTGGCTAGGCGATGCGCGGATTGCGGGTCGCGGGTACAAATGACGCATGCGAAACGAAATATATTTTGTCATATAAATCCAACATGCGTCCATTTAATGTTCTGTTTATTGATCTATTAGTAAACTGGTGACGCAGTCAGTGAAGGAACCAAGTATTCTTGGAGCGACGTCACTCGAAAAGGCGCCAAGCCGGTCAGACAGACTTCTCCGGAATGGCCAATTGTGCCACCAACAACCGCCGCAAGGCCCGGCGTGTTCTTTTTTCCTACACAAGAAGGAATGGAGTCTCCGGCCACTAAAGAAGTCGTCAAGAAAGCCATCGTGCCCGCGGAACTAAAAGTCCAAATAACGGGCTTGAGAATGGTACGTGGAGGTGGGGTAATCATTCACCCCAGAACCGAGGAAGAGGCCAAACGACTGGCCGCCGCTCCTGGTCTAAAGGAGGCCGGTCTCCGGGCTGAAATCGCAGGAAAAAGGCTCCCGCGGATAATTGTATTCAACGTGCCGGTCAAGACGACGGAGGACGACCTTAAGGAAGCCATTAAGGCCAACACTCAAGAGGTCACGGGTCTCCCCTCGGAGGCATACCGCCATGTTAAACTGAGCCACAGGGCAGGCCCCAGAATCGGAAAATGTCACATGGTGATATCAGTCCCGGCAAAGGTGAGGGAAGCGCTCATCAATGACGGGCGCATATATATGGGATGGGAATCCTTCCCAACCAAAGACTTTTGTGGCGTCGTCAAGTGCACAAGGTGTCACTTATACGGCCACATGGCAAAGAATTGTTCGGCGAGAAGCGCCACATGCGGCCATTGCACCGAGGAAGGACACGATAGGGCTGAATGCCCTAATATTAAGGCCCCCGGAAAGTGCCCGGCCTGCGCCAGGCACAAGAAGCCGCATCAACATGCAGCGATCGACCCTGATTGCCCAGCGCGCAAGTACGCAATGGCACAGGAGCGGAACCGAACGGATTATTCGATTCAATGATTCGGTTCGGTCAGTTAAATGCGGGCAAAGGGAAGGCTATAACGGCGGAGCTGATCAAGACGGTTCGGGAAATGGACATCGATTTGGTCCTGGTGCAGGAGCCTTACTCCTACGGCCCCAACCTGGGTTTCAGTGGGGGTCGGGTAATGCACCACGGCCTGGGGTCCATGGCCTGCATCTTCGTTGCGAATCCTACCCTAGTGGTGCTACACCTTGCCCACTTGTCGAGCGAACTCTTTGCCGTAGCGGAGGTCTCCGACCGATCGGGGAACTCTATTGTGGTGGTCTCTTCTTACTTTAAATTCAGCGTAAACATCCTGAAATGCGTCGAGCAGCTCGATAAAATTCTGGTTGCATGCCGCGGCAAACAGATTATAGTGGGAGCGGACGTCAACGTTCAATCATGGCTGTGGGCCCCCCGGGGGCCGCGGTCTGGCCGGGACAATCCGGCGCCCCTCGAGGAACTCGTGGCAACTCACGACCTGACGGTGCTGAATAACTCTAATGGTCCAGCCACATTCTCTACCAACAATGGGGAATCTCACATTGATGTCACTTTGATATCCAATGGTTCTGCCGGACGCGTCGTGAACTGGACTGTCCATTTGGAAGCGTCAGCAAGCGACCACCGTCTGATCACGTTCGCCTACAGGACCGAGAGGGGCCACGCGTCTCTCGCTCCACTTGTGAGCGAGTCACTGCCGAGGCGTTTCAGGACCAAGGGAACCGACTGGGTACGTTTTGACCGCGAGTTTGCTGAGGGTCTGGACAGGATGGCCTCGCGCCCTCCGCCAAAGGACATGCACGCTGCGGCTGAGGACCTCACGAATCTCATTATTGAAAAAGCGGAGGGCACTATCGGAAGGACGACCCCGAGACCGCCGAACCTCGCACCCTGGTGGAAGCCGAGACTGACAAGACTGAGAGACACGATGAGGAGGGCCAGAAGGGCCTTACAAGCAGCGCGAAGATCGCTGGAGGGGCCGCTGCACGCGGACCATCCGCTTGCGGTCACCTACAGGACCACTAGACTCAAGTTCAAAAAGGCAATCAGTAAGGCTAAGAAGGTGCACTGGAGAGAGTTCGTCACTGAAATGGGTGGCAATGATCCGTGGGGCCCCCCCTTCCGCGTGATGAAGCTTGGCCTACGGCCCGGAAAAGTCATGTCGGCGGTACGGCGCCCCGACGGATCGTTCACCAATAGCTCTGAAGAGTCCGCCACAGTCCTGTTGGATGCTCTTATCCCGCAGGACAACGAGTCGCTCGACATTGACAACGACCGATTTCAGCAGCTTCGCGTCTATGCGCTGCTCCCCTTAAACACTCCGCGATCCGCAGCCACTACCATGTCCGAGCTAGGGATCCTGTTTGCCAGCCTCCCGATTGGCAAAGCCCCGGGGCTTGACTGCATAGATAACGCGCTAGCGAGAAGGGCGTGGTCTCTTGCCTCACACGAGATCACGCAACTCTACAAAGAATGCATGAGTAGTGGCATATTCCCCGACTGCTGGAAAAAGGGTCATCTCACGGTGATCCCCAAAGCCGGCAGTCGCCCTCCTTGTGACCCGAAAGCGTATAGACCGATTACGCTCCTTCCCGTCTTCGGGAAGATATTGGAAAGATTGATAAACAGCAGGATTGAGTCCCACCTGTCGGAAAACTGTCCAATCTCGCAAAGACAATTTGGGTTTAGACCCGGAAAGTCCACCGAGGATGCGATTCGCTTTGTGATCGATTCTGTGGAGAGCTCTGGCAAGGACCTCGTTGCCGGGATTTTTCTCGACATAGCGGGCGCGTTTGATACTGCGTGGTGGCCCTTGGTTCTGGCAAAGCTTAGGCTGAAATAGATCCCCGGGGACCTCTTTGCCTTAGTTCAAAGCTACTTCAGCAATAGGGAGATAACCTACGACTCCGGCCCCAGCCTGATTCACAGGAGGACCACCATGGGGTGTCCTCAGGGCTCCGTCCTGGGACCCCTTCTGTGGAACATTCTGTTTGACGACGTTCTGTCCCTGCCACTGCCTCCGGGCTGCACGCTCGTTGCGTACGCCGACGACTTGCTCCTGCTTGTTGGGGCGACCAGCCGACCGGCACTTGAGCGTGCAGCCACGGACGCCTTGAGCAGAATCCTTAATTGGGGGTTGCTGAACAAGCTGACCTTTGCCCCGAGCAAAACGGAAGCTGTCCTCCTCAGGGGTAGTTCTCGGGTCAACATAACTCGACGGCCGCCCACGGTTCGTTTTGGCCAGACCTCAGTGCGTTTCTCCGAAAGGGTTACGTATCTGGGAGTAATTCTTGATGACAAGCTGTCTTTCGTTCACCACGCCAAGACGGCCGTCTCTAAGGCCAATTCGGCCTATCAGAGAATGGCCCGAATGGCGGGCAGCAATTGGGGACTTAAGCCTAGAGCCCTTAAGGTTGCATACGGCGCAATTTTCATGGGAATTGCCGGTTACGCCTCCAGCATTTGGCATTCTCGAGTAAACTCCTTAACTCTCGTGAGACGCGCACTATTAAGCGGGCAGCGACTTGCGCTGATCTCGTTTACCAAAGCCTACCGCACAACTTCTACTGACGCGCTTGCCGTACTCGCGGGGGTGCTACCCCTCGATCTGCACGTCCAAGTCAGAGGATCGATCACCCTCCTCTTGAGGGGGATCAGCACAATACTCGCCGGTGTCCATCTGACACCACCGCAGAGATCCGAGGACGTTCCTTACAGGAAGACTGTAAGTGACATTGTGTACAAGACCGCATTTGCGGCATGGCAGGCGAGGTGGACCGCCTCCCCCAAGGGGCGGCACACTTACCGTTTTTTTCCAGACGTATTCTGCAGGCACCAAACTAGAAGACTCCAACCTTCGCACTGGATTAGCCAGTTCCTCACCGGCCATGGCAACTTCGCCGCCAGACTCCACGAGTTTGGCTTGATAGTAGATGGGCCGGGTTGTACCTGCGGGCATGACCATCAAGATGTTGAACACATCCTCTGGGATTGCCCGCTTATGGAATTCGAACGAGCGGAGCTGTTTGCCAGGGTCCGTCCTCACACGGGCCCAATTGGTCATGGAGATCTGGTAGCAACCGAGGCCAACTTTGCGGCATTTGAGAAATTTGCAGCGTCGTATGGGGAGCGGGATAGTCCCGACTCTTCTGTAGACTCATCCATTTCAATTCGTGACACTCAGTATGCGGGTACACAAAGCGCTTAACGTCAGCGGACAGCAGAGCCAGTCCAAAAACAAACATTTTCTTTCTTAACTTTCTTCTTTCAGCACTACGGTGCATGGTTGCAGCATCAGTCCCGTGCGGCTCCGTCTCGGGACGGAATGAGCACTTAAAATCACTTCTTTCAGACACGTTTAAAGCGTCATAGAAAGCGGCCGTGCATATCCACGGTTGTGCATATATGACGGGTGGTGGTGGGCACTTTAACGTATGATCTATTAGTAACAATAATAATATATTCATTGACATGTTTTCTTTTTCATGTAAATGGGTAACGTTTTTAGCCATCTTTAAACGATTTAAGAATTAATACACCAGTCGCCATCGCGAAATAAATTGACGTATTGATACCTCGACGTTTGCTCTCCGAATGCCAGCGAGTCCAAAATTTCGTTGTGCCTATAGTTGAAAATTATTTGCCGTTTCACTGATGTATCGTCTTAATAAATTGGAAGCAGTACACCAGGTGCATAATTTTCATTAGAAATTTATATATTTGTTTTTTCGAAATTTTTATTCTAGTTGTGTTTCATTATTTTACTATATTTTTAACGCAAATTTTACTATGGTTAATTTTAATAATTAGCATAAGGGCATCTTATTTACAAAAATATCTTTCTTTACTAGCAAGGCATGGACCAAACAAAGTTTAGACGCATCTTCCACACAGGTACAGCAGAAGAATATTTGATAGATTATCAATTCATATCGCCTATTTATAACATTTATCTTTTTCTCTTTTTTAACAGTACAATAGGTCACAAAGTCGATTACAATAGCAATAAAACAGTATTGTAGAAGTGACAGCAAAGCAATAACAGAAATACCTACCCAGACTTGAAAATATCGCAAAGATGTATTATTGTATAGTGACTTCATCGGAAATTGTATCCGCAATCTCAGCATTGTTTAACTATGATTATTATTTCATTAGTAATTCTATAAAATATGACAATATTATCTTCTTCTTTTCATTCCATCCCCTAACAGAGGTTGACTGCCATGTTCTACGCGGAACAGTTCAGTGGAGCTACATTCGTACCAATCACGGAAGTTTTTAAGCCAAAAATGCGACGTTGTCATCATTAAAATTTAGGGCATGGTGTAATTTTATCCTCTCATAATTTTACCTAGGTAATTTATTTTTCTGCTTTTGATACTACGAACTTTTCGATCCTTTCACATTTGTTTGAGAACGTCAATATAGTTGTCACTCGATCAATCACCAGTGTTAAAAATAACTTACCTAAATTGAAATTTTCTCTACGATACCATTTTACGGATATATTTTTCATAACATTAAAATAATTAGAAAGAATATAGGTCATTAATATAAACTTTTGGAAACAAGTCTAATTTATATGAATACGTTGGCGAGTTGTTAGTATGTTGGTACCGTGCAGCCCTCTGTTTGCCGATAAATAACCGACCACGGTCGCATGGGAGCAATATTTTATCTCCTTGCTTAAATACGCCACTTTCCAAATATAGGTAAATTATTAGTCCACCGACTATTAGGTACAAAGGAAATTAGGTGAAACTAGAATAATAACATGGGCCCCAATATTATTATAATACATACTTCGTTAAGTGTGTTACTCATTTTTGATGGAACTGCTTTAGTTTAAAAATCTCAAAAACATATTATGAAGCTTATTAAGGCTATAACTCAGTTGAGGCATGGTCTAAAAAGATCGTGGCTAGGGGATGCGCGGATTGCGGGTCGCGGGTGCAAATGACGCATGCCGAACGAAATATAATTTGTTATATAAATCCAACATGCGTCTATTTAATGTTCTATTAGTAACAATAATAATATTATATTCATTGACATGTTTTCTTTTTCAAGTAAATGGGTAACGTTTTTAGTCATGTTTACACGATTTAAGAATTAATACCCCCGTCGCCATCACGAAACAAATTGACGTATTCACACCTCGACATTCGCTCTCCGAATGCCAGCGAGTCCAAAATTTCGTTACGCCTATAGTTGAAAATTATTTGCCGTTCCACTGATGTATCGTCTTAAGAGATAAAAATTTTGGACTGAAAGAGATTCAAATATACGTATTTTCCATTTTAAAATACTGTAGTATTAAGAACATAACACAGTTACGCAATTTGACGGCGCACAACGAAAGGGATGTTATTAGCATAGTAAAATGAAGGTATAAAATCACAAAAAAAACTGTTTTAAGTTCACACTCGTATCTACTCAATGACATTAATATGGACGAATCATCTGGAAAGAATATGACACTCACTTTATTGTCGGGTCTGCCGAATGGCATAATCTGTTCTAACGCCATTACAATAAAGGTGATATTGCTATAAATTC
This sequence comes from Rhyacophila brunnea, assembly GCF_057557595.1. Taxonomy (NCBI): domain Eukaryota; kingdom Metazoa; phylum Arthropoda; class Insecta; order Trichoptera; family Rhyacophilidae; genus Rhyacophila; species Rhyacophila brunnea. Next base: position 34,033,479 of record NW_028232871.1, on the reverse strand, counting down.
CTGATGCTTTTTGTTGGGTCTGCCGAATGGTTCGGTTCGAACGGGTTCCCTCAAATGAACATTGACATTAGAAACACTGCTCTAACGCCTTTACAATAATGGTCATATTGCTATAAATTCCCGATGCGTGATATCGCATAATGGAAATTGCGTGACGTCTACCTATACATTCCAATGTGCGAATTTACTTGCTAGCTACTGTATTGAGTGCGTCGTCCATTAATAATGTCATTGTATCTACTACGTCAATGTTTATAATTTAATTTTATCATCATATTTACTGACATAAAAAAGAGAAATAAGTACCTTAGCCATTACCATTAGCTAGGAAATGTCACGTAATTAATAATACATCGTTTTTTTAAATGTCAACAGTGGATTTTGTGACTCATAATTATTAACAGTAGCAATTATTATTCAAAGTAACACGAAAATCAAACAAATTTTTTCAATTTTTATTTGGCGACAGATTATTAATTATTCATATCGATAAATTATAAATTATAACGTTTAGCAAATGGCAGAACGTGATCCCGTCACAGCAAACAAAGGCACCCGTATATCGGTAGCAAAGAGCATTACATAACAGGATGTATTGTAAGTACCAGATGTATAATAAAGTATCTTCAGATAGGTTTAAGTTGTTGCTATCTATAATGCAGAGTTCAGAGTAGCAAGGACATAAACCGATTGCACAGATCAAAACTACAGCACATGATGATATGAGATGCGAAGGATTTAATATATTATATTAGTGCCGTATTATTACAACGTTTTCCTTAGCTCGTATTCTTATTTGTCCGGTGGTTCTTTACCTGGTACAAATCTTGCAATCGATTTTTAACTAACTTCCCGACTATCTAAACATTTGAAACTTTTAGAATATATCATAACACGATGCCAATGCATTTTTAACACTTTTAGCCATCTTTAAGTAGAATTGAATTCATTTTCAGTCAATTCTGTTTTGTATGAAAAGTTATTTCGACACCATTATTGGTTGCTAGGGTTCTGGGGTCCTAGCAACTAAATTATTAATATATACTGGCGTTACTATGGAAATCAATATGACATGTCATAATGACATTTCAGTATTATTTCTATCAAGCACATTTTTTTTTGATCGTTTAAGCTAGTCAAGTCAAGTTTATATGATTCAACAGAAAATTTAAAAACGTTGTATATAAAAAGTTCTTTTTATCTTGTAATTATTTATTGTTTAAAAATGTGTGTGGAGCAGTTTTCATGTCATCAAATACCTGCATATAAAAAACTGGTGTGAAAACGTTGGGGGTATCATATGGTCTTCATATATCCAAAACATGAACATGGACAACTAATGAGAAGAAAGAAAAAGGCGTACCTATATATTTATGCATGAAACAGGATTTAAATATGTAGTTTATAAAGAATCATTTCAAAAAGACAAAACATTTACAGAATGTTGAAAAGAGTAGGTATGTAAAATATTTATATAGTACGGCAAAAAAGCATTAAATATGAGTTTTTTTGTATATGTATTGATTACATATTAAACCATGAAACTGGGCGCGCACACAAGGGAAGGGTTTACGATGCAAGAACCCCCCCCCCCCCCCCCCAGGAATGAAAATAATGTGAATTTCTTAGGTAAATGAAATATTACTTCTCTTTCTACTTCTGAGTCAGGGCCTCGTGTGTGAAGATCGTCACCTGGATGATTTTGCTGTGGAACTGCCTTCTCAATTGGTTGGGCTCACTCCTCTGCGCATTCTAAGATAATAATAATATGTAAGGCCTGCATCAGTAAAAGACCCTATGGTAACCCTCAGAGAATCAATGTATTTCTAATATTGTGACGTGGCATATCCAAAAGACCAGACAGCGCCGACGATAGAAACGGATACTAACGATTCTAATAATAATGACTATTAGGGCATGCGAAACATAACAATAACTCGTAGGTGAGCATACATAGTTATAGTTGAAAAGAATATGTTGTACGGGGTGTCTGAGTATGGGGAAGGTATCCGTAAATTGTGTTGGTTCGCTTTTTAAGCGATGACAAGCTATAAGCAGGGTCTAGGATAATACGCAAGTTAGTGGCACTTGCTGGATTTTTTTAACCCCGTCGCCTTAAAATATCTATAATAAATAGATTATTATGGATATGATTTTCTAAATGGACCCCATATCAGATTTCCGCTTGCACGGAATTGTACACTACCGAGTTTTATTCGACAAAATAAATTCTTAGACATTTCGTTTTATAAGAGCATTTACAACGATTAACTTTATATTCAAAATGGGAACAATAACAGATGAGCTTAGTCGCTATATTATCTTCACGCTGTTAACATGAAAAATGTAGGGGGGATACGCTTAACAGAATGTTGGGGGAAGACGGACTAAGATGAGCCGAGATGCTATTAAACATACTCATAAAGATGCTAATTTAATCGTGTTCACCATTCTTTACTGTCTGCTATGATAAAAATACATCTTTAACATTTAAGATAGCATTATGGTAAATGTTTTATTTTTATTGTAATAATAGGTTGGAATATAATTTATTACTTCCACATGTACTGATAATAGTAATTAATTCTTGACAGTGTCGCCAGATGAAAATATCAGTGCGCCACCTTAGAACAATTTCACTTGAGTCAACAAAAAATATCTATTTATCTATTTTTGCGGCATTGTGCAAAGGATAAAAGAAATCTGTAGTATTATCGTGCTATTACTTTTTGACATAATAACCCAACCTTGATATTGTACACACTGTGGGCTATTGCATTTTTACTTACTTTATCTTCAGATTCATTGATCATTTGATAATTTTTGTAACTTTTAATACCTGATGTGTTCAAATACTTACACTTTCCGTATGTTTACTTCACACAATATTTTCTATCGATGATTCTACTACACAAGCCCCCCCCTCTTGTTTTTTTGATAAAATTAGCCCTCCTTCCCTCTCCACCACAATTTTATATTTTATTTAACATGTCATGATATATTTAATACTAGGAAACCAACAGTAAATATGATAAAGAATACATATTTATGTTTAAGCAAATATGAGAAATGACTTGAAACTTAATGAAAAGATTAACGATAAACTCTGTGTTTGATTCATTCATAAAATAAATACGAATTCAGTGTTCAAAAAACTGAATGTAATAACACACTATTTCTGAAAAAAACAACATTATTTACACATGTCGCATCTTCGCGCTTTCTGGGCGGTGAAAAAAAAATGTTTATTGCTGTCATTTTTCAGAACATTTTTTTCGAATTCAAATCATGAAAATAAATTGTTTCAACGAAAGCTTAAAGAGAGAAACAAAAATTCTTTTGTTTCTGAACTTAAGCACTGTGAAATAAAACAATTCTTTATTTGAATAAGACAGAAACAAAATAAATGTTTGGTTTACATTATAATAATATTTCATAAACCTACTTAAAGAAATATGTATAATGAATTGCAAGAATTCTTGAAATATCGCATAGTAAGTACATAGTTTTCTAGTCATATTTTAATTCTAGGTATAATAATCATACTATTCTCTATTGACGGATGATATTCAGTAAATAATGACGAGTTATGACAATTGAAATGTAGTCTTGGAAGAGGATTCTGAAAGTCTAATTGATCGCCAAATGTACAAACGATTCCAACATCACTACTCTCCAGATTTACGAGAGACTCTCTTCAATTTGCTGAAAAGAAGAAGAGAAAAACTCAAGTTATTTGGTTAGGTGTCAGGTAAAATCATGAGGTTCAGATAAAGAAGAAAAACATTGAGGTAGGTAGGTTTAGAAAATCATAAGAAAAATTTAATAAACAATACATATTTTAGGTTCTTATTCTGAATTTGTTACAGCTTTGGAATATTTGGTGCACGCAACATAAGCAAATCTTCTTTTTCTTTTTCTTCTTCAGCTTTCTCGGTGGTATTTGGTTGAATTCACGTGTCCTTCACTAACTTATTTCCCTTGCTAATTTTATCAACTTTTCAGGCCCACCAGTCCTGCTTTCGTTCTGCTGGGGTATTCACCTAGTTCATAGTTTTTGAGACTTACAGATTCTACCAATGGTTTTCTGTTCATTTGGATTATTCAGCTGGTGACAATGATCTTCTTGTGTAAGCCCAATTTTCTCATGTACATAATGCAATATTTTCGTCGAATGACACTATTTTTTATCTCTTGCACATCAACACAGTCGCATACGGCGCAAGTTTGTTTAGTAAGTATACTTTAGAATAATAGTTATAATGTTTAATGTCTTTATTATCGATTATATATAATACTAATGACAGTAATATATTCACTTTATGTTCGTTGCGATCGATTGTGTATATCGTTGTTGATCGGTTGCTATGGTTTTCTGCTCTTCTATTTTTCGCCAGTCGCCGGTGTTGCCATTTCCGCTGCCTCAATAGTAAGATATATATATAATATAATTTTAAATTGTGATTACACAATACTACATTTCTTTACGTTTCTGAACTTTTAAGCGGTATATTTATTTTATTATTTAGATTTTTGTCGGATGAAATAACAGTCAATATAAATAACTCAAATATCTTAGAATCAATAAAAACTTTGTTTCAAAACCATAAAAACGGGATTCCACAACGTAATCGCTGGTTTAATCTAGATAATATACATATATTTTAGTTAGTAAGTACTTAGTAATTAGGTTTTTTACATAAAACAATACTTTTCGAAGCATAAGGGTAGCCTGTATTCTTGCTAGAAATGGCACAATTAGTTCCGCCATTACCCATAGCTAATTGCTTAGTAAAAACAGATGTAAATGAACAAGGATAGGATAACATTCGATATTTAGATGAATTTTTACCCTATCGATCAGTTATGTTACTCAGCATAGGCAAATGTGATGGTCTGCTATTTATTAGACCAATGAATTAATAATATATTAATTCTAATACAATTGAAATATTATGTCAAAGTTGGCAATAATATTGACAATATTATTTCAAAGTAAAATACATTTCTACTGCCGATACGTGAATAAATTTGATTGATGTTCCAACAACTCACTCTTTCTCAAATCAGAACTACTTTGGGAAATGCTCGTTATTCATCTCTATAAGCAAGCGTTCATACAAATGACGTTTATTATAAATATACCATGACAAAAAAAAGCTTTCGTCAAAACTTAATAATAAATAAATAAATAAAAAAGCCTTTTTATTTCTTACAGACAAAAAGTAAATGACAGTGAATTGACTATATCTAATGTATATTTATAACCTATAATTATATTTGTTATGTATATATATCTATCTATCTACGTTTTTTTATATTCTATCTAAGTCAAAACTTAATATCAGAAATCAAATAAAATATTTATTTTTTATTTAGGTACTTACTTAAAATATTATGAACCCTTGTTCTTCTTTTATCGTTTTATTCTAAGCGTGTAACCTTTACGAGTATAGTGGCTGACACGTTATTACCGCCATATAGGAAACTAATCAGGGAGTCATAAAGTGGATGTGGTTGAAAAAGGGTATAAATTTATACACGTGTTAAAAGATATGTTATTTTCAATAGATATATAATGTGTATCAGGTTTCCCACCTTGCCTCTGAATAATTCGGAAATTATGGCCTTTTTAGTTTTCAAATATCGAATATGCATTATATTTAGTCATGTCAACAAAACGCGCATTCAGTGTTGGTAATGTTTGAGGATTCGTCAACAGGTATTTTCAGCATATTGAACAATAGTTATTCATCTACATATTGGTATTTATACCTTTTTTAAATTGTCAATTAATAGTCTTTAGTCGCTATGTAGTATACGTTTATGATATTATGTTATCGCTATCCAAAGTAATGTCTTTTACAATAACAGACACAATATTGAAAAGCTACTTTTAAAAAAACATTGAAGAGGAAATTGAAAATGTTGTATCGTAATATTAGTATCACTTTGTTCGTATAAAGAAAACTCTGAAAAAGGTTAACTCAAAGGAAATTGTTTTTTTTTGTTGTGGTCTCAAGTTTTTCATACATAATAAATAAATTTGACAAAGAATTTGCATTTGTCGAAAGAGAAAAAAACGTTTTCAATTCCGTATAACTGACGATATGAAAATACAAAAAATATATATATACCTATTGTTAATGTAGGTGAGTACATACATCGCCACACTGAACTTGCGTAATGTATTTAAACTGAAATATAGCTCTGTAGTATATAAAATCGTCTCTGTTCTGGCAGAACAGACTAACTGGAGAATACTAGTTTTGAGTAATTTGACTTTGAAGTTGTTAAAATGTTTGAAATGGTCTATCATGTGAGTTTATTAAGTAATCGTAAAAAGGATGACTTTAAACTAAAGACTGTTTATTTGTTAAGAAGGTTTCTAGACGGTAAAGTTTGAAATAAGGAACATTTTGGTATAACTAACTCAATATGTCATTTTTCGAATTAGTGTCTTCAGCCAGAACAGTGACAAAATATTTGCAGTGTTAGTTCTTTTGGTTCATATTCATATGTATGAATTTTCAATATATGTTTATTCAGAAAAATGATGCAATTCATTGAAAAAAAATCACTCCCAGCATAAATATAAAGGGCGACTATCACTATTAACCACACGGTATGCACCTGAATGGTTGTGAAAGCGTGACAGCTGGTGGTGGAGGAAAGCATTACTTTGTTATGTTGACTTAATTGTAAAATATACTTACCTACTTGCAGTTCTCTTTTTACTGACATCTTTAATAATCAACTTCATACTGAAATATTACCACAGTAATTAATTTATTATTGTTCCATTAAGGAAAACTCAAAGTTCATGAGAAAGTGAGTTAAGGTCATTATAATAAATGATAACATAATATAATACTTTTCCCCGTAATTTTCGCGCCGTAATCAACCAAGTATACTTAGGAAAAGTTGATTTGAGAACTTTTTCTAATTTAAATGCAAATTTTTTTCGTCATAATTTTACCAATAGCGCCTTTGAAAAAAAACTTTCAAGCTTTCTTTAAAATTGAAAAATTTATACGGTATTTATCGTGAAGCCCCTTTGTTTACCTATTACTTTACCTTACCATGGCAGTATTTTTATTTTATACCAAGGAATAAATTACTTTGTATAACAATGTTATTACTCGCTTTTTATTATATTATCTGTTATAGTTATTTATAAATGTATACTAATTATAATATAAAAGACACCTATCGGATATATCAGAATTGATTAAACTAATATGTGGGAAATTCATTGATACAAAACAATAATAATAGATGTCGCAGGTACAATTATAGATAAGCTGATATGACGTACTATATAATAATATCATTAATATGTATACAGATTACCTGTTACCAAAATTACAAGTTTTCTTCTTTTTAGTCATTCGTAACAAATAACTGAAAATAGACATACGTCTTCGAGTCACAATTATATTTAATTACAGTGGCGAAGGGTGGAGGTAGGCTGTTGAGATCCACCATAAATAGTGCACACTTAACTTTGTCAGTCATACGTAATTGTTTTCATTGAATTAATACTACAATTTACAGATGGTGTTGGTTAGTTTTTAAAATTCAATTACACCCTTCGAAACCAAGCATAATAGATAATAGTCAAAAAATACTCGTCTATCTATAAAATATCATTAATATAACATTATGAAATTAAATCATACATAACTTTGAATATTTTATAGATAGAATAATATCTAGGCAGGGTTTAATGAATTAAAAAAAAATGACCCACAATATGTGTGTTTTCTTAATCCAAAGAAAATAAATAAGGATGAATGAAAAAGTATGCAAAATTTTGTCGTATCACCCAAAATTCACCAAAACTGTTATGGTTTGGTTTAGGCAGCATTTAATTGATTTTTAAGAACTAACCAAAATCATCTGTAAATTATTGTAGTCTTAGTTTAATAAAAACAAATACGTATGACTGACAAAGATTAATGTGCACTATTTATGGCGCATCTTAACACCCTACCTCCACCCTTCGCTACTGTTTAATTACTCGTTCTGATTTATTATGGCATCTAAATCAAAAAGTAAAAAATCTTTTGACCCTTTAGTTAGTTGAAAAGTCGCCTCACTACACACTTTTAACAAAAATTCTCATCACTTTCAGCTTATGCATCCATTCCGCATTTCCCTGTTCATGGTTTCGTCGTTCATCTAACTCGTGTCTATTGAATACGTCATTCCAATGTCAGATTCTGTCTAGTTACGAATCTTGATTGGGTAGCTTTCGACTGTGGCTCCCCCATAAATTCTTCAGATAAGTTTGTGGCACCTCACGTGTACGACTGACTGACGGACAGCCCCTGGCACACGTGTTTCAAGTCAGTTGCATATGAACGAGGCACGTATTCTTCTTTATTTCAAAACAGAGGCGTAGCTATCTTATCGAAATAGCATAAAATATGTCACTGGACTTTTATGGGTCACTGGGTTTTTCTATTCCAGCCTAATGCCCACATTCCAGGTGTGCTTATATGATGTGGGCATGGCCCCCACAAGGAGGGTCTGACATGGCTCTAGCCTGGGGGCCCGAGATCAAGAGGGGCCCGGCGTGGCGGGTAGTTCAGATAACAAAGATAAACAAAATTTGCTCTAATAGTAAAAATATACTTTGCTTCTTGACTATTAAGTTTTTATAATATTACGTGGCAATGCGATATAATTTTTGATTCTTGTGTCGATATTCAACAATTCCACAATCAAAGGTAATGCATTAAAATACAAAAATCGTTAATAATACACTGAATACCCTTAATTTTAACTTAAACACCATTTAGAAAATACCACTGTAGAGCACTGTACAGCAAATAATCATAAGATACTGTAAGTCCGAAAGACTACGATGGGTGGGACATGTGGAGAGAATGCCTGAAGTTAGAGCGCCAAGGATCATGACGAAATGGCTACCCCAACGGAAGAGACCCAGAGGCCGTCCAAAGAGGAGATGGGCTGACGCCATAGAAGTGGACTGGCTTTATATAGGAAGACCCGGTAACTGGAGAAGTGTGGCGAGAGACCGGAGTGAGTGGAGAGCGGTTGTGGAGGAGGCCAAATCCCACCCCGGGATGTAGCGCCGTGGAAAAAGAAGAAGAACTGTGGAGCGTCACACTGCCTTTAACCATAGCGATAGGTAGTGGGGCCCGCTAAAGAACCTAGCCTGAGGGCCTGCTTCAAGATGTGAGGGCCATGGATATGGGGCTTGATCTAGTGCTCACTTTACGAGTCTGGTGTGAATCAAGCCACGGATCACATCGTGGAGTCATGTAACATGAATGCCCAGAGGAGTTTCAGCCATACATTAGGCCAAACCAAAAGCTATTGCGTGGATTGATGCCTTACTGATTCCACTGTGACCTGCCATATGACTTATGTTTATACTATCGCACATCAGATTGTATAAAGTATACAATAAATCATTATGGGATCGTTCAACGAATTCACATTGTATACCTTTTTTAATTGTAAGTTTATCTTTGAATTATTGAGTAATAAAATGTCTCAAATTGTAAGTTTCGTATTTTCCCCAAGGCGCCTCTTGTAGGTTGAACATTCACCTTTACTGTGAAAACCATTAACGTGAAATCTATTATCTCAAAACATATAACCTTTACTCCGTATTAGGTTATTAAAAGATAAATGACTGTAAAGCTCTGGAAGTAAAAGCGCTCATATTTTTACAAACGCATAAATTAGTAATTGAGTAATCAACATAAACCAAAACAATAATAAAATAGTTAATAATTCATTTATTAAAATAAAATACAATATATGGATTAAAGTAATCAGAATACTACCACGTTCGCTCCTCTACGGAGCATGTGTGAAGGTTAATCCATCCGACCGTGTTTAAGAAAAAGGGCGTAACCCTCATAAACCAAATTTTACAGGAGAGGCAAAAAATGTTTTTTGAGTGATTTTAGTTTAATATTTTTTTTAAATAGGCACAGACATTGGATGCATGATGATTGATGATTTGGTGTAATATATTTCGATCTAATAATAATTAAAGAAGTTATTACAGAAAAATCATTAAAATTGAGGATAAATGCTTTTTTCCATAAATAAAAAATTAATTAATCTCAATTAAAACCTAAATTTAGATAATAATTCGGCATTTGCGGCTTACTTCCTTTTTATAAAACGTATATTTAGTTGCATACATTGTTAATATCTAATAAAAGCATTTTTAGAAAAATCGAGGGTTACGTCCTTTTTCCTAAACATAGTCGCATCGTTCTTTTATGAGGAATTGTATTCAGCAGTTCGTCCAATGCATTGGATCTCTGCACCAGATGGGAATGGGACAACTGGACGCCAGGACTATTATATTAACAGTTATATTAAAAATGAACTAAATTATTTTTGCACTATGCATATTTTTGTTTTTATTTAATACTAGCTGACCCGGCGAACTTCGTACCGCCTCAGAAACAATAAATTTTGTGTTAACTTATTAGCTGAATTAAATTCAGTTTTTTAGTAAGTTAAAATAAATTGAGTTCAATAAATGTGTAAAAATCAAATCAAAATGAAAAGTATTTTTATTACTTACATTGAAATGAATGTAATTCACGTGGCAGCAAGGCATTTGCTTTATTGAAGCGAATCGAAATGATTCGCGTAGCATTGTTGCACTGTTTCTGTTAAACTATTTGCTGGATGGGTTGCACTCAAGTCGATTCCCTTCATTGAAGCACCTTGTGATATACAACATTTTTTGTTTTGTTGTCAGGTGCGAGAACGAACAAAGCGGATGGTTTGCCGACACGTGAACATGCTACGTACAATTGACCGTGAGAGAAACATTCATTTTCTAGATTCAGGCCACAGACACTCAAGGATTGGCCTTGTGATTTGTTGATCGTCATGGCGAATGCAAGACGAATCGGAAATTGAATTTGTTTAAACTCGAATGGCATATCGGTTGGGATCATCGGAATTCTCGGAATGAGAACTTCCTCACCTTTGAACATTCCTTTGATTATCGTCGCGTAAATCACATTGCCCATAAGATTTCTCACCACCAAACGCGTTCCGTTACATAGTTTTGGTTGGTTCAGATTTCGAAGCATGATGATTACCGAACCAACTTTCAGTTGTAAATTATGCGGTGGCAAGCCAGGCAGATCCAATGAGTTTAAAAATTCAGTCGGATAGTTGGTTGCTTCGTCTTCGTTTGTTACACTGTCGATAGATTTAAAGTAATGCAGTGGACCAACGATTTGATTTTGAATTGTGAAGTTTAAGTGATCCACATCTTTGTTCTTTGCCGCAAGAATTGCTCGTTCACTCAACCAATTGTGATTTTTATGGTTAGCAATGATGTTCGGGAACACTTTGTCGATGAGGTCGTCCTTCGTTGAGACGAAATTGCAAAAATTCTGCGCAAAAGAAATCAATCCGTTTGATTCGTCGACAGGAACACGGCCGTTACCGATAGTCAGCAATTGTTTGGAGAAATCTTCGGCAGATGGATCGTTTAGCAATGCAACTCGCATGTTTATCGTCAGCTGAAGTTTCTTCATATAGCGCCACAGAGTCGATGATTTGAGGCAAGCGTTTATTTCATCGGCAGCGGTCGATCTTGGAATGACTGGTAGTGTTTGGCGGAAATCGCCAGATAGTAGAATCATTGCGCCTCCAAAACACCTCGAGTCATTGCGCAGATCTTTCATAGTTCGATCGAGTGCTTCCAACGCGCGTTTATGCGCCATTGTGCATTCATCCCAGGTGATGATTTTACTTGCTACCAAAACTTTGGCCATTGCTGAGTGTTTCGCAATGTTGCATGTCGGTTTTTCAGTCGTTTGAAGGTTTAACGGCAATTTCAACGCTGAATGAGCCGTTCGGCATCCTTCTAGCAACGTGGCCGCTATCCCAGAAGAAGCAACTGCTACAGCAATTTCGGATCTCGCACGAACAGTGGCCAAAATCAATGACATGAGGAATGTCTTCCCAGTTCCACCGGGTGCATCGAGGAAAAATAAGCCACCATTTCCATCATCAATTGCCGTCATTATCGTATCGTAGACTTCCTTCTGTTGGGGGTTCAACAGTGGTACATTCGTTCGAACTGATTGGTTCAATGCATCTCGATCATATTCACGTTCACGTTCCAATTCTCGATTGAAAGCGTCGTTCATTCCATGATGTGGCGTTGGCATGCCTAACTTGACTAACAAACTGCCGCATATGAGGTAATACATGTCTTCGATCAAAAGCAAAGCCTGGTTATGAATCTCCTCATTCACCTCGAGATCGGGATTCCTTGAACTGACACGAATTTGGTGTAAAATGTCTTCTGACATGTCATCCTTGTACTTGTTCCACAGTTCAGGTGGATTCGATGGGAAGCATGTCGAAATAATGATAGCAAATAATGTACGTATCTGACTTGGAGATGCAGAAACAATTGCTTCAGCGATTGTCATGTCCCAATGAGTATCGTTTTCAAGTAAATTAAGCTGTTGACATGCAGCACGAAATGTTGGGCACACTACACCGTTGACTGTTCGAAGTGATTCAAATGATGTTGGCCCACGAACATTCACCAGCAACAACCGCAAGTAGAAGCATTCGTCATTCTTCGGATGAACTGTGTAAATGCGACCAAGAGCATCAGTAGAACGCACATCCGGATGATCAGGAACTGCATCGCCTTGCTTCCGACGCTGAAATTTCTTCGATGAAGCGTTCCAAGTGTAATAACGTGGCATCTCAGAGTAGAGTAACGTTCGTGCAAACGGATCGCTTTGGCAAATCGAAAAGAAACTGGTCAATGTTGTCGCTGGAGGTGTTTCAGCACGTTGAGCAACATTCGATGTGTTGAAATAAACTCGTTGACCATTCTCCAGATGCACCGCCAAATGTACAACAGTGGGATGACGTTCATGAATAGGGAATGAAAAAATACGCCAAATCGCTTCATTGCAGCTCACATATCGACCAACTTGATAGTGCGTGATTTCATCGTTGGTATTGGGAGTTTGAACGCCAAAAACCGCCATATCGCTGCCTTTGGTGACATATTTGCAGATGTATTTAATGGACTTCACTGAATTGCAATACTCCACATTGCAATGCGCCTTGAATGTTTTGGAAAGAAGTGGTGAATATGGAACAATCCAAGTGTTGTCGACCACGATATCGTTTCCTTTCACTTTCGTTGTGATAGTTCTACCGTTATCATCGGGTAATCGACGCCGATACAGTGGATAACCATCGTTGGCAGTGATAGTCTCCGCCGTCAAATTTCGTGGATAACGCTTTGAACACTTGCCGTCGACCATGCACGGTGATTGGGGGTTGATGGCGCCACACGGTCCGTGAATCATGTTAGTAATTACAACATCATGCAGGTCTGGATCGGTTTCGGGATCAGGAATCTCGGCACATATGATGTCATCTATTTGGTCTGGTCGAATTCTTTCGACTAACCAAATAAGAATGTGTGCATGCGGCAAGCCTCGTTTTTGCCATTCAATTGAGTACATCCAGCATCGAGTATCCCCAAAGACGCGATGCTTAACAATGTAGTTAATCAGCGACAGGATTTTTTGTTTGAAGACACGTGCGGTGATGTCGTGCCGATCACTTGATGTTTGTCCGGGGAGCAGTAGTTGAACAATTTCTATCCATTTCCGATTGCATGTAAAGGTGATAAATAGGTCTGGACGACCGTAATGACGAACATATGTCATTGCATCTTGCGCATATTCATGCATATGACGTGGGCTGCCAATGTACGTCGCTGGTAGAATAGTCAATCGACCAACATTAGCTGCATCTCCTTCGGTGCTGATTGCATCGCGTAAATGAATATACTCCTCCGAACGCAGTTTGGCTTGGTTCAACCGAATGAAAGTGAGGCGCTCCGTCTCGATTTTGACGTACATGTCGACGCAATATTGCTGAAGCAATCGACGAAATCGCAGCAAATAGTTGTCAGCATTTTGACGAATCATCAAACGATATGCGTAATAATTCATCGAGCTCACCTTCTTGGTTTCCACACCTGAAATGAAATCAGTGAAATTAGTGAAATTATTGTCATGTTGAAATGAAAATTATGATATCGATACTCACCGTTCAATGGATTTATCATCTTGAAATGAAATCATTGAAATTAGTGAAATTATTGTCATGTTGAAATGAAAATTATGAAATCGATACTCACCGTTCAATGGATTTATCATCTTGATATTAAAGTGATATCCATCGTCTCCTTGCCAAAACATCAGCGGGTATTGCAATGCATCGTATGAACGGTGTGTTTCGTATATTCTTTGCAGTTGTCCAGTGTCGCGACGTGTAAGTACAATATCGCGCGTTTCCAAGTTTTCACCAATAATCGCAATTGCGACTTCATCTATTGTTGGAGCGTTAAATTGGCGTTCGTGTGTTCCAGCGGGTCGTTTATCCGCTCTGATCACAACTTTGTAGTCATCACTTGGTATGCGATCCAAAGCAGTTTTGAACAACCGAACCAATGCATGATGTTCATGAAGTAGTTGCTGCAGATCTTGAAGAATTGCTCTTTTCATTGCCGTATTGATCGTTTGACGCCGATCAAGTTGTTCGTCCATATTGCCCATGAAGTAAATTTGGATGAATTTATGATGTGCGTCTTCAAGCGGTTGCAATGATCCAATTCGATGGTGAATTTGGCCTTAGATCTGTAAAGTCGAAAGCGAAGTGAGAATTACTGATTTATGATCACCAAAAGAAAATGAACGTTTATTCTCTCGAGCAGAAATTACCTTTAATGTTGGATTGAATCCGCGTTCTTCAATAATGTCTGCTCCAAATGAAGTCATTTGGAAACATCCGTTGTATCTTTGAGTGTTTGATAGAAAATGTCGTGATTCTGGTGTTTCGCCACGAAGCAATGAATGCAATGGCTCAGGTGGCGGAGGCAATAATGGCAATTTCACCTTGCCACTGAGACAGCACAATCCAGGCGTTTCTCCATCGAACTTCAATGCACCGCAATGGTCACACACATCCTCCATTGGGCCAATTCGAACAAAAACATGCGAGCTATAATCAATTGTGCAATCGTATTGAAACGCTACTCGATTCAAATCAACACTTGAAGCATTTCTTCTTGCGCGTCGAAGATTATCACGTTGTTGATCTGTGCGATATTCTCGACGATTTCTCATTGCCAATTGAGCCGTTTGACGTAATACCACTCTTTGTTCTTGTGTTTGTGAATCGCGAAGTCGAGCCATATTAACGCGGCGCTCTTCTCGTGCGATTTCTTGCTCATCTTCAGTGGATTGATAAACAATATTCCGAAGTCTAATTGCATTACGGCTTCGTTGTGAAAGATTAGATCTTCTGGCTCGTGGCATTGTAAATAACACTGAAAAATTAATCACACAATTCAAAATTACATAATGAAGCAATTATAGATGCGCAAACAATCACAAATTTCAAAACCTCACAAAGTGAACATCTTCGAAGGCAACTTACCGTTTGAAAATCACGATCGAAATAGCTATTTGTGCACCTAGCTGGTAATGATTATTCACGGAGATCGATTGTCGAATCAAGTCCGAAGGGCGAATTTTGAAATTGGTAGGTATATAATGAGTAATACCAACGATAAGATCATGTGACGTTAAATTCAATCGAACGAAAATTTTGGGATGTTTGCATTCGTTTGATTTATTTGATAGACGCAGTCGGAGAAGCAAAGAAGATTCAGGCAGGACTACTTCCTCACAAATTCGCCGGGATCTACAATAATTACTGCTATATACTACGAAAGTCTTTCAGGATTATCTGAGGCTAAACTAAATCAACTGTCAAAAGATAATGCAACACAACGCCATGTTCATTCTTTTGTTTCTATGTTTGTTTCTTGTTTATTGTTTCTGTCATGTATCAGAGTTGGCGTTGTATACTGATTTAAATTTTTTGTGATTTTCTTTTATTTTCGAATGCGCGAGATTTATTGTTCAAAATGTCAAAATGTATGAGAAAATTTATTTTATTCATAATTTTCTTTTCTGTGAATTTTTCCGATGTTTTAATAGTTATTCTGCTATTCCTGGCGGAGACAAATCCAACAAATCAAAGATCGTAAAAATCGGTCCAGCCGTTCTCGAGTTATAAATGGTGTAACTAACCCGACTTTGTTTTATATATATAGATTATATTAATAGCTTTTGTATAACATTTTAACTACCCCCTATTAAAAATATTGAATATCAGATACGAGGTGTCAATTTTAAAATCTCGAAATGAAATATTTATTCTTAAGTTAAAGTATTAAATTATGAAATATTTAGATACTGCAAAATGATTTTATTTTTCCCCTGGCTGTTCTATTTTTTCATGTTCTGTTTATCCGGTTACCCTAATATATACACAAGTAAGTATATAATATAACTATTTTTTCTAATACAACAGGTAATGCGACCCAATGACAGTAGTTTAGTAGTATAAGAGAAATAATTACATAAACACCTAGGTTTTGGAAAAATAATATCAATGTATTGTATCCTCACTGGGGATCGAATCCGGAGGTCGAGGTCTGCCAATATTCTGTAAGTTTTGATATCTTAATATAAAAAGACTAAAATCGAAATAAAACTTGACTCACCACGGAAGAATGTTGTCGTTTGACTTTATGCCCAAACCAATTGATCTGGATTGTTTGTTGTGGACGATAATCGTTGGAAAAGGACGAGAGACGTGCCGCGCTTTTGAAATAGGTTAGACTTTATTTTTCCGGAATGGGTGCTTAAGAACTACGTGATTGCGTTTCGTAATGTTTCGGCAGGAATCGTAAATCTTCGTATTTTTAACATGAAAAATTCATAATTAGACCTACCCATTCCGATGTATTATAATCATATATTTTTTTATACACAAACGTGTATAAAAACGCTATGGTTTTTTTCGTTTCCTTGCATAATTGTAGCTTAGCCCCGCCCTATCCCGATAATATTTTTTGTCAACCGTGTCCGATCCTAATAAGATCATATTATGGACCTCCACAGAGTGGAGGTTTGTATTAACAGATATTTTTTACGGGAAATGGATATCAGCCACTTGCTCAACCTATTAGGTCCATACTCTGACTCATACACAAATTGAAAAACAATAATATATGTGTACTTGCCAGACCCAGAATTCGAATCTGGGACCCACGACGCTATAGGCCTACGCTAATAATATATCGGACTCATATTCTCACCGACATCCGACCTACAGACACCCATGTTCACACTAGCACTATTATTATATAAGTCGTAGATTCAATACAATACTGTGCGTATCGCTGTAATCATCATCACCAGCCGGGGTCTATCCACAGCTGGACGAATACCTCTCCTAGCTCCCTCAACTCTTATCAGTCTCTAGTTCTTTGCTGCTACATACATCCACCGATTTTTTGAGTTTGTATATCCAACGGGTTTTAGGACATCCCCGTAGACGTTTAGTACCTCTTGGAAACCACTGTATGGCACCATTTGTCTAGCGGTTGTCCACTCTATCACATCGCGTATTCTTGTCTGCTTCCTTATCCATTGGATGGCTGTAATAATGTATAACTATCTAGTGTGGATAAATGTAGTATATACTTCAAATTGTATTAAAGGATATGTTTTATTCAAAAATTACCTCTGTTTAATAATGTACATTAAAGTTAGTCACATAAACGAAACACGAATTAAATATTAGTAATACTCCGGCGATATTATAATATGTATATCTAACATAATAGGAATGGTACGTCAGTCTTAAACTAATATTGTCTTTTATCGTCATTAAAGTCTGATTGCAATAATTCTTGTAATAAAAATTACAGTTAAATACTTACAAGATAAAAATAACTTTTTATGTACAACGTTTTTAAACTTTCTGTTCAATTATTATGCTCAAACTTGTACTTAAAATGAAGTAAATAAAAAACAAACAAACAAACAAAAAATATAGAATACTGAAATGTCATTTTCATTTCCATAGTAACGCACGTATATATTAATAATTTAGTTGAAGGACCATCTACTTAGCAACCAATAATAGTGGATTGGATTACGGATTTCTTCCGAAATAACTTTTCATACAAAACAGAATTAACTGAAAATGTTCTGATATATTCTAAAAGTTTCAAAAATGTCTACCAAGTCTGAAAGTTAGTTAAAAATCGATTGCAAGATTTATACTGGATAAACAACCACCGGACAAATAAGAATACGACCTAATAAAAACGTTGTAAAATGGGTAGTCACACAATTAATATCCATTTTGTGTTCTCTACCTCTGATGTTATTATCCTTAACTTGGTAGTTTATTCGAAGTGTAGCTAGAGGCATTCCAAATTTCACAAAGATTGTCGCGAAAATCACGACAGACTACTCCGACAATAAAATTCCAAACAACTTACTCTTTGTTCAGGTAAACAGTAATTTAAATTTGAATTTCACTCATTTGAAATAATTTAAATTGCTACCATTAAGAATTTAAATTGTATTAGACATACTTTTGAATTCATCGCATAATTATAATGGAAACTGTATAGTTTAATTAATATCAACGTTTTAATTCACAGAAGTAAACGTTTATGTCCGTTCATTCTATTGCTATTTCATGAACAGGAAACTCTCTTCTCTGTGTCAGAATCTCTTCTGTATGCATGAAGGGTCATTAACACTACGTATACATCTCGTACGCGCAATTTAATGACAAAAACATCTTTAAAAAACAAATTTTGCACAAAATCCAGCTTGCACTTGAGAAAAAAGCATTCCAAAGAGGTATAATATCATCCCTAATTGATAAGAACATCAGCTGAATGCAGAACTATTGTAACTCACATTTGAAATATTTTGCAGAAGAGTTTTTTTGAAACAACCTTCTTCAGTTATTCATTATTTATATAGACAAGTGTATGCACCATTGTTTTCATCAATAATCCTACTAAAATTTGATGCATACATAATACATAAAAACAATATTATTAATTTCAGTAACTTGTTTCAAAGTATTCTCTTATCTCTAATCTTTAAGACTTATATAGGTACCTACTACTAGGCTTTAACCGCACGGTTTTTGTCTCCGTAGTCGACGCACATTTACCCTGCAGCGATGCTACAAAATCGATCCACGCGCTGCAGTTATATAGCATGGCAAGAGGCTCGGAACGAGATTCTAGACCAAGATAAATGGCGTAATCTTGTGCTTTCTATATGATACTGAAACGTGACAGATTAAAGTAATCAAGTATTTCTATTGAGTTCATCAACAAGAAAATTTTAAGAGCAAAAACGAGGTTATGAACTCTTTATCTTCATTTGTATTGTCCCGTACGTTCAAGAAAGTTCATTAACCCTAATCCTTTGTTTAACATCCGTCATTTTTTAATACCCTCCGAGTAAAGTATGATAGATGCTTTTATTAAGTAGTACGACCAGTAAGACGGTGTGATTTACGTTTGAACAAAACGTGACGAGATTTTCCATGAATATTTTAAACTTTCAATATTGCTTTTCCGGGAAAGTTTACTTGAACGAGCTTTTTTATAGTCACGCGTGGCAAAATTATGCCTACAGTAAATATAAATATATTTTCCAATCTCTAATTTTATGATATATAAGCTCCTCTTTTATTCTGCAATAATCTCCCGATTATTATAGATTATTATATTATATCATAAGTGGTGGATAAATAAGTGGACTGTATTGGATGTTTTATGGCGAAATAAAGAGACTCCAGGCACTCACCTGATGTTGTAGGTGGCATGAATATCTCTCATTCTGATCACCGACTTGGACGTCGTTGATGACTCACAATATTCACACAAACGGTCAAAGGTAATTGCAGTGACTTCATTTTTTGTATCACTTGTAGATATTATTGTTGCGGTGAATCAAATGCGATTAGATGCTAGCGGTATTTAAATTGTTAAGTCACTGAGTATTAGGTACCCAGGAGAGATATAGAAAAAGAGGTACATGTAAGTTGTATGTATGCAGTTCATCGTGGGACACTTATTCCTGCGCTGCAGTACCTGAAATATGAGTTCGTATAACATTTTATGAATTTATTTGAACATTTCACCGTGGAATACATTTGTAACAAAATGCGGCGATAGTTTGCAAATAGTACTGTTCCAATTAGATTAACCCTAACCTAACCTAACCTAGTAAAGACATCTCCACATGTTGTAGCATACGTACAAATATACTTTAGATTAAATGTTGCACGAACTCATGTTTCACGTACTGCGGCGCACGAATAAGTGTCCTGCGGTGAACTGTTTACGTACAAATTTCCAGATAAGAGAAAAACAAACTTTGAAATTAGGAGTTAAAGTAATAATTGGTGCAAACTGTAGGCGTTAACTTAATGTTATAGAAAATAGTGCCATGTCAAAATGGACGAATGTTTGGTTGAACAAGACTTTAATATTCTCAATCTGTCTTGAAAGTATTGGTATTTATACCCTAATTGAAAAATAATATGGTGTTGGAGGCTAATCCTAAGGATTGCACGACCCAAAGGACGAGGATTTTTGTATTTTTTTTAACCCACGTTGTCACACTTCATCCAAAAATACTTAACCTCTCTGTCATATTTTACTTCATATTTCATTCGTTGAAAGGTAACATGTAAATTGTACGTAAAACATTTCACCGTGGCGGAAAGAGATGACTGTATATTATACGGTCTCCAATTTTATTAGATTCACATTAATTCAATTTTCATAGCTGGTTTTGGCAAAATTCATGAATTTAAGAATGAAAACCTAACCTAAGCTAACAAATAATAATCCAGTATATCGATACTAGTATTTCTATCGTATCGTATCGATCGTATACTATTTTCAAAATTTGTTTGCTGCTGGCTTCCTGTAAAGTGTAAACCGACAATAAACGTGTTTTATTTAGACATAAATTTCATGTCAGTACTATATGATCCAAAAAGGTTGGACGGTCTTTAATATACGGCCATATATTTCAGATACAATATTTTACAGTGAAGTGTGATACGGCAAACTGAATAAGTACAAGTTTCCGGAAACGATTTCGTATTGTACAAAAATTCCACTCGGTTTAATTTTTTGTCAGTTTTTAATCGGCCTAAAGGTTTCGGTCAAATTTCCTTTCTGTAAATTGCATATAACTGGTAGTGGGGTAGCACTGTATTTATATTTGGGCAAAATAATACGACCGAAAATATTGTGTTCTGTGTAATAAATTGAGAATGAAACACAGAGGGCGCTGCTGCAGGGCGCGGCGGAGACAGTGAAGACAAACGAGGTGCGTAATGATGATTAAAGATGGCGTCCCGCGTCTGAGAACCATTACAGCGAATAAACTTACCCATTGAAGCAATATCGCCTTGATGAATTGCAGCGTCAGTTTTATTGGATACACGAATGATGACGGCTTACAAATAGAAGCCATAAGCAAACATGAACAATATCAGCATGTTGAATGAACTCGTATTGTTTCATTAGAATCTTTAACCCTTGTAATACCAAGACAATTTAATAAGCCAAATAAAGTACAGTGTATAAAGAAACATAATATACGGGTTTGTGATGTTTTAGAATGAAATGTTTCAAATGGAAGTAGGCCAATCGTTGGACATATACAGTCATCCAAGAGGTACAAAACGTCTTCAATGTAGATCTAGAGACCACTGGATCTACGCTATGGTCATGTTCTGCGGAAGTACGTGTCAACGCATAGCACAGGACCGAGAGAAGTGGAATCAGCTTGAAGAGGCCTTCATCCAGCAGTGGATAGATTCAGGCTGACGATGATGATGATAAAGTACATATTACCAATTAGATATAAATAAAAAGATTTCAAATAAAACACAATGATGGATAAGTATATTGGCGGTATTGGATTTATGTTGGTAAGAATAGTGGATCCCGGGCACTCACCTAGTATTGACGGTGGCAGGTATATCACTCTGTAGATATTGATATTGCGTAAAACCCGCAGTGTGTCCTCGGTACATGCAAATGACATCGAGATTTTCATTGATTATTATAGTATGCCCAAGATAGAATATACAGTAGTAGTAGGTAGTCATCATCATCAGGGGCGCGACAACCCGGTGTGGGTCCTGGCCTCATCCAACAGCTTCCTCCACCTGTCCCTATCCAGTGTGGTTTCCAATTCCAATTTGGTACCCCCAGAATACGGCAGTCACTGGAAGCTCCATACAACCAGCGAATCTTTGGCCTCCCTCTTCTTCTACGTCCTATTGGATTGCTGGACATCACTCTCTTTGCCGGTTCATTGTCATTCATATGGTGCACATGACCTAGCCATCGCAGTCTCCCAATCTTAATTGATTGAACTGCGCTGCAATCTTTGTACAGACCGTAGAGCTCAGCATTATATGTTCTCCTCCAATTGGTGCCATCCCTGATCGGTCCATATATACGGCGGAGAATTTTTCTTTCAAAGATGTTCAGGGCTCGTTCATTTCCAGGTTTCCGATGCGTAGGTGAGCACTGGCTTTACAAGTGTCTTGTGAAAAGTGCTTTTAGTTCGGCGAGATAGTATGCGGGATTTAAAATGTCTTAACAGGCCAAAGTAGCATTTATTCGCAGACATGATTCTCTTGTTGATTTCTTCTGTAATATCATTATATTAAGTTACAACAGATCCAAGGTATATAAAACTGTCGACCGTATCAAACTTGTATGCACCAATATCTAACTTTGGTGCGACTTCTCGTGGTGTGACATAGACAGGCATGTATTTAGTTTTTGCCTCGTTTATTTGTAAACCCATTCTTTTGGCAGAGGCTTCTAGTGCTGTGAATGCCTTTTTCAGTGCCAATTCTGATATGGCAATAATGTCGATATCATCAGCATACGCCAGCAGCTGCAAGGCTTAGTAAATATCGTGCCGCTGTCACGGGCATCAATCTTTGCATCCCGTATCGCCTTTTCTAGCGCAATATTGAAAAGAAGGCATGCCAGAGCGTCACCTTGCCTGAGGCCATTCAGTGATACAAATGGTTCGGATATTTCCTCTTGAAGCTTCACCCGGCATTGTACTGGTGTCATTGTCATCTCTACAAGTTTAATTATTTAAGTAGTAGGTAGTAGAAGTGAAAAATCACATAAACGCTCAAACTTTAAGAAATCACATAAATGTATTGTGACCTCACCGGGGATTGAACCAGAGTCCCCGGATGGAGAAGCCAATGATCTGAGCATTAGACTACGAGAACCATCCTAACATATATCTCAATGACATGCTTATTGAAAAAATAATTATAACGTAACTTGTATGGATGTTGTGACACTTGATAGAGTTACATGTAAATACCTGATCAAGAAATTTCAAAGCTGACCTTTTGAATTTTTGATAAAAACTATCTACAGCAAGATTTATTTTATTTTGTTACCGTAAAAGGTAAAATTCCTTATTGCCTATTATTTTTAAGAAATATTTGCGAATTCAGCGTCCAAATAATAGTATAATTATTAATATTAAAATTAGAGTAATTTTTTGGGACCCAGGTTTTGCCTTCCGACACTATGCGCATTCACAAATGCACACTGACACAGTATATAATTGATAATTCTTGTTTATTAACAAAATAATTAAAATAATAAAATAACATGAAAATCTTATTACTAAGTAAAAAGCCAAGTATAAAAACTAGTGTTGAGAAGTGAAAAGGTGTTTTTAAGGGCGGACGTGCTCTGCGTGGGTCAAAATGGAGCATTTTTTCTATTTTCAAAGCATGATCCTGGACATACCTTAAACGTTGTAGATAATCTATTTATATAATTTTGAAGCCTTATTATTCGTTATATTTATTTTAAACATTTTATGACTGCATAAAGTATTTTTATTACATAAAATAGTATTTTTTTAAACCTCTCGCTCTAGAATATAGTCATATTTTAGTACATAAATGTGCAGTGGTGTTACATTTATTCATTTTTAAACGCATTTACAAAACCATCAGTATAATTTATATCGACATTATTATATTGAAATATTTACGATAAAAAATTATATTGATAATCTCTGTGATCCCAAATGTGTTAAGTGGGCAAGATTAACACATTTGAAGATGAGTATCTTTAGAATTATCTTCAAATGTGTTAATCTTGCCCATTTTTTGAACAATAAAATGCCCAATTCAAATTTGGGATCACAGAGATTATCAATATAATTTTTTATCGTAAATATTTCAATATAATAATGTCGACATAAATTATACTGATGGTTTTTTTATAAATACGTTTAAAAATTTATAAATGTAAAAAATCTTAACACCACTGCACATTTATGTACTAACTATGACTATATTCTAAAACATTAGAACGAGAGGATTAAAAGAATACTATTTTATGTAATAAAAATACGTTATGCAGTCATCAAATGTTTAAAATAAATATAAAGGATAATAAGGCTTCAAAATTATATAAATAAATTATCTACAACGTTTAAGGTATGTCCAGGATCATGCTTTGAAAATAGAACAAAAGCTCCATTTTGACCTACGCGGAGCATGTCCCCCTTAATAAGAATACAGGTAATGCGAAATATATTAAATAAAAACAAATAAATAATGTTATGGTATAATCATAATCTATAATCTGTAAACTTAATGCAATCAACAACAGAACTGTGATCAGGCGTTATGAATGAGTATTGGTAACATACGTACTGCAATGGCGAATTTCTTTTTTACGTTTCCTTATATCGTTAAATTATATCTCAGATTGCTGGGCTATTAAGGAAGGTCAGGTGGTCATTTATAATATTTAGGCTTCCTGATAACATGTTTTATAATTTAAATTAAAAACTATGAACCCACAGTTGAATCATTTACTTTTATTAATTCTCTGTGCTCCTGTCTCCAATGGGCACATTGACTAAAATATATCTCAGTAAACTCAGTCAAAACACACTTGAGTGCGTGCGATCTTGGGCATCTGCTCCTGAGATTTTTCTAGGCATAAGTAACTGCTTATTCCTCACACCCAAACTTAATTCTTCGTGATACGCTCGATTAAGATCGAATGTAGCCCGGGGCGGGTTGATTTGAAGGGAATCATTAGGTACTATCATATTTTTTTATTATTCGTATTTAATAAACTGGAGTATAAAATTTTCACGAGCACACAAAAATACTGAACAACTCATATACTCACTCTAATATAACTTTTATAATATGTACATTGAAACTCTTCATACTTCATAGAATAATCTCTTCGCATAATGTAACTCAGAATAAACTTATTTCTTGTGAAACTTACCGACAAGTTACAGTATTATATTATTACTCAAACATAACACATTTTCATGCCACAGAGCGATATAAGTTTTAATTTATTTAAATGATACTCCACCCCGAAACCAAATAATCTGAAGACGCTATATTATTATTCTAACTTAATATATCTGCCAACATTACATCAATAATGCAAAACCAATAGTGATAATAATTTAAATATACATTTAAACTGGAAACTTGATTAAACAGGATACCTCTGGCATTATAACCATAACAATATATACCCTAGAGCTTTGAAGTAAGATTTACATACATTTTCCAGTAAACTTTACATAAATATATCGCTTTTCTATATATCAAATAATATATAGCATAATATACTATCAGAAAAATAATATGCAAAAAATATTATCTTTAAAATTTAAGTACGCACATAAAGATTTTATTTTGCCTCAGATACTTTTAAGTTTACGTATAGATAGCCTGCTAAAGGTGATTACTGATGGGAATGAAGCTAAATTAAAACATGTATCATTTGATATTCACTGAATATGAAATATATATACTACAACCGTGTGCATAGTGTCATCTTCGAGGGAGAGGGTAGTTCAATGGTACCCTACTATAGGGAGTACGACCTGATATCGTCTGCTGAGTTCTTCTTCGACTATTGAATAAGAACGGATTTTGCAGAGAGAACGGTGTATTTTATTTCTCAGAATACTTTAGTATAGGTTTATAGTGTATACAATAACACATAATTATAATAAAGTAATTTTTGAAAAAGCACACCGGAAAATAGCCTTTTTTCCGAAGGACAGGAAACCGAGTGAGAGACTACATCAAGTATCAGAAGGCACCAACAGATTACGTTTAATGTTATCGTCCATAATATAAATTTATAATATATACTAAAATCTGCAAAGTTTTCTGTCCCACTCGAAAAGCCATACATTGAATGCCATACATCAGAAAAACTAAGTTTATATTGATGAGTAGATTTCGGATGAGAGTGTAAAATACATGAGGGTCATTGATTTAATTTTCGAGATACTGATACCAATTACTGTCCGACAAGAAGATCTAGGCAATAACCGGTTGCTAGTGCGGTTAAAAGTAGGAGAAGCATGTTGGTTCACATTTTTAACACGTGAAAAACTCGTCGCGGGCGTCATCTTTTCGCGCGAATAGAGAAGGGAGATTAGGGACTTTGACAAAGAGGGGGTCGAGGCGGGATGAGGGTGAAAGTGGCCAAGGAGCAGCACCTTACTAGTAAAATACAATAATATTATCGTTACCTATATGAAGTGACATGCTTCAACTCCAAGAGGTTAATAAAATTATTTTTAGTTGCCTAAAAAGTTTCAGAATTTGCGAACCCGCGTTATCAAAAATAATCAACTTTTTTTTTTAATTCTTCATCGCTTGCATAAAGTAGGTTTAAATGGTTTAAATTTAAAATTCATAAATCCTATGATTGAATAAAAATAAATATCATACTAATTATTAATGTTTAAACTCTTAATAACTTCCCACTTATCACGATTTTTCCATTTAAAATTTGCACACCATATATATACTCAATTTTATTTGAAAAGTCACTTTCTCTCAAAATGTATATAGTATTTTTCACTTTATAGACTGTAAGTTTATTGCAATTGGAAAGGCAAACTGTGAAATATCATATTATGTATAGTATTTAGAAAATCATGACGTTTGTTATCGGTCAAATAATATATTAGTATCAGCTGATGGATGTGCCCCATTTTAAACCCAATTTCACTGGTAAGTGGAGCTGAATCCGATACCTAATAATCTACATTATAAATGATTTATTAGTTTTGACATTTCCCCAGAGACCCTGAAGCCTGATTCCCCATATCCACGTTTTAGGCAGCATACTCTTACTTGACAATATACAACCTGAACCCGGAATACTAGCAAGAGGAGCCGAAATTTGATCTAATGCAGGGGTCATCAACTTTTTTAGACTCGTGGGCCGTAGTAAACATTTAGTCTTACGAATAGGACCCATAAGTGTTTAAAAGATGATAGGGTGTATAAAAAATATGTTTTCAAAATGATTTTTTTTAAATACATAAATCCAAGTATTAAATCATAACGTCTCTACTATTCACTGAATCATACAAAATTAGAAAAATACGAATGTTTACGGAGTCTATGAAAAAATAGTGAAGAATAAATGAGGCGTCTAATTCCAAAAAGCGATAAGTCCACATTTGGTCAAAATCGAGAAAAAAATACGCACTTATTCTTTGTATAATTTTACACAATATTAATCTATAAATTCTAAAACGCGACATAAACCTACGAAAAAAAATATTTTAAGTCTCGATTTATTACAAAAAGCGCCAAGTCCGTGTTTCATATTATTTAAAGCTTGGTTGATTTCATGCGTGTTTAAGTCAAGCAATAAGGGAACGTTCAATATTGAAAAGGGCGTCTCCCATGCTGTAGCATCTGGTAAACTCATGACAGTGCCACAGAAATATGTGCCTTATGCGGAGTAAATTAAAAAGTGTGGTACAAATAGCGATACGTCCAATTTTATTTTGCCTATATTTATTACATTTAAGAGTTTATCGGCTGAAACAAATTGCCATTTGGGTTTAATTTTGACATAGAATACAACGGAAAAAATAATCTCACGTTAAAATAAATAATTGAAGCTTGAAACATAAACACGTTGTTTCCCGAATATATTGAATTGTGGACTTGTCGCTTTTTGTAATTAGACGCCTCAAATAATAGTTTGCTTTTAATAAACTATTTTTGGTTAACAATGTGGGGATGGTCCTTGCAAACACTTAATGTAGAGTATTTGGTTTCGTTTTTCATAAATTATGTTTATTATTATTATTTGGTCGTATGTACTTAAAAAATTTCTTTATTAACAAAATAAATTCTCTTATAAAACATATTTTTTACATCCTATCTTCTCTTAGCGGCCCACGTGCGCCACGTAGGTCAAAATGGAGATTTTATGGTATTTTCAGAGCATAATCCTGGACATTTCTTAAACGTTGTAGAAAATCTATTTATATAATTTTAAAGCCTTATTATCCTTTATATTTATTTTAAACATTTGCTGACTACATAAAGTATTTTATTACATAAAATAGTATTCTTTTAAACCTCTTGACCTAATGTTTTAGAATATAGACATATTTCAGTACATCCATGTGCAGTGGTGTTAAGATTTTTCAGATGTATTAATTTTTAAACGCATTTATAAAACCATTAGTAAAATTTATGTTAACATTATATAGTGAAATATTTACGATAACAAATTACATTTTATAATCTCTGTGATCCCAAATTTGACAAGAATTAAGCATTTAATTATTTAAAAAAATGGACACATTTGAAGATAATTCTAAAGATACTGATTATAACCTATGTTTTTGACCATTCAAATGTGATAAAACATTTTACGAATAATTATTGACCTAAGAATAAGGTACTCGTAGTATTTTTTTAAATACGCCATTTCTATAAGCATTTCTCAGTGGTTAAGCTACAACATACGGCCGTAGCCATAAATTGACAAACGACAAATTAAGTAGGGAGTAAGATCATGTTAACGCGCGTGTTTGAACATGTACTGAACCGAAAAAATTCGTTTTTTTATAAGACTCAGTTTTATTAGATAATATATATCTATTCCAATCATTTTTTATTACCGACGATTTCAAGAAAACATTTATATGGTTGTTAATACTTGATACTTGAGATATCTGACATGGGTTAACATATACAATATATTATTATACCTTGCTCTTTAAGGTCGGCCTACACAATTAACTTAAATTGTTCAACCAGTTTGTATCTGAATGTCGTTCTTCGGAATTTGTCCAAAAACTCCCGGCACCAAATTTCATCTGGGGGCTTCCCAAGAAAGCTTTTTTCTTTGTTAAATTGGTTGCCAGCAAATTGGGTTAGGTTCAAAATACTGGGAAGGGTCAACGAAAAACAAAAACGTACGAAATGTTTCCAAAATAGTTTTCAAATAATTCGATACAAAGTACTTGATCGATATGAAATGCTTCGAGTTCTGTGTAACTTTGTTACTGTGAGTGATGTCAATTCCAGCAAATAACCATTTTGTAAACGAAAATAAACTATCAAATACCGAAATAACCTCTTTTCTTATCCGTTATTATGTTACTGAGAATTACGATCACTGATTTATAAGTTTTACCAATAATAACCTGTCATCATGAGCGACCCTGGTTTGCTCTGATTGATTTTACCATTTTTCATGGTGACCACGCTCCTTTTTGGTTATAAAACAATTACACTCTGGAGAAAACCCATTCGGACATTAACACTCTGCTAACAAACCCCCCGAGTAACTCCTTGCTTAAAAAATAGCTCTTGATATAAAAATAAAATCTCTTTAAATAAAATTCTCTTGATACAACAAATAATTTATACAAAAATGTATTTGACAAAATAAATTTGATTAAATAATTCTACACAGATTATAACTTAACTTTATAACTTTATGTATTCTGAAATCAGTATATTATTGTTTATATCAGGAAATTTAGAAATAATGCGAACTGAAATACCTAATGGTTATGGAGAAACAAGCAACCGATCTCCAGTATGGAAGAATATGAGATAAACTTAAACACGTAAAAAGAATACGCTTGCCCTTCATTTTGATAACTGCACTCGTTTTATGGACTGACGCTCGTTCAATATTGGTGTATTTGAAGGTTGCAACACATACTATTGCACGTCTATAATATTGTTTGCTTCATTTTTGTAGGACACTCACACATTCAAAATCCTGCGTCAAAATACAGTTAGTGAATTGGCCGAATTGGGGAATAGCCTATCGGAATTCTATTTATTAATCTGTTATATGGTGTATATACATACACTTATAATATACATCACCATGTTCGATCCCAAGAGTATCATATGAGCCTCCGTTGAGTGGTAATCTTCCGTACGTACAAGTATGTGAAAATGTCAAATATTATTATTCGATTTCAAAATTAAATCTCTATTCCAAACGAATAATACATTAATCAAAACTGAAAATAAATTACACAAGGATTTTAATTTGTTTAAATAATACACATTCTTACGGGTTTTAAAATAAAATCAAATATCAGTTTCTTGGCGTTCTCAAAGATATGCGCAGCTCTACTACACTCCGCTTAAATTTGGGGTATTGTACAACCACGCGAACAATATCTTTCTGAATCGCTTCTTCTCATGAACGTAGAACCTGATCGTAGTTTTAATATTAGCTTGAGCTTATTTCTGCTAAAAAGTGAATTGACAAACCTCAAAGGGTAAGGTTTACTCCATATTCCTCTTATCTAGACTCTGTGGTGGAAATCTATCAACATACTTATGCACATTTTCTTCATGGGATCATTCTCATTCAAGCATTCTGGGATCCTGATATGATATTTTTTAGTAGCTAGCTTCTACTGCCAGAACATTTGCTACGTCATTTATATCAATATACTAATAAAAATATATATGGTAGCACGTATTCAATGTAAATATTAATAATTCATTACAATAAAACATTTTTTTCCTCAATACGAATATTAAAAATGTCAGTAAATTAAATATTGTTAAAAATTGAACAAACGGCCATCCGGTGTTGGAGTATTTCAGGAAATCTGAAAATATAATATCGGATTTCCCTTTCAACTTTTGACGTATATGAAAATTACTCATAAATATTTACAAGTTTTAGACCCAAACAACAAAGGAGTGTGTTTCTCTGTGTGAAAAAAATATTAAAAAGATCAAAGTAAAAGAGATCAACGATATCGTTTCAAAATATAAAATATGTACTGCCAATATATTAATATGTAAGCTTTTTCCGAAAGTTTAATAATCAGAAAAGTTCCTTTAACTTTTTTTAACAATCCCTTAATAAAAAAGTAAAAATTTATTTAATTATCAATTATTTTTTTCAACAAAAAACATTTTTATTGATAGCTTAAAAGTCACATTGAAATATAAATGACTAATAAATTTTGAATTTCTTAATATAAAAAAAGATAAAATATACCTACATATTTTCTGAATTAGTAATTTAAATTGTTATTAATCCCATCCCATCCACGAAGGGTATTAAAGAGGTTGTTATCTGCTCGGACCTCTTTTTCTAGGCACCCCGTCAATGACCACGTGGAAAATAACCCCCCATGTAAATAACTTTATATAAAAAATGACAGGCAATTAACCTTTGAAATTTTAATAGATCAATTTAATTAAATGAGAAAAAGAGTTGTATCCAGTTCCCTGCGCTGTATTGTGGGTAACAGCTCTAACTTCTTTTCCAATATATGTGGTAACATGTCATTTCTTATTTTATATTTCCACTATAATTTATTTTAATATTCTAACTAATTATGTGACCTATAATATAACTGTTTGTTATTCATTTTAAAATAATATGCTTAATTACATTAGTTACATACAATTTATATAATGGCACGTAAAAGAGTTAAATGATTAAAGTAATCAATTTAATGAAATATTTTTGTGTATTTATTATTATATCAACCAATCCGATGAAAATTTGTTATTTTCGGAATTAATACTACCTTGCAGCTTGAATTATTACTAACAACCACAATTCAATACAGAGCTTTAATAATACGTTGTGATTTGTCCTTTGAAACGCTCCCCTGATTATTTTCTTTCATTGAATTTACTCATTGATAAACAAAATAATACGGCTATTGTAGTAAGCTTTGTTTACATGGATAAGTTTATTGGGTTATTTACTAAACCACAGTTTGAAGTAAGTCGTTGATACAATTAAGTAGGTACTTACTTTTACAGTTTTAAATACGTAGATAATATAACACATTTTATATATTATAGTGTAGTAATCAACTATGGAAAGTTCTTAATATCTCAAAAATCAAATAAAATATGGCCGGTGCTTTTCATCTTCATATATAGAAAAGGAAATGCTCGACGTTTTGGAGATGTGGTGATGATGATTGATGAAGCAAAACGCAAAACGAACTTCACTAGCTGCGCATCAAGTTTTACGATTATTTGGGCTGACTATTCACCATGGTCTAAAAATCATTGAGAGTTAAATTATTTTGGGCGATATATCTTGTAAAGGGAGCACAGGTTGAATACCGAGGAAGTGAAGTAACCAAGTGAAAGAATTCACTGCAAGGCTTGAAAGATGGAAAGGGTTTATCCAGAGTTCCAAAGTGCCAATACCAAAGTGATCACGATTCTCGATTACGAAGAGTAAAGGAATATAATATATACCACACATCATTTCATTATAAGTGTATTGATGCAGTGGTTACTTTGATTTGTAGATATTTGAGATCACACGTATATTATGTAAAAAAAATGTTGAATGAATAGAGAAAGTAACTAACGCATAAGGATATAAGTCTGCGTCATTTGCTGCAAAACGTAGAATTATTGTAATGTATAGTATATGTAGCAATTAGCAATAGTTTTCAATATTATTTATTTATTTCCTAAAAAGCAAAATTGTTTTGAATAACGATTATCTACGGAAACACGAAAAACTATCAGTATTAAACATGTATTATTACAATATTTAAACTTGGAATTGACATCCATAGTCACCATGTATCACCTAACTGGTAGTGCAATACTTCAAATCCAACTAATAAGGATAGGTAATTGTAATGTAAGTCAGTACAAAATTCCTCTAAGCGGACTCAACCAGTTCTGATAAATATATAATTATAATATACATCCGGTAATATCTTTAATAACACTTTATAATGATCACTAGAGTATATAAAACAAATATAATACCAGAAGGAAACATTAAGTAAGTATGTCTTTTCATGGAACACTTCAGTGTGTAAAATTCAGTGATTTACAATTACAATAAAATTAGTGATTCAATTTTGTAATTAACTATTTCTATTATTCAACGAATAATTCACAAGATTTAAGAATGTACCATTCTAATTATTGAATATACATAATTTTGAAAAACACTTT
Source organism: Rhyacophila brunnea (assembly GCF_057557595.1). Classification (NCBI taxonomy): domain Eukaryota; kingdom Metazoa; phylum Arthropoda; class Insecta; order Trichoptera; family Rhyacophilidae; genus Rhyacophila; species Rhyacophila brunnea. The sequence continues at coordinate 34,000,185 of NW_028232871.1, read as the reverse complement.
CTGAGAAAATATATTATAACCAATAGAAAAAATCTTTTTTGAAAAAAGTAAGCCACCCCGGCAGGGAATCGAACCCTGCATCTCCTGGGTTTAGGCCCCGTCCGTGTATTCGTCCATGCACAGTTCAAATCTGTCGCAATTAGTACGTCACCTTGTAGCATAGAGGTAATGCACGGACGGGGTATAAACCCAGGAGATGCAGGGTTCGATTCCTTGCCGGGGTGGCTTAATTTTCTCAAAAAAGATTTTTTCTATTGGTTATAATAAATATTTTCTCAGAAAGTGTTTTTCAAAATTATGTAGATTTAATTTTGGTTCTAGTGGCGTATTTCTCTTTTTTTAATTCACAAATAACAGTGACACACTGAAGCTAAGCCAACCATGTCACTTTGGGAAGTAATTAAATCCGACAAATAACTACATTTCCTTCTTTTTTCACAAGAAAACCTTTAATCAAACGCCAGCCTTTCCAATAATTAACTTTCATTATAAATAACAACATAGTTACTAATAGATTGTACTATAAGATTATTGATTGAATTCTTGTCCGTTTTTCTTTTTCTATATTTAACCTCTAAGTGTAGCATATGGATACCATGTAATGATTCTGATAATCCTTGTTGCTCGTATACTGTCTCACTTATTTTCAAATCATGCACGGATCTCGTATTGCTATCTATGTAATCCTTGAGTGCATGGTTTTGCCTTTCAGCAACAAACTATATTTTTTATGTAAATGAAATTTTATTTTTAAACATACAGTTCTCTGCATGGACAGAGCGTACTGACAATATAGTAATAGTTTTTAATAATTTCTTTTGTTGTGTTAACTGTCAATGTGGAACTATGTAGATTAATTTATTAATTATTTGATTAACTTTTTTCAAAAAGTCAAAAATAGTTTTTATTCAATTTTATTCAAATTTATCAAAAATAGTTTTTATTCACATGTACCGCGATTTCATGTTTAATATTATTATTAATATAATTTATAATAATATTAAACATGAAATTAATGTGATCGATTAGAAAAGTAATATGTAACTATATTAAGGGTTGTCATCATCCATTTAAGATTTTAAAGGTTTAATATACCTTGCAGATTATAAAATGCATTTTATTATTCTGGAAACCGACACGTTATGTAGAAGCCGAAGTCGATCCACTGCTTGATAAAGGCCTCTTTTAGTTTCTTGCACTTCACTTTTTTCAGTCTCTAGTTATTTACTGCCACATTCATATACCAAACTTTAGCGGGCTTTAAGGAGTCTTTGTAATCGTTTAATGTCTTGGATACCACTATGACTAGAGTTGGGTTTCGGGAATTTTCCGACGGGAATTCTCGAGAAATTTTCGGCATTTTTCATCCCGAATCTCGAGAGTTGAAATTTTTAATATTTCGGGAAATTCCGGATCTCGAGAATCTTTTCACGGGATTCGGAATTTTTTTATTATCAAATATTAATTGAAAAAACGGTTTTCTGTATGGAAAAAGTTGACAGAAAATACAAAATTCAAGGACTGATCGGGGCATTTAATACAATTAAGCCAACTTCGACTCAAAATGAGCGCAATTTTTGCAACATCAAGGAGTTTTGTGTCTCAAAAGGGTACGCGATTATCAGACGCAGCGATTGATAGTCTGTGTTTTTTGAAATTCTATTTTAATAAGTAATATATGAATTAGTTTTGTTTTCCTACTTCTATTTTATTTGTCTTCTTACATAAATAAAAAAATCATATTTTTTGGAATTTGTTTGTTTTTATACAGATTTTAGGATTTGTACAGGTTTTTTTGAAATTTCCCGATTTCTCGAGAATTCTTTTCTGGAAACCCCGAATCTCGAGATTGAGATTTTTTCGGGAAATACTCAACTCTAACTATGACGGCAGCATAGATTAAATTTGTCCAGCGGTTGTTCATGCTATCAGAGATATTTTGAATTTCGCCTATGATAGGCAACCGGTTTTGTGATTAAATCAAGGTAATGAGATTACTAACATGATTGATAAAGAAACTGCAATTACAGAGGCAACTCAATTTGAAATACCTCCGATGGTGTGGTTATTAGAATTAATTAGCATGAGTTATAGGAAGATTGATATCTCAAAGGATTAGAAAACTCATCCGAATAGTGAAATATGTTAGTTTTTTGTGAAGTTTTTTTTTTTATGGGCGGCCCAGACCTACGTAGATATTTAAAAAAGTGGCTTTATGTCTTTTTCATTATTCTTAAATCTCGTGTATATTTAGTACTTATTGAATAGAAAAACTTTTAAATATATTTTTTAAGATGTATCAAACATTTATGTAGTTTATTTCTGAAGAATTAGGTGTTTTTAATAATTCTTTCTTAAAACAGTCACTATTGAAATACAGTTCAACGTCGAGTTTTTAATTGAAGACGGAGCCTTTAAGTTCGATATTAATTTCCACTGCTTAATGAAAATGATTCTTGCGTTCGTCTTTAAGGCTTGTTTGAATGACAGCATTTTCGAAGCAATATTATAAACCCGCGAGAAAAACAAAAGAATTTTTCGTAAATTCTTGAGAAATTGGATGCTCACCATTATTAAACGAAAACTGTGCCAAATGACTTTCAAATGCGATGTCTTCTCGTCTGACTTTAATAAGGCAAAATTAAATTTAAAAGTTTTAGATTTCAATGAGAATTTTCCACTAGCGAGCTTGCACTCACGGTATTAAAATTAAATCGAATAATATATAAAATGGATTGCGTAAAGTAAAAACAAATCATTATTTATATTTAATTTCAAAGCTTTTTTTCATTAATAAAGTTAATTAACTATGGTTGAAGAATTAATTACATACTTTAAAAATAAATAATATCGTAATTGAAAACACAATCAACCTCAGACACGTTTAATAAAACTTTAAAAACAGAATTTTTAAACTACTTACAAGCTATTTCATATTGCAGAATCTATTGTAAAATACGTCACGCTATTATTAATACAGAATTTCAATATAATTATTTTTTCTTACATTAAGGCCTGTTTCAGACGGGACACCGATGTCGCGCTCGATATAATATATGAGGCTTTTGTATTCAAATAAACGGGCCTTTGTATTATGTTTATGAACGCCTCAGAGCTAATGAGTCAACGCATAATTATTAAAACGCATTATAAATTAAAACATAAAACTGGCTGCGGTAATAAAAACAAGTGTATTGGCGGCTTGAGAATGTAGCGGCCGATGGAAACGTGTACCGGACACGCGTTGACTCATTATCTCTGAGGCGTTCATAAACATAATACAAAGGCCCTTTTATTCGAATGCAAAGGCCTCCTCATTATATACGAGCGCGACACCGGTATCCCTTCTGAAACGGGCCTAAGAGTCTATGTTTCATCACTTTTGAAGATAGGTACTATTCAGGCACCCAAATGCACTCTATGCGGGTTATATTTTTCGAGCAACACCGTACAATACATATTACCGTAAATTTATGTTTGTTATCCAAGATCTACGTAGTTGTTGCCGTGCTCCATTTGAGTGATACTGATGAGGATCGCTTTTGGTTCAGTAAAGCAGTATATCATTACTTTTGTCTTATCTTTAAATCTACTTTGAAAATTCCATTTGCAAGCTGTCCTATGAGTCATTTGCAAAGACAACAATGCCAAAGCGATGGTGACTGAGACATTTTCTGTTAATAACGATTCCAACACCGTTATTGTGACCAAACACTTTTTATGATTCTTTAAATTATCAATAAGTATAATTATTTGCTAAAAAGATCAAATGATGCTCAATCTTTGCATCGAAAAATATTCTTGTAATTATTACGCTATTCCCTATCGGAGGCCAGCCACCATCAAGTCACTCTATTGACTGCTGACTGGAATACTGGTTACAAGTAGATTGTACCTATTACATTTCGCCGTATGACAGCTTACCATGCACGATGGTAAGAGAACTAAGCCTCAGTTAAAAACGTGGAGATTCACGTTATCTCTTTCTATCACTCGTGTGGCAGGGCATGAAATGTACGAATCAAGTGATACGATGAGGTCACGCGGGTTTCTTTCTAGCTATTTTTAATACAAAACGAGTTTTGCGTAAGCTTGGATAAAAATATGAATACTTAATGTTTCCCTTTTTAAAATTTCAAAGAAATCATATTATATTAGAACTGAATGAAGATGGTTTTTAAATTTTCATGATTAAATTTCTACAAGCGTTGGACATGCCTGGCCTATAGTATACGTTAAAAGTTCTTACGACCTAATCTATCGCAAAGCTCTAAAAGTACATTTCAAAGTGGGACCAGTTTATGTAGTTAACAAAAACCATTTGAAAACCTTTTTAGCCAAATGAATAATATATTATGTATTGTATAAATCACTCAGAATTGTATCATGCTTTTTTAGCTGCCATCCCTTCGCCAAAGCAAAAAGGGGATGTTTTCTTCTCTCTGTAATAAGTTGATTAATACTGCTTTTAATATGGCAATATATTATAATGAAATTAGAAAATATCGAACAATGGCTAAAGTACGTATCGACTTATTGAAGTCCCAAAAACTTTTAGGACGGAATCTTTCATTACCCACATCACTTCTTCCCCGATATCTTTTTCGTTCATAATCTGTTTTTCATTTCGAAGCGAGCAATAAAATCGTGGAAAATAAACTCGTATATTATATAGATCTTAATAAAAAAAAAACGATATTTATGAACAAACATTCCGAAGTTAATATACTTTTATGAGCGACTGAGGCGTGATGTACTTCAATCAAGCAACACAGCGTGATCAGAAATAATCTTTATTATTAATGCTATTACTTATTTCAAGATATATGTAGAATATTGGCCGAACGTATGATTGATAGATGGTCTATGGCACTTGTTTTTTGGTTTTATTTGAAGGTTGCGAGCATAGACTAAATTGCAAGCATGGAAAGTCAAATTTATTCATTATTTAATTATTTTATGCACAATGGTAGAATTACATCATTTATATTTGTCTTGATTTATCTATATATCTATCCATAATTCATGAGCCAAAACATAAGTAAATGTCTAGGAGAGAGCAAGCCAGGGAAAATATAAAAAAGGCAAACGTATCAAAGAAAGAAAACATTTTACATACACGTTTATAAATTTGTAAAATAAACCGACACAAATAAAGGAATCATTCATTATTTTAATCAGGTCGTTAAAAAAACAAATGAAAGGATACTCTCATAATAGTTTGACAGATTCTTATAATATATAGCATATCGATTATACGTATTGAAAGTATTAAACGATATTATAATTAATTTTCATAGATTGATATAAAGGTATACGTAAGTATGGTGTCAGATAGGAAACACGGTTTTTTAAATTAATATGCTCGATTCAAATTTAAGAGATATCGGGTGTGGATAAATCATAAAGTAGAGTTTAGATAAGAAATCAGTATGTTATCCAATACATAATCAATACAAAATAGAAACATAGAAAATAAATGGTTGAGGAAAAACCATTTAGCCGCTTGACAAATGGACGAGCTTAGCGATGGCGTGCTTGGCAAAATTTTTAATCAAAAATAATTTTTGTTGCAGAATTAACCCAAATACAAAAAAAAATCTAATTTAGATATAGTTAAAACATGTCTTAATTGATTTTTAAAAGATAATGGAAAATGCCTCTGCAAGTGAATTTTAAAACTTCAATGTAATATATTTTAATGATAATTTTCATTTAAAATAATTAATATGTACGTATCTATAAACTATAAAAGCGATTTTTTATTTTTGTAAACTAAATAATAAACTCACAATAATTAAAAAAATAAACTATATAAAATTTGCGTTTTTTGGAAGTCATATTTTATTAGTTAAAAAATCACTCTCTTTCTTAAGCCGTAGATCCGCCGTACCCATATGGTTTACACGTTCTACGAACTGGTTTTACACTACTGTCGTATTTCTATTGTATGTTAAATTTAAAGGAATAATTGTATTCTTGTTGTATGGCGGCTCTCGTGGTGCAGTGAGTAAGGCGTTGACCTTTCATCCGTGAGCTCCAGGTTCGATTCCCGGTGAAGATACAATATATTTGTCTGATTTTTTCAAAGTTTGGGTGTTTGTAATTGTTTTATTTGTATTACTAAACTACACTACTGTCATTTGGGCCTCCTGTTGTAGTGTTAAAAAGAATATATATATAAAGAATAAGGAAGAGCTTAATCCAGATGCACAAATGCTATAGATTTTCCACTTACACAGGCATTGCATCCCACTGAATGCCAATAAAAGTGGAGCCAAGTTATGGAGAAGACTGTGAGGAAAGATAAATCATCCATGTCATTATCCCCAGTCGTGCTTGTCATTGGCTTAATTCACAAAATTTATTAGTGATGCGAACCAGTTTCATTTGCTTAAAACAATGACATTATTAATGGACAACGCACTCAATACAGTAGCTAGCAAGTAAATTCGCGCATAGCGACATTCGCACGTGTATATGTAGACATCATGAAAAATCCATTATGCGATATCACGCTTCGGGAATTTATAGCAATATGACCTTTATTGTAATGGCGTTAGAACAGTGTTTCTTGTATAAATGTTCATTTGAGCGAACCCGTTCAAACCGAACCATTCGGTAGACCCGACAAAAAGCATAGGGAATTTATAGCAATATCACCTTTATTCTAATGGCGTTAGAACAGATTATGCCATTCGGCAGACCCGACAAAAAGTGAGTGTCATTTTTTTCGAGATGCTTCGTCCATATTAATATCGTTGGCTTAGAAGGACATTTTCAACAGCTATTATTTATACAAATAAGTTTTTTTTATCATAAAACGTAAGTAATATTGAAGTTTTTAATTAATATTAAATAGGGATAACAATTAATAACTTCCCAATCCTCAACTTACACATTAGTATTCATTTTATATAGTCAGCATACAGGCATAACATGCTATCCAAGATATACATTGTAGTTATGGCAAATGAATGAATTTAATTAATACAAATGTCCAAATTATACAAATAGACTAGTCGACTCGATAACTCCCGCCAATTGTCTGGCTGATACCAAAAATAGAGGCACATTGAATGTTTACGATGAGTCGTGAGCGAAATAGAAACCTAACCTGGTGCAATTCAACAGTTTGTATGAAGTATTGCCTCGAAGTCGTTAGATTGCACTTCTGACCATGTGGTACACTCTGTCAATGATAACGTTTGACGATTATTGGACTTTATTCATTATTTTAAGAGATAATACTAATGCAACATAAAGATAATATTATGTTAATACACAAAAATAACAATAGGTTACTTATCTAAATACAATCTCCAATAGTGTTGGATGACCTTTGCCCTTTCTTACTTAATGTGTCCAAAATTCTCTCCCAAATATTTGCAGTAGAGATCATTCTTTTCTTTTCCTTCAATAGGACCTTTTTATTGCATATGAGGATAGATTAGCATATTATTATTGGCATTTTGCACCTCGTTATACTCACATAGGACGTCTTCACCGATTAAAATGTCCCATATTTTCAGATTGTTTTGACTCTCCACTAACCGACTCTCTGTTTGAAGGTCTATATTTCAATTTGTGGTTACAATTTTCTTCTGGGAGAAGGTCCACTTTTGTTGTCCTCTTAAAGAATAATCTCCTGAGCTTTAATTGTATATCATTTAGTTTACTTATAATTCTCCAGCACCCTTTTTAGAAAAATTTCTTGGACCTTAATTTCTAACACAAACAATAATGTCGGGTTTTTTTAGAAACCCAATCCTTAATGGAACTGTCAAAAATTTCTCGGTGTCCACCAGAATTCTGGAGTGGTGTAGGTTATGGCTGGGAAGGGCTGACAAGGCTCCAGACCAGATAAGTGAGATAAACACACATCATAAATTAGTTAAATAGTAAAAAAAAAAAAAAAGAATTCGGCATACATATTGTAACTCTCTAGACCAAGCGGGTAGCACAGCCGATATTATTTGAGTAATGTTTTAGAATACTAGACGCACATGTCCAGTTATGTCCATGCCATGGATATGGTCCATGCACCTGTTAGTTACTTCCAATCAGCCTGTAGCTGATCACACACTCAATGGTTACCGCCACTATGCTTCTGATTTAATAAAAAAACTAGGAGAAACTGAACAAATAGACCTCAGTGTATTGTGAAAATATATAAAAATAATTATATGAAGAAGAAAAAGAGCCTATGGGACTAATTTACATTCTCCTCATTGGGCCCCATCCCCATATTAAATCCTGAGTGCAACACTGTATTGCTATATAAGATTTTCATTAAGATGAGATGATCATCGTATGTTGTCAAATCTGTAAATGTGTTCGTGTAATTAGAACATTATAATACACCTTTACTTTCACCATTGTTTTCGTAGCATAGAAATATAAATATTTATAAACCTCAGATTTATTCCGAAATAATAAAATATTCTATCAATAAAATCTAACCAAATAATACGCAAAACCAATATCGTAAACTGGCGCCTAATAAAAACGGGCATGTTTGTTTAGGTAATGTAATGAACGATGCTTCAATATTACTATCCGACGAGCACTCAAAGCTCCGCTAAATTTATCAACTGTGTTCGGGAAAGCTATCGAGGAGCTTTTTCAGGTGGGCATCTATGAACGGATATTCAAGCAGTGTGCAGATTCGGCTTAGAGTTTTCATTCAGAATTCAGTATCCACTGAAGTGCCGTAGCGCATGGACGTGTTGTGAGATATAATATACCTAATATATTATAATATATTTGCGATGTATTTTAAACGATAAAGTAATCCCATAAGGTCATAACGACGTGATAAATACAATTTTTGTATTTCTCATATAATGTAAATGTGGAATAACTGTGTCAGCGAAGCGTTATAATATTCAAACATACATTTAAATGTTAGTAAACACTAATAAATAATAACATATTATATTATAATTATATTGATGATCGAACGTTAGTTTATCTGTATAAATTATTGTTTTAAAATGTTTATAATAATGATAAATTATGTGCATTTCGTCTAGTATTATAAAGTGCCTGGTAAAACATGTTATATATTTTTTAAACTAAATAATTCTAAGTATATACTGGCAAATATTAATTTTCATGTTTCCACCAATATCACTCGTAACTAGGGATTCCAATCCCGGAATCCCGGGATCCCAAGCTATTTTTAATACCTATGAATCCCGGGATTGATAAACATAATCTCCAAACTTTCGGGATTGATTTTTTATCAATTTTTATGGGAAATAAAATAAAAACGAAAATATAACAGAAAAAAATACTTTTAATAACAAATAACTACATTAGAAATAAACTGAGTTTGAATGAAGTTTGATTTATACCCATGTGTAAGTTGCCGATTCATTTTATTGTTTCACATAAATTAATAAAAATAACAAAGATTGGAAAAAAACAATGATTAGCACTATTAAAAAAGTAATTCCACCATGATCTCATACGTTTTACGGCAGTTTCATATTTAGCTGACTAATTAGATTTATGAAGCGGAAAGGCCAATAAGTACACCATGATTTGCTTTACTATTTTAAATCTCGCTAACCCATTCACTAAGTCTTTACTATCAAAAACAGCAATCTCATATTAAATTCACATTATTATTTATATTACAATATTATTTACTCCATTAAACTTATGTATTTTCAAGATTGAACGTATACAATATTAACAATCTTATCACCAATGTTATCAATGTTATTTGTAAATATAAAATTTTTGTATTAACATAAATAAACGTATTAAATAATGCCAATCCCGGGACCAGTCCCGGGATCCCGGGATTGTCAAATTGTAATCCCGGGATCAGAATTTTGGCTCGGGATTGGATTCCCTACTCGTATCTCTACCGTCTTCATAATACCTCGTCGCAAGACAGATGTGATGTTTCACGATGCTGTGTATCGTGCGATTAACATATTAGATGGCACCATAAAGGTTGATTTATTTTTATTAACTGTATCGTGTTTGTGGACGTGTTAAATAGGTTAAATTTATAATTTCATTTATCATTTTACTTTAATATCTACATAAGCACATACTTTTTTGTTATTTGTAATTAAGTAATTTTTGTAATTTATATTTATTGTATATACTATGTATTATGGCACATTGGTCAATCGCTGTAATGTCATAATACTGTTTTCTAAATAAAAAAAATAAAAAATAATAATAATAATAGGCAATTATTTCAATCATCGTATCTAATCAAAAAGTTGCAATTAAAGTGCAAAATTAAATAAATGATATAAAAAGAACATTTTTTTAAGTATAAGTGCATTACAAGTAATAAAAAAATATATTTTTATTGTGGTTAATAATAGCATTAAAATAATTAAAATAATAAGTTTCCTAAAGTGTCTACAGTTTGAAGAAAATTCAAATACGAAGAAGAGGAATATTTTATCGTAAGGTAATGAATCTTGAAATTTCTTTCTGTCACGTTGCTTTTGAAAATTTACATAATACCAAACTTCTGTCCATGTCAATCGTCTTAGCACGAGTAAGCATTATGTCCCAAACTTTCTTAGAAAATTCATAAGCACAAGATCTGAAAACATTCTAATATTCCTTTTGTTATAGAACATTCAATGGAACCTTTGTAAAGACAAAAGCGTTGTCCGAAATATTCAAAATATGTAATACGAAAGTTTTGAGTCATTCAACGTGTATGTAAATTTATTATCATTAAATGGGCCTGCGAAAAATTTCATGTGAGGTGATTTTTTTTTTTTATTAAGCTCCAAAGTCTCAATTGAGTCTTATTTAGCTTTACTTTTTAACATACACTATTAATACATATTATTACAATAATTACTCATACAGTTATTACAATACAAATTTACAGGAGAGGAAAAAAAAAAGAAAAAAAACAAAAACAGTTTAAACTTGTAGGCCACACTCACTCAGAAACATTTGGATACACTGGAACGCCTGGATATTCGGCCGAGCCAAAAATATTGTGAGATTCAGTGGCAATTGGTACTTTTGTTTACTTAAATCTTTAAGAAGCCGCTGTCTCTGGGTATCATACAGAGAACATTGCCAAACAACGTGGTTAACATCTTCAGTCTCACTTCCGCACCGGCACCCAGGGTCATTTATTATACCCAAGCAAGCCAGGGATGAGGCAAGATTATAATGGTCCGCTCTTCCCTATTTAGCATTTTATTGGTATACCATGGTTTGGTTTCAGAATTGTAATAACTTTGAAAGTACCTTTTTCTTTTTGTTAGACCTTGTTCTTTTAATAAATTATCTGTTTCAGTTTTGGCTATTTTCTTGAATGTTTCAAAAAAGTCTGTATACGGTATGGGGAGTTTATCAATGCTCCTCTCAAGAGTTGCTGTTTTTGCAAGGCTATCTGCGTTTTCGTTCCCCAGAATTCCAATGTGTGAAGGAATCCAGTAGAATGTAATTGTGCTGTTATTTGAAGTTGTTTGTATAAATTTGTTAAACCGAATGAAATGAGGATTTATGGATTTTATCCATGATTTCTTCTAACTAAAATCTTTTCTTGGGTATACATATATATATATATATAGTTTATGGTACGTTACGGTAAATGGAAGAAAACCTAACATGATTTCGATTCACGAGATAATTGTAGAGGTAATTGATAATTTGTACTAAACACATTGATTTTGACACTAATTCACACATTCGTCAAAAGCACAATTTATACACGGTTAGGTATATAATTGACTTATAACTTGTGAAATGGATTCGAAATTAGCGAGGGTTGTCAGATTAGTAAATGCGCTCCCTATAGACAGACATTTTCAATCATGTAAATACGAGTACTTTATATTTTGTTTTTGCAACTTTATTTTATTGTATAAAATTGTATAAGTATGTTTTTTTAATTACAATATTTTTTTCTTCTCTCCTGTGAGAGTAATATTTGTTATATTATATAAGTCTCATGTTGTGAACGTCCTGAATTTTTATTTGTTATGTCCACAATGTTTTATGTTCTTAATAATAATCGTAAATTTGAGACTACAATACGCTACCTTACAGCATTTTGAGTCAGACGTTCAATGGACCGCTTTTGAAACCAGCATCTCAAAAAACAAGGTCTTACGTATTTTTATCGAATATGCAACTACTTGAATAATAAATACGTAATTTTTACATTACTTAAATATTGTACGTAATATTTTAGTTGTATACAATGTATGATTCAAAGAATGTTAGTTTTCTAGGAATTTTACTGTAAATATTTCAGCAATTTTATGAAAATTTTCAAACTGAAAACCATTTTTACAGCCCAACGCATATTCAAAAATGCTAGAACTGATAAAAAAATGCTAAGTTGGCAACACTTCTTAAAATTTGCAAATTTCATTTATATTTATAATTGAATTGAATTGAGCTTAGCTTAGGTTTTTTTTAGTTTCACTTTAACCAATATCCTATATACAACATACTTTTGAATATGAGAATTTTTTCATCATCTTTTTCTACAGCTTCACAAAAAATCACCTTACCCACTGTTTATGTAGAACCTATCTAACATTTTTTCTTCCCAAAATTCGGGTGTCACAGCATGTCTAGAGATGCTATGACATTCATCACCAAACAAATCGCTTTGACAAAATTTATCCACTTCAGAACGTAATTCAATCACTGTCAATCATATATCCCGAAGCTATATACTTACATATATCATGATGACTGTAGAACATGGACGAAGAATAGGCTATATTTCTACGACGGGGGTGTCATAATATATCATGACAACTCAATCGCAAAGAGAATTATGATAATTTATTTTGTCATCGTTGGAAGCTGACTCTGCTATTTTGAGAAAGCTCTATAATTCTTTGGTCACTTTTGTAGAATAGGAAATTTTGAAAGTCGTTTATTAATATAGATATGCATATAATGATGAGTTGTGTTAAATCGAAGTATCGCCAAAATACAATGTATTGATGAAAACAATGAAATCAACAAAAACGTTAATTAGTTCTGCAATCATAATTATTAGATTTTTTAAAATTTCGATTTTCCGATAATTATTAATATAATTTATTAACTTAATAGAAAGTGCAATTAGTAGAGATTCCTGACTCTGGTACCCATTATTGGTGCCTTGATTCAAACCACAAAATTAGTCGTCAATATAAGTTAATTGCTACTACAGTTTTATAACTACATACCTACTACTAAATTTCGTCATAATTATATGGACACAGGTGGATCAGTTGGTAGAGTACATCTAATATTTTTTGAGACTTTTTCTAAAATACTTACGAGGTATTTTTAATACTATGTACCAATATTAAAATATTTTTTAATTGACACATTATGAAAATTGCACAATATATTTTTAAAATTCATAATTTAATATTTATATCGAAGTGGACATTGTCTTAAAATAACCAATAGCCATTTGATAATTATTTCCTAAAAATCATAAATAACATTTGAAAAGATTTTTCTTTCATTCATGAACTGACATAATTTTTAGTTAGAATATTTAAATAACGTATCTTCCATATATATATTTTATCTCAGAATATTTAAATTTGGAGTTGAGGCCCTGCGGTGGAAATAGTTGTTTACGTAATTTCTTTTATTGTGTTAACTGTCAATTCATGGTGAACATGCATTGTATTATTAATAATTATTTAACTTAATTTAATAAAACGCAAATTTGCTTACTTTTCATTATATTAGGGATATATTTTTATTTATATTATTATGCATGTCATGTTTTGAATATTTCGAACATTCAAAACGCTTTCGCTGCTGAAGAGATAATGAGATTTTAATTGCCCCCTTTAAAATGCACGTTAATTACATCGATCGGCCGCCTGGTCATTACGCGCCGTGTGCGTCTTCCGCGTCCAAAGTGTTAGAGTATCAGCGGTGCGGTTAGAGGGGCGCGCGCCCATATCCAATCATTGTTAATCGCACTTACTTATTCATAGCTAATAATATAATTAAATAACGAGAAGGGCGCACGCCACATCCATTCGTTGTATATCTCAATGATTTCAAAAAAATCAATCTTGTACTTGTTATTTCCATGGCAAATGAAGAATTTGTAATATTTACTCATTTTAATAAATACATGAATTGAATTGAACGACTTGAATTTCAATAAACCTTGATAATATACATAGATTTCGTGGTATTCATTCTTACATACATGGTGTCCCAGTTTCGCATACATTTGATATCATATTGTCAAAGGGTGAAATCAAGCATCGGGAGCCACTTGAAAAAGCGACACGCCATGAATAATTGATTATGTCATCAGAGTAATAATTTTCCATTGGGAAAACTTAACGAAAGTTTTAAAGGTTTTCGCGGTACGCTACGGTAAAAGTTATTGATAGATATTTTACCCTACAAATAGTTGACTTGAAGTTAAACTGAAATGTTTTTTATACTTATTGGGTTGGTGAAAGTATAGATAAATCATTCTACACGTTTTAGTGACATAGATGTTCTATAATCCGACTACCCTCTACAATAAAAAAATCGAGTCCGTGAAGTCTTCTAGGTAACTCACAATTTCTACATTAATTTCCTTTCTCTTAGCACCGCATAATCTACATACCCTCACGCGACGTCACTGATTTTAATTTTGTTGAATGATAGTTTTTTTTTCCGTGAGATCTAATCTAATCAATATTATTTAAAAAATAAAATCATTATTTTTCGCAAAATAGATTTCATCTTTTATAGATTTTCGTATATTTCATTTAATATGTATTTTTCAACTGGTTTGAAATGTTTGAAAGCTGACAAATTGATTGCGTCATTTGCATCAAATAAACTCGCCATTAGGTACAGCAAAGCAATTGATTCGCAGTTGTTTTGGTATCGCTTGCTAGTATTGAAACCGGCATTATATACCAATATACCTTCAAATCGCCCATGTTGTTAATATTATAATGATTTAGCTCTACGTGGCATCGAGCAGAAGGAAGTGCGAGAATCAATATCGGTCCATTATAAATAAACACATAATTAGATAATCAATTTATTATTGCTACTGGGAGCGGATTAGTGATCTAAGATAGGCAATTTTCTAGTTTCAGCGTTTTGACTATTTTAATGATACTGAATTACAAAATATAGTTTTGAAAACTTTTTTCTATCTGTCTTAAGATTACTTGGCCAATATTGATTAAACTTGCATACCTGTAGACCAGGGGTGGCCACACTTTTTTTTTCTAGAATCGACTAGTTGAAAAAAATATTTATGTTGATCGACTGATATCACTTGTAAATTATATCACGCGAGAACAATTAAACTCATTTTTTTATAATTCAAATATTTATTTTGAAAACAGATATTTTATACATATAAAAAATAACGATACAGAAAAATCGAATTAACGACAATAATATAATATTATATAAGTCTTTCACTTCGAAAAACATTAACTGTAATTTCGACATAGTTACACAATTTAGCTGTATATCGAATATTATAGCCATATATATAGCCAAGTAACATGCAACCCTTCGCCAGGAAACATACTTAAAATAAATTCTATTGATGAATTATCATTTAATTACATCAATTATAATATCACATCAAATATCATCGCACAGCCATGTATTTTAAAACTATTCAAGAAAATTTTTGGTTTGTGTTTTTCTCACTTAACTAGTCGACCCGCTACGCCGGGCTCCCCTCAGGCTAGAGCCCTGTCAGACCCCCCTTGTGGGAGCCATGCCTGCTGGTGTATAATGCAATGATAGCTGATAAAAGTGGGTACTGTTTCCTCATTTTTACATAAAGTAATAAACCCAACACGATTCCCAACCATAGCAGGAGCTCCATCAGTCGTTACTGATACTAGTTTATGAATAGAAAATCGAGTACGATTAATATACGACTTAAATGCATTAAATAGATCTTCTCTCTTGGATCGTTTCTTCATTGGTAAAACTGTTAATAATTCTTCGGAAGCAAACATGTCTTTAAAAACCAATCGAATAAAAACGCATAGTTGTGCAATATCCGTGTAATCTACCGACTCGTCAAACTGCAAGGATAGGAATTTACAATTATTTTATTAATGTTTCCTGTAGAATTTCTTCCAAGTTATCATCACGTGTGTTCTTCGCATGAGTGTATTTCTTGATAATGATATGTAAGAGAAGAGATAAGAACTAGCGGATTTTAAGAGGTGGAACGTCGAGTAGTTTGACTCGTTTGAAGAAGAAATAGTACAATATATTATTATGTCCGCGATCGACCAAAAATACCTTCGCGATCGACGCACTGGCCATCCTTGCTATAGACTATAATTATTGTTGTTACTAACTTAACAGCGTCATCTCGATATCCTAAACGGTTCCGATAATGCATTTGCAATAATTCAGCGCGAGCAGGTTAAATGGTCAGATAGCAGCAGTAAAATATATTTAGAGTGCGAATAGACAGGCGTTGTATCCAACCGTTGTTTATTTCATCGGTTTGAAAAAAAACAAAAAACAAGAATCTTCACTCTGCACATCTGTCTAATTTTTATTTCCATATTTCAAGCGGATGAAGTCGCGTTCTGATTAAACTTATAAAAATCATCTATTATTGCTACTAGGGGTGGATTAGCAGGCTGGTACGAGCCTGGAAATTTTTACTAGAATTTTAATTATACATATTAATATGCGAGCGAATATAACGAATCACATTCGTGTTATATGTTCTAAAAAGTTGTTTATATATGCAATCATAATTATTTTGAATATTTAGATGTACAATATGCATTAAAACAACAATTTGGTACCTACTTGTACCTACCTAAAGCAAAATGATAAAACACGCCGCTGTATTACCAAAGCATAAAATATGTATATTTTTTTATAACTACTTACTTATTCAACAATTTAAATGCCATCAAATATTGAAATACAAAACTACAAGTACTTTTCTAGTATATAGTATATTAGTCTTAATTATTATTATTAGTATTAATTATATAGTTAGTTAATCATATTTGGAATCTAAAATACAACCTCTATTCACAAATTTCAATAAAAATGTTTAGCAAAAATAATGCATTTGGGAGTAACCGGTCTAACTTAATTTCTTCCGGTGTCCCACTAAGCCAATATGCCTCTGATTGCCACTGTAAAATTTAACAATCATAGTTCTTAGGGCTTCCAATTCCAGAATCTTAAATTCCGAGATCTTGTGCAATATGTTGGTAAATCCAAAATTGAAAATGCTGGAATAAAATTCTAGATTAATTACGGGGTCAGCTTTCATACGATTTTCACTGAAAAAATTATATTCTATTAAAAATTTCTATTATAAAAAAATAATACTATTAATAGGAAAAAAAACGTAATAGCCTGAAATTTTTAAATTAGTAAATAATTAAAATGACAGCCTAAAAAAGGCCTCGTTGATGTTACACGATCGTTAAAAATAATGTCTCTAAACGAGTCTTGGGTGTATTTTCATTCATTAGTAAATGCTCGTGATCAAATTTCATATCTTCACCGATTCCTGGATCACGGGATTTAGCATATTATCCCGAAATTCCAAGAATGAACTCGGTCCGAGTTTGCAATCCCTAGCACTTACAGACACATATAGGTATAATATACATCTATTTATATAAACGAAAATATTTTGTGTTTAATTCATCATTATTTTATTTTCCACTATTGAACTAATTAATAATTAAACTCGATCTGTAGGTAAATTAAATTTAATTCAAAATGTATAATATTTCGACGAGCAATTTTATTTAAGCCTCAGTTGAGGCATGGTCTAAGAAGATCGTAGCTAGGCGATGCGCGGATTGCGGGTCGCGGGTGCAAATGACGCATGCCGAACGAAATATAATTTGTCATATAAATCCAACATGCGTCCATTTAATGTTCTGTTTATTTTTCTATTAGTATCAATAATAATATATTTATTGACATGTTTTCTTTTTCAAGTAAATGGGTAACGTTTTTAGTCATCTTTACACGATTTAAGAATTAATACCCCCGTCGCCATCACGAAACAAATTGACGTATTGACACCTCGACGTTCGCTCTCCAAATGCCAGCGAGTCGAAAATTTCGTCGCGTCTATAGTTGAAAATTATTTGCCGTTTCACTGATGTATCGTCTTAACGGATATTTAAGGTATTTTTAAAAGTTCAGCATAAAATCAGCTATTCATTAAAAACGAAGGTAAATATTTATATATATCTCTTATACTTTTAAGTTTGTTACTCACCGCCGTAGAGTAGAGCCTAGTTTCATTAATAAAATGTATAAAACTTTTATATTAAGATTCTTTCACGGCCTGCCTTAAAAATGAATATTCTGAGCAGCTAATTGAAAATTTCGGGAGCATTTAAATAGCTTTTCTAAGCTTTTCCAAACTGACAATAAAATTGTAAAAATATCACTTGAAGCTTTCTTTAAGCTTTTCTGAGCTGCAAATCGAAACTTTTACAATCAGAAACAGACACAAGAACATTTTCCGTGTCCATCTTTGAGAAGTTTTTGGGGTTTTTCAAAATGTCAACGAAAGTATCGATTTTCAAATAAAGAACATTGATGAAGCTTGTTGAAAGAAAAATAAATATAAAAAACATCACCAAAATAGAGGTCTCCGTACTAACGACTAAGGATAAAAATTTAAAATGTTATCACCTGCGTAAAATAGCCACCCAATTTATCGAATCTACGCGCATAAGCGCATTTTATTTGAACAGCTTGCGCCACTTCTAGGAATCATTTTCACCTCACACTTTGAATACCATTGCCATAATTTATATTTTTCAATATAAATAAATATTTTTTTAGTTAGGTAGCGGAGGAAGGACAAATTATTTTTGCATTACGGTCACGACGAAATCACTTTGAGATGGTATTTGAATATATTTGAAAGTAATGATACCAATACTTAAACGAGTCGCCTATACTGCCAGAAGAGTCTGACACCATTATACCTATTGATTATTTTTATAGTGATTTTTTTTTATTGGCAAGTCGTATTTTCAGTGGGTACTGACGTCGACTTTCTGTGACCGGTACTGTTTTGGTTGCATTTCAAGCCCCGCTGTCACTCCGAAAGCCAATTTACCACACATATTGTGTTATGATGCGTACCCCGGATGGATCCAACAGTTTTTTTCAGATTCATTATTTGCATTCTAGCTATAAAATATTAATTGATCGATACACCTCTCCAATATTATATGCGTTGCATAATGAAAAAAATACTTATAATATATTTTTTCAATGCGCGAAGTCGAGAGCTTTAAATTGTTTTTCAAATTTTCTTCTGTGTGTCTTCAGTTTTAATTTTTTTATGATATTAATTGTCAATGGTGAAAATACATTAAGTATATTAATTAAATAAGACACAATATGTAGTACTAGTTCCACTTAAATCGGTTTTACCAAAATATTTGAACCAACTATTACCAAAAATAATACATTTTTTATTTCCTCGGTTCCCAACGGTATTCGTTCATTGAAAAATGACGGTTTGTTAGTACCTTTATATGTAACAGATTTCTATTTAGATTGTGTACATTTAAACTTAAACTTGCACAAGAAAACGGAGCTAAACCTCAAGAAAATCGTACTTAGCGCAAGCTGAGTATCCACTCTAAGTATCAGCCTAAGTTTGAGTATAAATACAGTAAACGGAACTGCAGGACTTAAGAGTAGATATTATGCAGTTTGCAATAATTGAGATCCAATACAATTTTTTGCCATTGTATAATATTATAATTTAGAATTGTCAAACAAAAGAAAAGAATATATTCTTTGTTCTAATATTTTTTAAGCTTGGAATAGTGACTAATTATTTTTTTATTCTAATTGGTTTAGGTTTTGTACTATTCCATTTGAGTCGCTTCTGCGACCCGGGTTTTACCTTTCGGCATCTTCAGGCACTGTACTCATTCAAAAACACCTGATATCACCAGACAACAAATTTCACTCAACATCTATGCTGCAGGAACGGCTTTATCATTCATTTTGCTAATAATAATAATAATATATTTTTTTATTTTATTCGATATTCAGCAAAAATGAATTTTTCAAAGGCAGCAGTAAATCAATTAATTTTAATTGACAAGTGTAAGTCATTTTCGTAACAGTTTAAGACTGTCATATATGTCTGTAGTGAGTTATTTAATTCAAAATTTGTTTTAATATGAACTCTACAGAAAACAGATTTGACAAAGAGTTGTATGTTATTAAAAATTACACAAACTGACGGAATGACATTTATTTGATTCTCTGTACTTGACACTCAGACATGTATTACATACGTAGATAATACTGTGAATTTTTGGTATCTGTCTCACACTTACCTAACCCTTATCTCTTCCAGCAACGCAGAATCATTAACATCGACCCTACAATCTTATATACTTACATCTAAATCTCCAGGGAATCTAGGACAAATCGGCACCGGGACAATTGGGCGCCACGCAATCGAATGAAATTCTAAAATAAATGGACGTTCGTGAATTAGAGATACTTAAGGGGGGGACAACGAGAAGCGAGTTCTTTTATTTTTATATTAAGCCGTTGGCATGATAATTCTCAATCTGCAATAAAAAACATTATGTTATGAGCAAAATGAATTCAAACTACTTAGTAGATAGAAACAGTAGATAGAAAATCCCTTGTCTACTTTCTGTATAAAATCGTAACGAACGTCTATTTATTTCATTCGACAGTGGGGTGTCCAATTGTCCTGGCGCCCAGTTATCCCATTCCCATCTTCAGAATATTATTTCATACCTGACTATCCTGTGCAGTAGTTATCCAGTTTAAAAAACCTAGTTTTAACGCAATCGAGTCAACTCCTAGATCCGTTTTTTTCTGAGTTCGCTGCTATAATTCGATAAGTTTTCTCTATCCTCCTGTTAAAATAGTATGTTGTTATTGACTTTGAATTATAACTCTTAGTTGTACCTTGTTCACCGGATGCTATTTGTTTGAGTTTTTTGTCGAGTTATAGATTTGTCAATACCCTTTTTTAATAATATATCATGCAATATTTATACGTCAAAAAGCTCATTAATATGTACTACATATTCATAGCTTCTTTATCTTTAATTGTGCCACAACTGTGAGCTTTCCGGTATCGTGAACTTGCACCGTTTGTCCGGCACGGGATTAATTCAACTACAAAACTTAAAGGCATTCACTAGCACAAAACGATGCACTGAACGGAAAAAGACTTAACTATTATCCTAAATGTATAATATATCTTATCTGGGTAAATAACCAGTTCGCTACAATATTGATCGATCTTATACTGATATCCACTCGTATTAAGATACCCACTCAGTATTATGTTATAAGGAGCATATTATTAAAATCCCTTAATTATTAAATATATTGAAATCATATGGGGCATTTTCCGACAAGATTTAAAAAAAAAAGGTCGTCATAAATACTGCATTTTGCATTCTACTGAATAACATAATCGATGACAGATTTAAATTAAATAAATTTATTTTTGACCATTTCCGATTGTAAGAATATCATACGGGTTTGTATTAACAGATTTTTGTCTTTACGAGAAAGATGTTAGCTACTTGCTCAACCTATTAGGTCCATAGTCTGACTTCAAATACACGTTGATAAACAATATGTATATTTGCCAGACACAGGATTTGAACTTGGGACTCACGACACTATAAACCAACGCGTTAGCCACTCGGCTATCGCAGGGCTAACAATTTGATTTTTCAATAAGATGTTTATAAAACCAAAGATATACAAAGATTGTCAATATTATTTATAATTATTATTATAATTAATGCAGATACTAATGACGCCCAAAACCAACTTACAGGTAATTTTAGAAATACCACAAATTTGCCATTGAAAACAGTCAAAAATTATAATATATCTTGCATACCATATGTTAGAGTAGATATAGATAATTTGGGAAACAACCACCAAAATCAAATTAAGCAGGGAGATTAATTATATTTTTTCCATTCCTTTTCAT
This sequence comes from Rhyacophila brunnea, assembly GCF_057557595.1. Lineage (NCBI taxonomy): Eukaryota > Metazoa > Arthropoda > Insecta > Trichoptera > Rhyacophilidae > Rhyacophila > Rhyacophila brunnea. Next base: position 33,978,188 of record NW_028232871.1, on the reverse strand, counting down.
GTTTATAAATGGGAAATATTATATTCGCACAATTTTCACAAAGTGCCGACAACATTAATTAAAAAGATGAAATTCACGTCGGAAATGGATGGTTCCACAAATTTAATGGTCGGCAATTGTTAAATGGTAGATATTGACTATGGAAAAAAATAGTTCTCACTTTTCAATAGATTATTGTAACACTTAAAATTGAATAGGTGTATCGACAGAAAATATATTTTGCTATATTATGACGTCTCGCGCAATGACGTGACCATGGCCGACCATATCCACGAGTAAGGATTATTTTGCTTGGTGAAATATTGTCTCGCTTTGTGTCTTATCCTATATGACTAGTTATCAAAACTAAGTTGACTTATATTTTAAAAATGTGATACGTTACTTTTGTTTGGTATTATATAGTTTATGTGTAAACTATTTTCTAAATGTTTAATTATTTTTATATTGCCCATCTTCTCTTAAACACCATCATTAAAACATTGAATAAGGCCTATTATAATGTCTGAAAAGATTGGCAAACCCTGAATACTATAAAGTACATTTATTATTATGTATTAAAATAATTCTAAATAAACATTGTTAAAACATATACAAAATTTCAATATCAGAATTTAATTAAGTAAACACACAACAACAATATCGTTTTTATTAATAAAAAAAATGACCTGGGTACTATACAAAAAATGATATAAAATATCTTTATTTGATTTCTCCGACTTTAATGCTAACAAAATTATTCGTATTGTATTACATAATTAAGTTTTGAAAGGTTTACAAGGTTTCAGTTAGAAAACATTTTTTACCATTTTAATATTTGTTTTGCCCTAATAAAACAGCCCATATTATTATTTACAATACTATAAGTACAGTAAACATATTTTCATACAGATTTGAAAAGTCCTATAATAATAGTAGCTATACAAAAGTAAAACGCCACTCTGGAATAAGAAACAAGAAACGGGTGGTTACATCAAAGAAAGAAAATTGAAATCCAGTATTCTATAAATAGCAGAGGTAAGCTCAGAATATTAATAACACCATATAATATTGTATAGGCGACAGTGGCGGTACAAAATCTAAAAACTATAATGTTTTCTCGTATGTGAAGTAATTAATATTGTCTTGTACTTGCGACAGAGAATAGTAAAACTTGATTGTTAACACGATTTGAGACGAGGTGGTGGGGTAAGTTTATATTAGTTATCACAGACGCAATATTTTTTGGTTATATACACCATGGCCCCACAAAGAGGGGGCTGACAGGGCACTAGCCTGGGGGCCCAGGCTGAGGAAGGGCCCGACGTGGCGATTCGACCAGATAAGTGATATAAATACACATCACAAATTCTCTCTAATAGTAAAAAAAAGTCTTAAACTATACAAAAAAACACTAAATATACACATTAATTTCACCGCGTACACCATTTGAAAAAACGCTACTGTAGAGCGTCACACTGCCTTTAACTATAGGTAGGGGGGCCCGCCAAAATCCTAGCCTTGGGGCCCACTTCAGGATGTAGGGGCCATGATGTACACTCAAATGTTTCGCTGGATTGCAACACTTGTTTTATTTCACTTTTTCACAAATTTTAAGACATATTAACAATAGTATAACTCACATATTATTATATTACATTATGCTAGTAGGATTTCGCTCTTCTGCAGCCTAATCCCATGTCAGAATTTTTACCCTATCTTTCCAATATGCGCAAAATCAATATAATCATACAATATTTTTTTCCATTATATCCACACATTATTTACACCCATTTATTTTACATTTATATTTGAAAACTGTCCACAAGTGAGTGGAACTGTGCACAAACAAGTGAGTGAAGGTTTCAAATCGATAGGGTCATTAACAGCATTTTATAGAGACCCAATGTTTGAAGTTAGTACAGGGTCATCCCTAACTTTTGATAGAATGTATATTGTTACCTCATTAGCATTTATGTACAAAATTTCAAGTCATAATAGGAAATAGAAAAGGTTTTTTGAGCGGCGAGAAGCGTTACAGACGTTTCGTTATTTTTTTACATTATAAAGTAGATAATATTTATTAGTATCAGAACAACCCAAAAAAAAAACAGATTTGTTTTTTTAAAAGTTGTCACATCCCAGATTGTATGGTTTATTTTTTTAATTTTTATAGTGTTTATTATAGTAAATTTAAATATTGTCTTAAAATATGTGCACATTACTCCCACGTTCAAGACTTACTAGCTGCCACTGAACACGTACCGCACGAAAACATTAAGATTTTTCATAACTCACTATTTATTCATCATAATGATTTCTTTGGATTAGCTTATCTTATTTGCTGTAAGTCACGACCTCTAGTTATTGGAATGGATCTGTTGGACCCACGTTCATCTGCACCTTATATGGCCAGTGGAAAGAGGAAAGTCTGAGACGATATTCATCTGAGCATAATTCTCCTGTATCCTTTTCCGTTCTCCGCATTGTTAATGGCAACCGTTCTCAGAGCAATAATACCAATTAGTCTCTTAATTATTAAATACAAGTTTGCGCTATTCATATCCATGGCGCCAAGAGTTTATCCTGAATGTGCAACTTACACGGCGTTGATTCTAGACCTATTGAAATTTTAATCATTTTTCTCAAACACCACGTAACAATTCCAAGCTTAATAAAAAAACTATCACCTACATATTCTGATACATAAGAAAATTAAAATCAGTTTGATATTACAAAAAATAATAATTGTACATTGACTCACACACATCATCAGCTGGGGCCGATCTGCTGCTGTATGAAAACCTCCCATAGCTCCTTCCACACTTATATGTTACTAAATTTTGCTGCCATGTATATACTCCGAACTTCAGTACATTCGTCATTTCAGTTTTGGAGTGTGGTCGTTTTGTGCCTGTTAGTTACAGTAGTTTTTCACTCACCGAGTTATATGTCCGGCTCATCGCCATTACATCAGCTTCGAAATCTCTAACACAATCATGTAGCCTACCTTTTTTTGAGTAAAATATTTGTAAAATTAAAATTTCGACTATCTGTATATAAATATTATGTTGAAAAACCACTCGAGTCAACTTTTTTCTAGGATTTTTTTATCTACTGGGTTTTTCAAAACTATGATTTTTGCATTTTAAAAAAATATAACATTTTTAAATCTTCAATGTCGAATAAAAAATCAATTTATTGTTGTATCACCACACATAAAATCGTATTAATTGCTAGATTTAGATCTAGTTTTAGATCTTAGGAAGATGCATGAAGACTGGTGAATGACAGGAATTATTGAATGCAACACGTGGTTCAGAATAAGATACAAAACTCTAATATGCGTCAAGGAATACGGGAATACCATGGAAACGTGGGTGAAAATATAATATTATGGAATAAGTAACAAAAATTGGGTAATATATTAATAAAGAGTTTTAGTTTCCATACAAACTAACATATTAATATCTTACCTAGTTTCTCAGTAAACTTTATTTCAATATCATAATATTATTATCTATGTTAGTTTTAACTGGATAAAAATAACGGTTTTTATTTTAAATTCTGCACGTCATTATTTCAGTACATACTAAGTTGCTCTAGAATCTGGATTATACGCTCAGATACTGAATCTCGTCTTCCTATTTATGGATTTTTGTATTATACAACATTAGTCTTTTTATAATGCACTTTTAAAGCCGATCGAGAAAAAATATGTGCTTAATTTGTTTAACCAATAATTGTGCAATTCAGATATTATATTCCAATAAATAATTTTATTATTTTAGGTGAATATATCGATGGCTCAGTTCCATAGAAGGACAAGTCCAAAATTTGATGTTTTGAGTTATATTACCCATTATATTTGAATATTGCTCCTTTTCAGTTCCACAAAAGGACAACTCGTAATAAATACTGGTTTTCTCTCGTTGGACAGATGTCTTCATATGGAAATAAATAAACTTAAACACTCTCTCAGTTCCATAAAAGGACAACTTGAGATATCGTTTTGTGAAAATATTTTTTTGTGAATTATTGCATTTCATAAAGGGACAACTCAAAATGACGTTCTATCATTATGAAAGTAGGATCACCGTGTGCTGAGAATTATGATAAAATTGAATTCAGTCAAAGGGAACAAATCCACCAAAGTTTTTGGTGGATCAGAGACGATGATCGACGACGTGAGTTTATTTATTAAGGTGCATCACGCCAGTTATTCCAAAGTACAGAATGCAAACTCCTGATAGTACACGTACAGTTAACAAGGCGTACTCTTTTGATATAAATGAGATCCAAATAAGAGCGTGCATTTTTTTATATGAATACTTTGAGCATAATAAATGCAAGACAATGATTAAAATTGCACATAAAAACACAAACATGGAGTGTTGCATTCAGATTTAAAGGGAAGTAAAGGGAAAGGTGGAGTGAGAATCGATGATGAAATAAAGGAAAAAATCCGTAATCACATCAAATCATTTCCAGTAATGTCTTCCCATAATTGTAGAGCTTATAGTGAAAAAATGTATCTCGATGGAAGCCTGAACATTGCTACAATGTACAGGCTATACCAAGAATTTTGTACGGAGAAAGATATGCCGATTGTAAAAAAAAACATTTGTAGGATACAATTTTTAACACCGCGGTGTTAAATTTGGATTTTTTGTCCCGAAAAAGGATCATCGTATCACATCTTGTCAAATTTTTAAAAATTCAAGCCCGAAAGAAAAAAATAGAAAAGAGGAGCAATTAGGTACCTATACAAGCATATAAAAGAAAATGACGTTGCTTCGAGTTTGGTCAAAGTTGCTTGCTTCGATCTGCAAGCTTTTCTAGCAGTGCCCTCCGGAAACACTAGTAGCTTCTCTAATAAACACCGGTTAAATACATATAATTTTACTATATACCTACGACATAACAAAGAATCAAGGCCACTATTACTTATGGCATGAGGGCTTAGGAAAAAGGGGTTCAAACGAAATAGGTAGCTGCTGGTTAGCTTTTTTATAAGTAAACCTATCACAAAATAATGTATTATATTCGGATAATTGTGCGGGTCAACAAAAAAAATAATTTGTTGCTTCCCTATTAATGTAGGTACGCAGTCAATTCAATAGATCTCATTGAAGAAATCTGCCACAAATTTTTGGTTGTGGGTCATACCCAAAATTAAGGTGATGATGCCATGCATGCGTTAATAGAGCGAGAGAAAAAAAGATGTCTAAGAGACCTATACATACGTTTCTGTAGCCCCAATAATACGATTAGCCAAGAAAACTGGCAAACTATATACAATATGTAAAGAAATGGACACTGGAATGGATGGCATGGCCCCCACACCCTGAAGCGGGCCCTTAGGCTAGGATCTTTGGCGGCCCCCCTACCTATCGCTAAAGATAAAGGCAGTGTGATACAATAGCGTTTTCCAAATGGTGTTCGCGGTAAAATAAATGTGTATATTTAGTGTTTTTTTGCATATTTTAATAAGTACATCCATTTGAATTATGGAGTTGGCGAGTATCGATACGCAATAAAATTTGTATCGTACAACCACATTATTTTAAATAATAACATTATTGAAGAAAAATAGCTCCACAGGCGACTTTTTCTTTAACTATTAGAGAGAATTTGTTTTTGAATTTTGAGTTTTGAATGTGTTTAGATCACTTCTCTGGTCGACTCGCAACGCCGGGCCCTTCCTGAGCTCGGGCCCCCAGGCTAAAGCCCTGTCAGCCCCCCTTTGTGGGGGCCATGATGGATGGATTTCATCGACTGCAAGCTTAATTGATTTTTAAAAACTTACCAACACCATCTGTAAATAATTGTAGATGTTCAATGAAAACAAATACCTATAACTGACTGACTTTATCGTGAACTATTTATGTCCAATCTTATCAGCCTACCTCCACCCTTCGCCACTGGTGGTTACCCAATATGTGGATATACTGTTATCAGTGACTGATGTTTTGAGATGACGCCAATAAAGAACATTATGTTAACTCAATATTGTAAAGTTGTCAGTTCCATAGTGATAAGTCTAATTATTGTCAGTATTCATGCAGAGTTGTCAGCTCCATAGAGGGTTATGTCCGATTATTGCTCAAAACTATTAAAATCATTATGATAATTAGCACAAACAACTTGAACCCTAAAACTACATACTATTCATAACATATTTCACTAAAAAGATAATACAAATAATAAACTGTCACTTTTCTACAAGTCAGTTTAGGTGAGTCAAAACTTTGATCAGCCATTACTCGAAACTACCAATTCCTAGTTGTCCCACTATGGAACTGAGCCATCGATATAGATAATAATAAAATGGAATTTTTTAACCAAATTACATTTAATATATTATTTTAATGTTTTAGATGCATACCTATTGATTAGTTAAAACACTTAAAAAATGTAAATTGTCAAGAAATCATCTAAATTTTCAAGTGTCGTATTTTTTCGCTAAGTACCTCTGGCAGATGGAACCTTTGGAACATTTACTATATTATTTGTAATTAAATTACTTTTTATATTCATTGAACACCAAAATACATAAATGCTTGGGAATAATTATTACATTAATGTCGTTTTGTTGCAGTTTGCATAGTCACTCGATTCGAAACTAGTAACACACACATCGCCTCATTAGATCCTATGAGGATCATATTATATTATTATGCCTCCACGTATTGGAGGTTGTATTAACAGATATTTGTTTTTAGGATAAACGGATATTAGCCACTTCCACACACTTTCCACATTAAAAACCATATGATTTTGCTAGATTCAGGATTCAAACTCGGAGCCCTCGATATTATTAGTCATGTTACCATTAGGCATTCAGCATTGGAGCAGTGATAAAATAAAAATAATATCAAATGCTGCTGCTAGTTGTGCTAATTTCGCAAATTGAGATTCGATATTGGCTCAAGATTTTAAAAAGCACCGTGTGCTTTTTGCTGCATTTGCATCGCCATTCTCCGTAGACATGAATTTATTACCGGAAAATTTACAAATGGAATATTGTCAAATATGTTGCGATGAACAGTCAAAGGAAAAAATTCCATTAGGTTGGTTTGGAAGAGTTTTACAAAACATATTTGGGCAAGGAGAAATATCCTGCATTTTACAAACATGCTCTAATGATGACTTTGCTAATTGGAAATACTTACACGTGTGAACAGCTTTTTAGTCAGATGAAGCATATCAAATCCCGAGTGAGAACACGAATCACTGATGTGCATTTGGAAAACTGCATGTAGGAACAACCTCACTCGATATCGATATTAATGCACTTAGTTCTGCCACACAAAATCAAACTTCTCACTAAAATTTATTATTTTTATATTATTTTGTTTATTTTTTATTATTTAAAAAAAGTCTAATCTAATAAATATGTTTGATTCTCATTTTTGTTTTATTTTATTAATATATACACCTACTTAATATATATTTCTTTTTTGTTTTTTATAATAAAAAAAAACAGTTGTGCGGCCCGGTAGGAAATTTCATTTTTATAATCTGGCCCGGCTGCTGAAAAGGTTGGCCACCCATGTGCTATAGCATTAAAATAAATTTAAATATATATATATATATATATTATATGTGTGTGTGTGTTTATAAATTAATAACATAACAATGACTATGCGTAGGATTCTTATTCCTGTTGAAAATGATGTTTATCTATCTACAAAAAAAAACAATTGTGCTCCTATAAAAAACAAATAGATTCTACCCGTGCTGGAAATGAAAATTAAGCCAACTATATAGGCGTGAAATGTCAGATTAAATATGTTGGGAAAGCAAAGCAACCGTTACGTGAGTTAGGATATAAGCCGCGGCTTTGTAGAATATCCCGATTTCAATGTTAAGTAATGTCTATCAATCTATCTTTTTTTCTGACCACCCAAATTTATGGTGCCTTTCTCAGACCTTTATTAACAAAATTATGGTTTCTGAGTGTAGAATAATATCTCACAAAGCCAGCCGAGGAAACGAAGCCGGTACTAAACCTTTATAAAAATTGGGGATTCTAACAATTTGCTGGAACAGACTCTTTTACTACAATAATCCTCGATGCAAACTCGAATCATGTGGGTATTCGCCTAAATGCAGCGAAGCCCAAATCCATGTGCAGTGCGGGTTCATCCAACTTAGAATCACTTGGAGGTCCACATTGTAGGATATTGTGCGCACCACTTTTGCGGGTCTCGCGGTTGGATTGACGAGACCGCTGTGATTGGGGATGACCAGGAGGTGTAGATGGAGAGTCACCAGGATGGATGAGCGAGTTTCATTTGTAGCGTAAACTGTCGGTATAATATTATGATACAAGAGCGTTATGTTACAATACTTATGATACTGTTCCGAGGTCCGATCTCGGTGGAATATAATGCTATGCGGAGCGACTTACATGAAGCTTACTGATCGGACGAAGATTCGCGTATAAGGAAGATATAACCACAAAGAATTGCTACATGTGGTTTGATCAATATAAATTAATATACGAGCTGCATATCTCACGTAGCAGGAAGCGCGAGACGCGGCGATGGACTGAAGGAAGTGGCAATCTTGTGTTTACCTCAATGCTAGAGCATGATTGGCTAAAGTGAATAATAAAATAAATTCAATGATTTATATTCCAATCCACAATCAACTAACTGAAAATAACGTTTATTCCAGACAAAACTTCATGGAACTAGCTAGCTCTTAAATAATCATGACTAAATTCCAGACCTACCATTTTTATTTAATATTTATAAATATAATTATTATATTATTGGTTAATTTAATAAAACGCATTTTTTAGTACTTATTCCACTTTTATTATTTAATAAATTTGGACCGGTTTCGTCCGCCTCAGAGGGACATTTTCAACTAAATAATATTTATAAAAAAAGTATTTAACAAAACAAAATCACAAAGGCGACACAAATAATCTACCAATACATAGCATTATCCGTCCAATTAATAGTACTTTGTCACTTACAACTAAATTTAAATTAATAATATTGGATATTAATATTTCTTACTAGGTACCTACATCTACACAAAATATTCTAAAATTATTAATATAATTTTGCATTTTCATTAAATTAATCAATAATACAACGTAGTTCCACCATGAATTGACAGTTAACACAATAAAAGAAATATAAGTATTGACTTACGTTTTTCTTTATTTTCTCGTCTAAGTAATTAAGTAAGTTCTTAAGTACTAAATCTCACATCGAATACAACACGTTCAAAAAAGATTAATTGCATTTATCTGCCCCTAGAAGTTAGTTTTCCTTTGTGTAAATAAATAAACAGTTTTCCATTGATATAACAACTCATAGATAAGCAGGTACTTACTTCAGTAATGAAATCAAGAAACTCTCCCCTGTGATTATAATTTTGCCGTTTGTGATTTTAGCAGATTGTTTACAGAAAATTTATAACTCAGCAATCAACACAAATTTATTATTAAGTTATATATAAACTGTAATTTATTTTATTTTAAACATAATTGAGTGTTGATTTAATTATATTTTATTGTATTAACAGATGTTTTATTGGAATTGTAAAGACATGGGCGCACGATATTATTATTGTTTTCAGTATTCTTTTATTCGTCGTTCTAAAAGTCTTTAAGTGGACTTCAGTGATTTCGATTTTTTGAAATACACTCTGAAGAAGTAACCATTTACGCACCTTTGTCATTAAGCAGGTATTATTAGCTGAAAATATTAGAGAAAACTCTATATTGCACTCGAAATCATTATAATCAATAATTCCCCAAGCATTAAATTCACGATAAAAAAACATGTAGTTTAGATTTATTACATTAAAAATGGTTATTTATTTGAAACATACTAACGATTGCGTACATTTTTACATTCGTGCATTTTCTTCGGCGACGTATTACGGATCATTTTGCGACTAGTAAGTGGTTAGCCGTAAATAACATGATTTATATTGAAATATCATGATAATTCAGAAAATAGTATGATAACTAAGCCAGTATGGGTAACCACTCAAGTTATACCACGTACCGTCGACTCTGGGGTAGGGTAGCAGTCTGTACAATTAAATAGCTAAGTGCATAATTATTTCGTAGACATCAGATTGACTTGGTACCAGATTTTACTGGTAACGGAAAATCACCGCTACAAAAACTACTAGTTGAGCTTTTTAAGTGGACTGTAATTATTTTTAGGGAAGATGAGAAGGTCGGATCTGGGGGTGGGGGCGATGGAACATAATGCCAGACACTGACCTTTGTGATGATGTATGATGGCTCCGTGGTCTGGTTTCAACTTTCGCTCATGCGGTGTTGTTGTTTTGGGTCACCCGGTTCGTACACTCACGTACTTTGTGACACAGTTTTATGGATTATATTTGAGGGTGTATGAATGATGATGATAGATTCTGAACGAGTCTGTATCTATTGAGTCAATCACTTAAGCGACGGAAAGCCATTAGAAGTCCGCTCACGCCCTCACGAGATGCAACTGAATATTCTTTATAACACTGTCTCTCATGATCCGTAATTGCTTATTGATTGTCTGGTAACAATAACACTAGAGATTAGGGAGTGGGTGAGGAGATAAGGAGTGGAATGGGAACATAAATCGCCCAATCAACTACTAATCATATATTTATTCGAAAACCTGCTGACCGCTAACATATCAGAAAATCAAAGTCCTCCTCAATATACCACATGAAATGTAAAGTTTGATAGTTTAGGCAGGAACAAAGAGTCAAAGTATGCGATACAACAGTCGCTATGTAAAAAAAATGTCACCAATAGTGACCATATTATATAACGTGTGCCGTCAACTTCTTGCCCACATGAAGAAGAGAGCATTTACGCACCTTTGTCATTAAGCCGGTATTATTACAGCTGGAATGAACTATGACAAAAAAATCTACCTGGAATTTATAGTTCTTTCACGTTTTTTGGCTAGACACATCTGGCAAATTTAAATGTCTAGACTACGGGAGGAATAGAATCTGACATTAAAATGTAATGTTATATTTTAATACCTATGTACACAGAACACAGATTTATCGTACTGCTAATGACTTCTGTTTTTGATAGATGTACGTGAAAGTAGCACAGGTAAATAGACACCTGACAGCAAATAATGTTTGTATTGTCACTAATGTGAAAACGATTACTGTGTTTATGCTATTTGTATTTCGCTATTTGATAAATATAATACTAAAATAATAAATATAAACATTCAATCAAAACATAAAAAACAAATAGTTTCTAGGTTATGAATGTGTCAGGAGAACAGTTTATCATTGTTAACACGGTAACTTTTAGCATGACATTGGCTCAGTCGTAAGACGGCTTTAAGATTAGGAAAAAAAAAATACTAGGTATCACAATCTATGCTTATGAAACACTATTATTTGCTCAATGTACGATTAAGATCGAACTTTTTGCTATTGTAACTATGACCACAATTTTGATATAAATAAAACGGATTTCAAGTTATACTTACACATAAAAATAGTATTTTAAAAATCTATTTAACTATATTTTTGTTACACAAACATTTAATTATGTATTTAATAATAGGATAAAAGCCTTCAGTGAACGCACATTTTATAACTGCTTTATTTACTACTGCTTCTTACTTCACCCTGTTACACCTCAGAATTGGAGCATATGGTAAGCAGAGGGTTGCGCCATTTCTCTCGGTCAATCGCCACGTTTCGTATCCCCTACCATGTGAGACTTGTAGCACGTAGATCGCTTTTGTAACGCAGCTGCAGGGTGAATGATGGTCGGACGTACCACAAAGGGGTGACGTGTCTACTCACAAACTCAAGCGTTTGGCATGATATCTTATCAGGTTCTCGATTGTAGAGCTTTAAAAATCGATGTTTCCACATAAACTTACCGAGATACATTGGTACGACCACGGTGGAGTTAAAGCAATAATTCTATTCAACTAAATTGCATCGGTTATTGATATCATATTCCACTGGACGTTGTTTTATAAATTCTTAAAATTGAGTACTAAGCTCATTCGGCGAACTTCCATTTTTTTTTAATATTATTTATTTGTTTTTCATGTCATATTGTGAACGTCTTGAATTTGTGATTTGTACAGTTTACATTATGTAAATAAATAAATTTTAATATAATGTGAGTTTATTTTTGAATTGTTTTTTAATGTTGTAATGTGAATTATGTGATAAATTACAGTTTTTTATATACCTTGTCACACTTCTCGTTTTTTAAGTATTTTAAAAGGTAAAGGCTTAATAATTGTTTAGTAAATAGTCTTCTTCGCCACTGTCCTAAGTGGAGTTATAATAACATTATTATTATTTGACCATGTCCGACCCTAATAAGATCATATGGGCCTTAGTAAAACATATTATATTTTAAACTTAACAGTGGCTTTTTGTATACAAATTACAACATATAGTTTTTTTATACTCGTATACCAAATATCAAATATAATTAATAACAAAGACATCAACGATTTAAATTCCTTCATTAAACTACAAGTTCCAATGGAACACTTAAGCTTTGTTTAAATTAGATTGTATGTAGATATATTCAAAGGTCAAACGGATCTATATCCAAATGTTATGCTAGACAACGCTAAGTCGTAATGGTCCCTTCTGAGATACAAGAGATGGAAATAATTCTATTCATTTGTAAATTAGATAATATGGTTGAATAATACTTATATACTAAGCTACTATAGTTGTAGTTATATAAGTTGTCAAAGAGAAATTAATTTAAATAACATGTCTTTAATAATTTAAAAACTTACAAAATTTCTTTGGTAACGTACATTTGGAATATCAGACAGCCTCTATGACGTATACTAAGCGGAATTGCACCTTACATTATAATAATTATTCTCTGTCTCCACTATGTCCAAGATTTGGACCATTTATTATTGGCTCGTTTCGATCACGTTATCGGCATAACTGTGTTTCAAAATACTGTAAAGCACCCCATTGTCATCTCCAAAGGGCAAAATGGTATACTTTATATTGAATATGGTACCGCCTAATTTCTGCTTCTTCTTCGGGGACATTTTGATTAACAACACAGATTTGCAAAGAAGCGTTCTATTTTATTTACTGGAGTAAAATTACAATTGCTACATTATCATGTCACAACGTGCTATAAATATATAAAGAAAATTTTGGTGGTTACTGTTACTACAGTACCGCGTGTATTGAACGTCCGAGAAGGTCTACGAATTTTTATTTGAGTATTTCACAAGCATAGTGAACCATGTCTATTCTGGTTATTTTTGACTAAGCTAGGTTAAAACATAATATTTGAGTATTTCTTATTTTGTAAGGTTATGATTTCCCTTACACTTCAGAATTGCAATCATACGTTTACAGAATTAGAAATACACAAATATTATGTTTGAACCTCGCTTACTCAAAAATAATCAGAATGGAATCAGCATAGTGAAACACTCATTGACAAACTCGCTTCCGCGAGTGTAAATGCACTATTATAAAAATAGAACTAAATCTCACTTCAGTTAATCAAAAACGAGTAGGATCATGCAATATATCCGCGCTGTCTTTAACATGTTGTGGATCAGAAACAAATTTTAATACTATTATTAATAATAATAATTATTATTATTAATTACATTTTCTTTGGCTTAAAAATTGTTGTCTCGTATTCAACCCTGCTAATATTTCTATAAGACTGCCCGATAATGTTTCCGGTCTCTAAAGTTCCGTGGAATTTTATTCTTAGGGGATGACACCTTTTGGCGGTTTTACAATCTACAAACATGCAAGTATCGATACCTCTAATTATAGTACATTTTTCAATAATAATTTATTGTCTATTTCAAACATCCAAGATTTTAAATTCAAATTGATTTTACGTAATATAAATGAACATGAAAAATTACACAGCGTTCATGATATGACATAAAAAATAAACAATTTTTAAATAAAAATACAGGCTAATATAGGTAAAATAAAATAAATTATGGAACATGGAAGCACTCCGAGTGAACTAAATACATCATAATATCTTTAAAAAATATATAAAACAACGTCCACATAAACTCACCTTACGTAAGTGAAAAATATCGATATCTAAAGCGATTTGATTTAATATAGTTATTACCCTACCAATTGTCATTACCAATGACATATTCATTCTACACCTTGGGAGAACAAACTACGGATGCTCCCAATATCTAAGATTTCGAGCACACAATTGAATTAAACTAAGAAAGGCACTTGCTGAACCTAGTAGGTTCATACTCACACTGAAAAATAATAAGTGTATTTGTCAGAGCCAGGATTCTAACCTGGGATCCACGACATTATAAGCCGATGCATTAGCCACTAGGCCATCGTAGACGTAGCCTTAACCTAAATATTGATCTCTATTAAACTTTAAATAATTATAATAGTTTATACGCATGCCTCAGAGAAAGTCAGTCGTATATTATCCATACAGCCTAAGGTAAATGAGTCTCAAATTTTTTTCTGAACCCTTTCCATCATAAAGCTATAAGTACTTCATATAACATGGGGTCTAGACAATAGAGCCACTCTGAAGCCTGCTTCTAACTAAGAAATTATAGAGAACTTTTAATACAGCAACGTCTAAAGATTGTAAAGTACACAAGACGAAGCCCCACATTTGTAGCGCCTTGTTACAAATGATAACTATACGACTACTAAATTTCGGTTAACTGTCAAAAGTAATGCCAAGATCCATTGCAGATGATATTTGCAAGAGAACCCTGCCATCAAGAATCAAGTCTAAATATAGCAAAATTTTGTAAATGTAATAATATATGTATTATTTTGTGAGAAATAAAAAAATGACATATTTTCTGGTTAATCACGTCATCTGTTACAATATTTTTGACCCCGACTCATTTTTATAGACCTAAATTGCGATACTTATAAGCAGACCTATTTTCGAGAGCGAGTGACATTATTTTTCCGCTAAAATTCGCAATATATCTTACGATAAAGTTACCACGTAATGAAAAAAAATATAAGCAAATGATAAAACTGTTTTTAAAAAATATGCTCTGTTTTTTTCTGTTGCCAGCCTAAGAATTGCATTAATCAAAAGAGAATGAAACTTTACTCCAGCTTGTATATTATAACAGACGTGACGCTGGTTCAAGATGGTTGCTTATTAGTCAGTAGTGGGAAATTAGCTAATTTTTTTAATAATTTGACTAAGTAACTACTTAAGTAGGTACATGCAATTACTATATCATTAGCATACAACCAAAATCCATTAACTGAGTTATATTATAACTGTCATTGTGTGCAAGTTTACACCAATTATCTTTTATGGTTTTGTTTAAATATCTTGTTACAATTCGTGGTAGTTTATAAAAATTAGTTTATCACTTAGTATAAGTATAATAACCGAAATTTATTGTATAATGCGATTATTGTCAAAACTGTGTGACGGAGTTAGAAATAGATTAACATGTTTTACTTATTATGGATTAATTTATTAATTATTAAATTAATTCAAACGTAGACTTCGGTATGCATATATGGTAAAGCTGACCATGTGAGTGAATATTTATGTTTATAAATTCATTTTATAAATTCCCAATTCAAAGCCTGATATTTTGTTTGGATGATGTAAAATACTGATCTTTCTTTATCGCAGACATTACGTGCAATAATTCGAAATCGGTTATGACTGCACTCCCATCTTTCTGTATGCCAAACGGAAAATCATCAATGATATGACTTATAATATCTCCACCCGCCATGTACATGCACCGGCGATTTTTTCACAGCTACCTTCCATGATGGTATAGACGTATTTGAATGGAAAATATTTTACTGCCACACTTCTTTGTCTCGAGAAGAAGCTGCACGGGATGTAAATCATCAGTTGACACCTTTCGTAATGACAATTCTTCATTTTATTAGTGCGTAAAATTTTTTCGATATGGACGTGATTGATGTTTAAATATCAGTAAAGATTTTCATATGTTTGCTATATCTCAAATCGATTTGGGATGACTATTATTTGAGCTGGCGTTTACATGGTAAAAACATAAAACCATTATTAACTATTTCTTTTATTCAACGAATAATTCACAAGATTTAAAAATGCACCATTTTAATTATTGAACATACATCGTTTTGAAAAACTTTTTCTGAGAGAATATATTATAACCAATAGAAAAAATCTTTTTGAAAAAATCAAGTCACCCCGGCAGGGAATCAAACCCTGCATCTCCTGGGTTTACGCTCCGTCCGTGCATTACCTCTATGCCACAAGGTGACTTTTGGCCTTTTTAATACCCACTCATCAGCGTTCTTCTAAATCAAGCTAATTTAGCAATCGGTTTTTGATTTATTAAATCAAAGTAGATACTTATCACTTCAATTACTAACCGACATCGTGGATTTCTCCAATATTTTTTAAAAATATTTGTATATATTTTAATAAGTTTGTCGCAATTAGTATGTCACATTGTAGCATAGAGGTAATGCACGGACGGGGCGTAAACCCAGGAGATGCAGGGTTTGATTCCTTGCCAGGGTGGCTTACTTTTTTCAAAAAGATTTTTTCTATTGGTTATAATATATTCTCTCAGAAAGTGTTTTTCAAAATTATGTATGTTCAATAAAACCATTAACTCTTCTAAACTGTTTTTTCTACATTACATATTATACAAACCAAAAATCACTCAAAAGTTTAATTATAAATAATCGTATCTCAGTATAAGACGCATGTCATGTCATGATGGTGAATTATCACAGTCGATTATTACGAGTAACTGTGGTGCTTACGAATTTTGTGTTCGATCAATCGACGTATCAAACGTCCGTATCGGCAGTGATATCACGGATTTATATACATAAAATGACTGCCGAAATGCAGTTATCAAGTCATATTTTCCCCCACCCGTCTTGTCAACTTTAGAAGGTCAACCGATTTAAATCTACCATCACAATTCTTTTTTTTCTACAAAGGGATATAATTTTTGTACCACCATGTTTATTTTTCAAAATTTACACTCGGTTCTAATGTAAGTACATGCATAATTTAAAAATATCTAAGATGAATGTAAAAACTTCTAGTTAATTTCATCGTAATTAGATAGAATGCACATGTCTCAATTGAAAAGCATATTGATATACTTAGTTTTTTTTTTTTTTTGAAAAACATTTTATGTATGTTCAATAAAAGAATGCCACATTCTCAAATCTTGCAAATTAATCGTTGCATACAAAATTGTTCATTAGATTCTAACGTGTATTACCAAATGGTTGGCGACCTACCTTTCCTAATACAAAGATGTAGTTATACCTACACCAAAAGTTTGTAATCCACTGACCTAAACCATTATACTAATAATATATAAGGAAAATACTTTTCATCACTGTAATAATATCAAGTGATCGAATGACGAAAGGCCGCGACAATAGAAAATACAAAATAAGAAAAATGAAATGTCAACGTAAAATTTAGGATAAATGATTTTGGTGAGTAGTAGAAAAGCTTTATATTTCACTAAGCTTCTTTTAACAAGTCACTTTCATATCAAATCGTTATACTTGACACTTGATATTTTTTCTAAATCAAATAATTGACACCAAAAGCTCTCAAAAGCTTTGTCTAAAAACTGTCTCAGACAAAATAATGGAATTTTTTTAACTTTAGATATATTTTGACACTTATTTTATTTCAAAGATAGCTAAAGATATTATATTGTTTTCGGTACAATTTACTATATTTTTAAGGTGAGTGTATATTAATACATTTACTCTCCGGCACTCCTCTTGAAGAGAGCAAATTGTCGATAACTATATTGCATGACGGTAGGCACACATTATTTTTTTTAAATACTAGTTATTATAAAGAATAACACACAGTATTTGAAACGGTCTTGATTTTACAAAATAAGATATGAAAAAGACACAAAGAATACTAACCGAATAGATTACGATACATTATTTATTTATCTCCTCGGCCAGCTGCCAAAGTCCGTATTGCAGTATGAGGGATCCTCCGATGAATGCTGATTGAAATATCAAAAAATATATTTTTTACATCTTAATTATCTTCTATTAAGGATGTGGGCCCTAACCGGAAGAAAATATTTTTTAAAAACGGTACATGTTCAAACACGCGCATTAACATAATCTCCCTACTTCATTTATCGTTTGTCAATTTATAGCTACGGCCGTTTATTGTAGTTTAACCACTGGGAAATACCAATAGGAATGGCGTATTTCAAAAAAATACTACCTTATTCTTAGGTCAATAATTATTATAAAGCAATCATTATTCATAGGATGTTTATCACATTTGAATGGTAAAAGACATAGATTATAATCAGTATCTTTATAATTATCTTCAAATGTGTTAATCGTGCTCATTTTTAATAATAAAATGCCTAATTCTTGTCAAATTTCGGATCAAAAAGATTGTAAAATATATGATTTTATCGTAAATATGTCACTATATAATGTTAACATTAATTTTACTAATTGTTTTGTAAATGCATTCAAAAATTATTCAATCTAAAAAATCTTAACACCACTGCACATGGACGTACTGAAATATGACTATATTCTAAAACATTAGAGCGAGAGGTTTAAAAGAATACTATTTTATGTAATAAAAATACTTTATGCAGTCACCAAATGTTTAAAATAAATATAAAAGATAATAAGACTTCAAAATTATATAAATAGATTATCTACTACGTTTAAGGAATGTCCAGGGTTATGCTCCGAAAATACCATAAAAGCACCATTTTGTCTCTTAAAAATCTGAAAAGTTGTCGATCCTTGTTCAAATGGATTGTTTCAATAAAAATATTCTTATACTCTAGTCCTAATACTAAAATCCATTTTCTTAATTCAAACCAGTGTAACTGAGGCTTTTTTTATTTTACATACGTACATTCTTTTATAATAAAGTATTATCGATAAAAACAATTTCGGACGAGCTCTTTGAAAGTCAATAATTTGGATGCATATTTGTAATAAATGTTTACTACTACTACGAGGGATGAAGCTAAACTGGACGACCAATATCAGGGCGCCGCGTAGCTAATCAAATACACGTACGTTACGTCTTGAACCACCAAGTAGACATTACTGAGTCGAATATAAAATATCCACTTGTAAAAAATCGAGGGTTTTTGCTAGGTACTTGTAAAAACGTATGTTATTAGTGTGATTTTAAACTAATTCAATCGCTAATTAACTATAACATTAAGTCTATACTGATGCAGTTCACATTTAATGAAGTGCGTATTTACAATGACTTTACATAAGTTTATAATATATCACCATAACAATGGTAACTTTTAGTTAAACATCTTATTATTTATTTTATTTTTATTAAATTTCTTTACAATCACAAGGATTTTATATTAAATCGACACAACGCACTACATGATATGGAAGAACTCATACATATTATCAAATTATGCCTAAATATATTAAAAATATATTGTTATAATAACGACACTGATAAAATACTATTTTTATATTTCAAATAATGTGTGCGAATATTGAACAAAATATTTGATGAAATAAAGATGAGAATTTTTTCAAGCTGAAATATAAATTTTACCAATAATATATTTCTGCATGACATACCATTATATTCCAGCTTCAGTTGTTGAGAGTTTTTTTTATAATTTATATATCACGAGGAATCGTCATAATACAATATGTTTTCGCGTTCGTATTGACATGTCAAAAACATTTATCAAAAGTGGTAGGCTTCCATCAAAGCATAACTGCCTAGCAATATTTTTAATATTATATCCTTCATTGACGAACAATTTCTCTGTATATGACGTGTATGAAATGTGTGTAGGTAATATTGAAATTTGCTTTATGATTTTTACAAAACTTTAAAAGAAACACTTTCATCTTGATATTACAGTATCTATAAAAAAATCATCTTGGCCGTCTAAGGTAAAGAGCATGTCCAGATGACGCGTGTCTCGGTACGATACGCCACGAGTGTACGTAGACGGCTCAATGAATTCACCTGTACCTCGACCGCGCACGATAAGTGACATGTCGCGAGTGCACGTGGACGGCTCAATGGGTCACATTTATATTTCTAATTGATAAATATACCCAATATTTTCGCCTATATCTTATGTTTTTAAACTCCAGTATAAAATCACTGTTCTTTACCTGATTTATATACAATGACGTTTAACCGTCTTCAATATTTTAACAGCAAAATTTTATCATTTTGGCTCCATAGATTAAGTCGCGTCTGTGTGAATACAACTTTGATATCAATTCTGAGTTAGGATTATTTTGGTGTCAAGTCAAATGTCAGCGTGCATTACGCGTTAGCCTCAGCGATCCCGTGTCTTTTTCTACATAATGCAACTCAGTCTTAACCTCTAAAACCCTTTTGTTTCCTGTATATTGAATAGGAATCTGTTAGTTCATTGGTTTATTTCTATCCTTAAAACCTGACCTACCTGACGATAGAGGGATCGTTGTATAACATATTATATAATTCGTGGCTCTACCTTTCACCATGTGCCATCTTTTGTTTAGTTGTGCTTCCTGTCAATCTATGTGTCAGTATAGGCTTGATACAAATAAAATAGAGATTTATTTTTGTTTTCTTTGAGTTTTGAACTGTCTCTGTACATTATAAAAAGTACATTCATTTTTCAGTGTGATTATTGTATTAAGTTAACATTAATGTTACATTTTAAGAACAGGTGTGATCCCAAATATCGTAAACTTTCTTAAATTCTTAGCCATCACCTACGTGCATTCGAAAATTTATTTTGGAGTTTGATTTCCTTGGCATCTCATCCAATGCAATAAATGCTTATTTTATTCCGCATGTCCGAAAAAAACAGCAAATTAAAATAGTGTATCATACAAAAAGTCATTTTTATGTCTTTAATGCACATAATTATATATTATGTACAAATGGATTGACATGACAGCAACAGAAAATCAACATATTGTAAAGAATTTTTTATACGTATATTATGAATAATGACGCTATCTATGTGTAATTATTTTGCACGCAAATCAAAAGAATGGTTATATTTTGCAATATTGTAAATATATATTATGTAAGGCCTAAGACGGAGGGGTAAATTAATGTTTTTTTAATTCTCTAATATATATGTTGTATATTCTAACTTTATTAATTTGATTTATAGTGACAATTTATTGTAATATAGTAGACTCTCAATTCGAACATAAGAAAATTTATAACCCGGTTAGTTAAATTTCTTTGCATAGATATGTTCCACAGTATTGTATAAAATGACAATGCAAGTATCTATCACATAATAACTAAGTTATTTGAGCACATAATATCGTCACCAAAATGTTCCTTATTTCAAACTTTACCGTCTGGAAACCTTCTTAATAAATAAACAGTCTTTATTTAAAAGTCATCCTTTTTACGATTACCTAATAAACTCACATGCTAGACCATTTCAAACATTTTAACAACTTCAAAGTCAAATTACTCAAAACTAGTATTCTCCAGTCAGTGTGTTCTGCCAGAACAGAGACGATATGTAAAAAGATTAAGTGAGTCAAAAAAATACTTATGACGGCAAGTTTTAAATTTTTTTCTTGTTACGTAAAAAGGTTAGAAAAGATAAATTCAGTTCAAGATAAAGACTTCAATACGTAATTTTTGGCACTGTGAAAAAATAAAAAAAATGTTTTATTACCTAAGGACTGCAATTCAATAAAAACTTTGGTTTTGTCAGGCAGTTTAGCAAAATTATATTCGATGGCACTCCAAAAATGCCATCGGAAATTTTCCAATAGCCAATTGAATCAAAGGGAAATTTGCATAGAAAGTCAATTATTATATATGCCCCTTTCGGTTATGTTTTATGAATGAACTGAACCGATAAAGGGCTTTAGAATATATTATCATAAATTATGACAAACACACATATTAAGTATATTACCATGATATGCAAATAACTAGTATTAGTGATAACTTTAAATAATACCATAATTTATTTCAGTAATATTTATATGTAGGTACATTGAAATTGTTTGTGAAAAGAATATACTAGATATTTTGAACGTCAAAGACAGAAGTATTTATTCGATTATAATTATACTAGAAATATAGTTTAGTAGAGATTTTTAAGATGCCAAAATTATCATATCTTTCATGTAATTTACACATTTTGAGTAAATTTGTAATAAAACATGAAATTCATAAAACTATGAAGTCCCATTAATATTAAGCGCCTAAAAATTCTTTAATTGTTTTTCTCTTCTAAGTTTGAACCATTCACAATATTTTTGCGACTCAATTGTTTAAAATGTCATCTCGAAGGGTTTCAAGCAAGAGTATTTTCGTGACAAAGTTACATATTTTAGTTAGTTGCAGAGTTAATTAATGAAAAATGATGAACATATTAAATTTGAAAATACTACTGAGATACTACAAGAAAAAATATTTTTGAAAAAAAGGAATCGCGCCTATAGAGTCGTTCCCTATTACTATAGGCGGAGTGAGAGATCTTTGGACCCACGTTGGAAAATGGGAACTACAGAATAAAAATGAACCACGAGCTGGAAGAGCTGATTGAACAGCAAACAATCATAAGATACTGTAAGTCCCAAAGACTACAATGGGCAGGACATGTGGAGAGAATGCCTGAAGTTAGAGCGCCAAGGATCATGATGAAGTGGCTACCCTAACGGAAGAGATACAGAGGCCGTCCAAGAAGGAGATGGGCTGACGCCGTAGAAGTGGACTGGCTTCATATAAGAAGACCCGGTAACTGGAGAGGTGTGACGAGAGACCGGAGTGAGTAGAGAGCGATTGTGGAGGAGGCCAAATCCCACCCCAGAATGTAGCGCCGTGGAAAAAGAAGAAGAAGAAGCCTATGTACACTGACAACTTTTCTATAGGTATCTATATAATTGCAACATATTTTAACTATTGGTTGTCGTATTTTTTTTCAAAAAGATTTTTTTTCAGTGGTTATATATTTCTCAGAAGTGTTTATCTGAATTACATAATATGTTCAATTACAGAATGTTACATTCTTAAATCTTGTGAATTATTTGTTCAGTCCATACTTTGGGTATACACAGTGAAAAAACAATATATATTTTTTATACTAGTCTCGGAATTCGAACCCAGGATCTACAACATTATAAGGCGGCACGTTACTGCTCAGCCATCATGAGTACAATTATTATGATAAATAAAATAATAACTACTCAATTTGAAATTTTTGTTATTTCTGTCTGTCTATTATGTCTTTCCACCAAGAATTAACAGTATGTCACTTGCACTCGATTAATTCTCAGCACCGCAATTAAGCCCCTTATTCCATTCTATATTTGAATTAAAGCATGATAATTATTGTGAATATGGTTTCAAATCTGTCAGAAATAATTTTGTCGAATTGTCAAACGAAAAATGTTCGCCTTTATTTACGAATTTATTGTTTTAACACTCGGAAAATGTTTTGTTTTGTTTTGTTTACTCTTCACAGCAATTAATCAAAGAGTTGCCATTGTTGAAATTGTCTGTAATTAATTAATAATACTGACAACACTCGTCAGCGTCTATTATTATTGATGGCGGGATTATTTTCTTTACTACCGATAAAATCAAGCGTAGAAGCTGGAAGTATTGTTAAAATATACAATGCCGTAATTTTCGATTCTCTGCTTAAAATTGACAAATAATAAAATACACCATTATCATCATCAGTGAGAGTCAATTCAATGCTGGTCATTCCACCATATTTGGTCTTGTTGCAAAACAATACTAGCTTACCATAATTACATGCATATATATAAATGATTCAACAGCAGAAGTAACCTATGGCTATGAGCAGGGGCAGCTCTACCTTAACACATTGACTGCTGACTAGATAATTACTTTTTAATTACCACACTTAAATAGCATGCTAATTTTATTGAATGGCCACTTAATCGTTACGCGCTAGACGCACCTAGCGCGTAACGATTAGCGTTTTTTATAGATTTTACCGTCCAATATATTAAGGGTTCGTAGGGAGCATCCCCATATCCTTATCATGTCAAATCACGTCCAATATTTTTATTATTATACATAATATACCTAGGTATTTCATTAGGTACCTACATACTTGAAATTAATGAACTATTTAATTTATTTTATCCATCTAAGCCCGTCGCTATTATATAGAAATATTTATTATTATTATACACACAAATAAATCAATGATTGTAAAATATGTAATAGCATAATGATTACGAGGTAATAGAATACTTAATTAAATTAAATACCCACAATTCCGCTGTAACACCTATGTACAAATTAAGAAAGCTATGGCGTCTATTTTTCGCTGACCGGGATGACTTCATTCCACCCCTTCATCGCGTTACAAATCACGTTCTATAAAGGATGCGAATCCATTACCATTAGTATATGCATATCGGGGAGCGATTCAAATAACACCGAGATGAGTAAATAAACCTCGCTTTATGTCGTTGTTCAAAACCGATAATGGTTAGTCTATAATACTTATTATTATTAAGTAAGTTAATATTTTTAAGCGCGTTTTTTTAAGCGTGATTTAGTAATATAATCATATTATTTATTCTGAAAAAATACTCATTTCCCATCAATAAAATCATATTATTATAAGTAGCTTGGTACATAATGTACAATATGAGAAAGTAGGTAGGTATATATATTTAACAGTGGTGATGGGTGGAGGTAGGCTGTTAAGATCCACCATAAATCGTGCACACTAAACTTTGTCAGTCATACGTATTTGTTTTCATTGAAATAAGACTACAATAATTTACAGATGGTGTTGGTTAGTTTTTAAAAATCAATTAAACCCTGCCTAAACCAAACCATAATAGATAATAGTAAAAAAAAATACTCATCTTTCTATAACAGTGGGTCCCAAAGTTGACTGGGCTCCGACCCATCTAACAAAAATTTCCAATCTTGGGACCCACCTCTTAGCTGTCTTAGAGAAAAGAGGGCATAAATATTGGTAATGCTCAGATTCCCTAGTGGCGAGTCATGGAACTACTTAATGTTGTCTAATTTGTTATAATTGAAATAAAAAAAATATTTTTTATAAGTGTTACCAATATGAATGAAAGACTGTTGAAATAAGAAACACAAATTAAATAAAAAAAAATATTACTTAAATACCTACACCTGCAAGGTTTTTTTACAAACTTATTTCAATGGGAAGGATGTATTGGTTTCTTATTTTTCTTCATTACAGTTTTAGGATCAACTTCAACTTTAGTTACTTTTAATCGCAGTGAGTTTGATATATCCAATTTATTTCGGTATTTAGTTTTAATGTTAACCATAGAGGTAGTAAAGAGGAGAAGGACTTTCATAGCTTCATCGAACAGGCAAGGATAATTATCAGCAACTGAGAGCCAGAATTTCATTAACTGTTTACGATTGAAACTATTTTGCAGTGACGTATCTTCTGAAAAATCAATGAGTTCTTCACTTGCTTTTGTTGACATACTAGTTGGTAAGTCGTCTTGAAATGGGTTACAAATCCAACGCAACGAATCAAACTTTTTCATCTCTTCCCCAAAATAGTCGTCAAAGTTATTTATTAACAGTGATAAATGGCTGGAAATTTCAGACAGTACGTTCATCTTAGGCTGCACTTGGTTTTCAATAATAAAAGTTTCAATTGTTTCAAAACAATCATACTTGCCATTCTAAATACAACTTTTCCACAACATAAGTTTTTTCCAGCTGCCATCTGTAGTGCATTGGCAATTCAAATTATTATTATTTTATCACAATATTTTCCGTAACTTAAGTTTATTTCAATTTTTAGGAATTATAAATAGCTGAATGAAATATCAAATTTATCATTTCCAATTTTTTTTAATTCATGTATACAGTGGCGAGGGCCCACTCAATATTCGCTCGCGACCCACCGGTGGGTCGCGACCCATAGTTTGGGAAACCATGTTCTATAACATATTTAAAAGTATGCAATTAAATCGTACATAACTTAACATAAAATAATATGTGATATCTATTATAGTTTGGTTTATGCAGGGCTTAATGAATTAAAAAAAATGAACCAACAATATGTGTAATATTTATTCTTAATTCAACGAAAACAAATAAGTATAAATGAAAAAGTGTGCAAATTTTTTTCGTATCGCCCAAAATATACCAAAACTATTATGGTTTGGTTTAGGCAAGGTTTCATTGAATTTTAAAAACTAATCAGCACCATCTGCAAATTGTATTCTTAGTTCAACGAAAACAAATAATTATGACTGACAAAGTTTAGTATGCACTATTTATTTTGAATCTTAACAGCCTACCTCCATCCCTCGCCATTGATATTTAATAATTAATAGCTAAACCCCACCACCTAGAAAGTCGTCGAGCCACCACAAGCTTTGAGTTAGACGAGTGAAAAGCAAGTCTTAAAGAAAGTTTTCCTCTGTATTCCTGATAACCGAATAATACCAAAAATCTATATAGCTGTCGTTATGACACGATCGCAAAAAGCATCTCAAAATACATCGAATTTTAAGTATCAAAACCGCCAAAAAAGTTTCTTGGTAAAATTACCTAATAACTAGACTACGTGACATGCAAAAAATAATACTCTTGAATATAAATAACATACCTAAACTAGCTGTTATAATATCTACATAATATAAAACTTTTTTTTAATAAAAACAGTCGTTGTTTATAATAATATTCTTATTGAATTGATTTATTCCAACGTTATTATTTAAAAATCTGTGCACTTTCCCGATCGATTTTCTTATAGATTTGCTTTCATTTATACGGCATAATATAAAACGACAAAATGTTCTCGTTTTACCATTGTATGTAACAAAACGACAGCAATATCCGGGCGCCAGGTTTTTCAGTGTGTCATATACACGGTAACGTATTGAAGACGTGATTGGTTCTCTGAGAATTCGTTTCCGGCTTCACAGATATCTTAGTTTTCCAAAAATACTACAAAGAATGCAATATATTTTAAATCTACTAAATAAAGTAGCGGAACTTTCTAATTCTGCCCGCAAAAAAATAGGGGACTCAAAAATAAAATAAGTAAATATTACCTTCTTTCTTAATTTAGCTGTAAGAATGTATGTTTCTCGAGTGTTGAGAAACACGTGTTAAAGAATATGCTACGAGGGTGGGTCAATAATTCCTTAGAAAAAAGCATTAAAACAGTTTTTATTTTTGTATTTTTTTTTTATTTCTCAACATAATCTCCTTGGAGCTCAATACACTTGGTTAGACGTTTCTCAATTTTTTTTAAGCCGTCAGAAAAATAAGTTTTCGGAAGGTCCTCAAAATAAGCATTTGTCCGATCGATGACTTCTTCATTTGAAAAAAAACGTTGTCCACTTAGCCATTTTTTTAAGTTTGGGAAAAGGAAAAAGTCACTGGGAGCTAAATCTGGCGAATACGGTGGGTGGTCGACCAATTCGAGCTTCAATTCTTCAATTTTAGCCATTGATCGTAAACATGTGTGAACACGGGCATTGTCCTGATGAAAGAGGATTTTTTTCCTGTTTAAATGAGGCCGTTTTTCTTCAATTTTGTTTTTTAGCTGGTCCAATAAAGATGCATAATAATCCCCTGTTATTGTTTTTCCTTTTTCCAAATAGTCAACGAAAATAATTTCACGTGCATCCCAAAATACAGTAGCCATAACCTTACCAGCTGATTTTACGGTTTTCGCCTTCTTTGGACATGGTTTGCCTTCGCAATCCACTGCTTTGACTGTTCTTTCGTCTCGGGAGTATAGTGGTGTATCCATGTTTCATCTACAGTCACAAAGCGACGAAAAAATTCATCCGGATTGCGTTGCATGAGCGACAACAGGGCTTTAGAGGCCACCAGCCTATTGCGTTTATTGTCGACTGTGAGCAAACGCGGCACCCATCTTGCAGAAATATTTTTCATGTCCAATTTGTCATGTAAAATAGAAATGACGCTACCTTTTGAGATCCCTGTAACCTCAATTATCTCACTCAACTTTAATCTTCGGTCACTTAACACCATATCGTGGATTTTATTGATCATTTCTGGTGTAGTCACCTCTACAGGACGTCCTGAGCGTGGTTCATCCTTTGTTGATGTACGACCACGTTTAAATTCATTTAACCAGTTATAAATAGTTGCAAGTGAAGGAGCAGATATGCCGTGAACTAAATCCAACTCATTTTTTATTTCCTTTGCTGTTAACCCTTTTATATTAAAATGTTTAACAACAGCTCTAAACTCAATTTTCTCCATTTTCCATTTTTCCATTTTCCACAAGCAAATTTTTTTTTAAATGTACGAGAAACACACAACAACCCGACCAATCTGATTGAAACTTCGCAGCATACTGAATCGGTAGTGCCGCTGCATGAAAACAAACCGCTTACAGTACTAGTCGCGCCACCTGTCGGCTTTTCTAAGGACTTATTGACCCACCCTCGTATTTTCAATATTTATATTTATGTCTGCATTAAAGTTTGTCACGTGAACAAAACGCACATTTATTTTAATATTTGTAATATTTGATAACATTTTAGAGGCTTTGTATTTCTAGCGCTTTATGGGCTGACCACCATCAAATCGTAAAACAAACTGCATTAAAAGTGTTTGTTTATGGCTTATAAATCTGTTTTGTGGAGTAACCACTCATGACATACAAATCTAAAGCAATTCCCAGAGCAGTTTTATTTTATATAAAAAATCTTAGAAATTAAAATTTATATTTCATTAAACGGGCGTTTATGTAGTAAATTATAATGGTTTTTATAGAAAGTTTCTGTATACATATTCTACTATTTTATAGACAGATTTTTCGGTTCATAAACTTATCCTCAGCATGCTCTAATTAAAATGAATTGACCGCTTCGAAACTAACTAAACAAACTTGCGCCGCAGGCGTATGTAATT
This sequence comes from Rhyacophila brunnea, assembly GCF_057557595.1. Classification (NCBI taxonomy): domain Eukaryota; kingdom Metazoa; phylum Arthropoda; class Insecta; order Trichoptera; family Rhyacophilidae; genus Rhyacophila; species Rhyacophila brunnea. The sequence continues at coordinate 33,949,285 of NW_028232871.1, read as the reverse complement.
CTTTCCCGTGCATGGAACAAATTTATAACTAGGTACCTACTAAAACAAATAATTCCATAGTATATTTTTTATTTATTATCAGTTAAGTATACCATTAAATGTATAACATATAAATTTGCTTCGAACGTAATGAATTGCCAACATATTCTATAATAATATCAATGGTTTTATTGTAGGCTAACAAAATTGGATTTTCTATATTGGTTTAAGAACAAACATACAGGTATAATAATATACAATATACACGGTGAAGAAAAACCTCACGGATATCTGAACCGTTTCTTAATCCCACAGGTAATCATGTCGCTATATACCTTTTTGTATTATTCGGGTCGTGGTAATTATTAATCTCTTTCTAAAAATATCACAAGGTATTACATATTACAAATAACAATACAAATAAACGATTTATAAGAAATGAGAAATTGCACTAGGTATGTAAGTAGATTCATGTTTTTTTTTTATTTGAGTTAGTGTAATTCTGTATCATAATTACGTATACAAAATGCGGACTAAGAATAGAACACAAGGAGACCCTTAAACAACCGTATTTAATTATTTAAATATTTATTATATATCGATCGATATAGAAGGAAGAAATTGTATAAATTATTTTGCAGGGCAGATTAATATTCAACGAAGTATTCGGTTTAATACGAACACAGCTAATGCCGTATTGGTATTTTTTTGTTCACCTTTACTGTATGTTTAATGACAATTGAAAGTCAAATTGAACAACATAATATGTCGATTTGATAGTGAATCATTCTGGATGCCCAACAAGTTGCCTACACTAACCAAGGTGATAACAACTCGCTTGGCACATCAAACATATTTGTTTCACTTGACGCCATCTTGATTCAACTTAAGGGGGGACATGCTCGGCGTAGGTCAAAAATGAGTTTTTATTGTATTTTCAAACCATGATCTTGGACACTCCTTAAACGTTGTAGATAATCTATTTATATAATTTTGAAGCCTTATTATTCTTTATATTTATTTAAACATTTAATGACTGCATAAAGTATTTTTGTTACATAAAATAGTATTCTTTTAAACCTCTCGCTCTAATGTTTTAGAATATAGTCATATTTCGGTACATGAATGTGTAGTGGTGTTAAGATTTTTTACATTTATTAATTTTTAAACGCATTTATAAAACCATTAGTATAATTTATGATGAGATAATTTTAGTAAAATATTCACGATAAAAAAATATATTGATAATCTCTGTGATTCCAAATTTGACAAGAATTAGGCATTTTATTATTCAAAAAATCGGCAAGATTAACACATTTGAAGTTAATTCTAAAGATATTTATTATAAGTTATGTCTTTGACCATTTAAGTTTGATAAACATCCTACGAATATTGATAGCTTTATAATAATTATTGACCTAAGAATAAGGTAGTGTTTTTTTGAAATACGCCATTTCGTTTGGCATTCCCCAGTGGTTAAGCTACAACATACGGCCGTAGCCATAAATTGACAAACTATAATTAAAGTAGGGAGTAAAATTATGTTAACTTGCGTATTTGAACATGTACCTATCCGAAATTTTTTTTATTTATTTATAAACGGTACATGTTCAAACACGCACGTCAATATCATTTTACTCCCTACTTTAATTATAAATTGTCAATTTATGGCTACGGTCGTATGTTGTAGCTTAACCACTGGGGAATGACAAAAGAAATGGCATATTTCAAAAAAATACTACCTTATTCTTAGGTCAATAATTATTATAAAGCAATCATTATTCGTAAGATGTTTATCACACTTGAATGGTTAAAAACATAGCTTATAATAAGTATCTTTAGAATAATCTTCAAATATGTTAATCTTGCCGATTTTTTGAATAATAAAATGCCTAATTCTTGTCAAATTTGGGATCACAGAGAATATCAATATAATTTTTTATCGTAAATATTTTACTAAAATTATCTCGTCATAAATTATACTAATAGTTTTATAAATGCGTTTAAAAATTAATAAATGTAAAAAATCTTAACACCACTGCACATTCATGTACCGAAATATGACTATATTCTAAAACATTAGAGCGAGGGGTTTAAAAGAATACTATTTTATGTAACAAAAATACTTTATGCAGTCATTAAATGTTTAAAATAAATATAAAGGATAATAAGGCTTCAAAATTATATAAATAGATTATCTACAACGTTTAAGGAGTGTCCAGGATCATGGTTTGAAAATACAATAAAAACTCAATTTTGACCTACGCCGAGCATGTGGGCCGTTAAGTCGATACGTGTTAATTTATACTTTAATTGACATTATTAAGTTTTGACTCTGCTACGCGAGGAAGATTTACACTTTTTTATATATTTTTTTTAATATCGCCCGCAGTCCACTAGAGATTAATTCAACTTGTTGTTTCAAAGTTTTATACCTTTGTTTATCTGAAATATTACGCCACCTTTTTGAGATACAAACATTTTCTTAAATTTTTTTAAACATTCTCATTCTGTCTAATTTGGCTATACTGGTCAAATATGGCACCCAGTATTTCTCTTGTTGTTTACTACTTAACTAGTGACGTGTTTGTTTTAATGTCAAAGCAATTTAACTTAATTTCGATTCTGCTCAATTAAATAATTTTATTACCGTCACGTTAATTTTGATTTCAAAAGTAGCGATTGAGGTACGGAATACATTTCCATTAAAACAATCATTATCATCATCAGTCGGTGTCAATTCACTGCTGAATGAACACCTTTTCTGGCTCCTTCGAGTTCTTATGAGTTCGACGATCCAGCGGGTTTTAGGCTATCCCTATGGTCATTCGTCTTATGTACCACGGTATGACTGCAATTATCCAGCGGTTGTCCAGCCCCCGCAGAACATAACGTCTATCATAATTAGGGATTCCAATCCCGGGATCCCGAGATATTTTCATTACCTATGAATCCCGAGATTGATAAACATAATCCCGGGATTTCGGGATTGATTTTTTTATCAATTTTTATGGAAAATAAAATAAAAACGAAAATATAATAGAAAAAATACTTTTAATAAAAAATAGCTACATTAGAAATAAACTGAGTTCGAATGAAGTTTGATTTATACCCATGTGTAGGTTGCCGATTCATTTTTTTTTTTTTTAATTATTAAAAATGAGAAAGATTGGAAAAAAACAATGCTTCGCACTTTTAACAAAGTAATTCCACCATGATATCATACGTTTTACGGCAGTTTCATATTTGGCTGACTAATTAGATAGATTTATGAAGCGGAAAGGCCATAAGAACGCCATGATTACTTGCTTTATTATTTTTAATCTCGCTAATCCATTTATTATGTCTTTACTATCAGAAACAGCAATCTCATATTAAATTCACATTATTATTTATATTACAATATTATTTACTCCATTAAACTTGTGTATTTCCAAGATTGAGCGTATACAATATTAACAATAAATGTCTTAAATAGTATAAATTATACTAGATTTATTTTTGAACGATTTTATCAATGTTATTTATAAATATAAAAAAAATATATTAACAATGTCATTTGTAAAGCAAAGGTGGCAAAGGTGACTGAGGTATTCACTGTTAATGGTGATGTATCTAGTTGCTTGAATAGATCTTCCAGAATAGCGGTGAATAGTTTGTGTGACATCGTATCGCCTTGTCGGACACCTTGATAATGTTGGCTGTTGGTCGCCACTGTTGAGGTCACTCCAGTGTGGTGTCGATGCGTAGGTAGAGGATGATAGTAATGACGAAGTCTTCGATGTCGTATGGTGAGATTTGTTTAGCAGCGTATTTATACAATGATAGTTACTTGCTAATTACTCTGAGTCGAGTGACATTGAGTTGAATTGTTTTTCCTTATTTATACAATACAAAAGTAACACGTCAACACAAAATTACACAAGACACAATATAATAGGTATACAATTACATTAGATTAATTATAAGCATCAGCGTTTTAAATCGAATAGTGAAATGAAATATTATTTGTTATAAAATATGACACTACGAGAAAAATGATTATTCAACTAATATAGTAATGGTATACTGCGCTATGATATTATGTTATTATAGTTGTAAGCAAATACTTTGGAAAACGTTTACTCAGCTCAATACGCCGTAATACTAATTAAGTATTGTTATATCTAATACTACACCGTCTCTAATTTCGCTGACAATATGTATGTTGTTTACTAGAAAATACATTCGGTGGGAATGTATTGCTGCAAAGTAACTTGATATTTTTATAAACAATAGATGAATTTGATAGTTATTATTCGGCCACTACAATAATATTAAACTTGCAAAATGGCTTATAAAGCTTTACGATAGCAGATGCACCAATATATATTATGTTAATCAGAAGATTCTTTAGTTTTTTAACTGAACCAAATACTTTTTTATGACCTATGAAAACCATGTAGGCTGGTAGTCTATGTTCTCCATAATGCTCTAACACTTCCTTGAAAACATATGACCTATTTACTGTGTTGTAGCCTCTTTTGAATCCAACTCTATTGGTTGATTATCATTTAGAATAGTTTGTCGTCGGTTGTGAAATCTTTACACAGAATTAGTAAACGACAGATCGGCTGATAATTTTTCAGATCATCAAAGTGTTTTTTTCTCACGAAAGATGATGATTGAGGAATTCTTTTATGCCTCAGTGATATTTTCTTCCTTCAAACAGGTTTTAAATATCTATGCAAGCACTCCGCTCACATTTTTACTAGCTTTCTTACTGCCTCAATATATCAACCCATTTACCGAACACTATCCAACAAAACCGCTTGAAAAAAAGAATAACACACAACAGAGACTGCAAATATCGACAATCTGTCAGAAAATAGGTTACGTTACCCAGTGTGCTTACAGCTTTTTATTGTTTTTTTCCCGTCATTATTTTTTTTATACTTAATAAGAGACGCAATTATTTTAAAGGGAAAACAATTTTCGCTACAGCAATACCATTACGAGAGGTATTATGTTCTCTTTATCTAAATTGACGACAAAGCTTTTTTTATTCGCGTAGAATAATAATTGAAACTTTACAAAAACATGATGACAATCAAGACGTTTCTTGGAATTTTTCGCGACATATTTATAACCTGCCATCTCTCATGATCTTGTTTTCTATAGAATCACTTATAACAATAGTAGAAATTATATTTAACTATTTTTTTTATTCAACGAATAATTCACAAGATTTAAGAATGTAACATTATAATTATTGAACATACATTATTTTGAAAACACTGAGAAAATATATTACCTATAACCAATAGAAAAAATCTTTTTTAAAAAAGTAAGACACCCCCTCAAGAATCGAACCTGCATCTATTGTTATACTGCACCTGCTATTTTTCTATTGGTTATAATACATTTTCTCAGAAGTGTTTTCAAAATTATGTATGTTCTATGGTAAAATTATGTTTCCATATTGTAAATATTCAAAGATCAATTCGGTATAATTCAAAAGGATTTCTATTTTTTTTTTAATTATTGACAAAAATCATTCTAAGTACTATAAATATTCGAATGATATACTTTAATAAGCTACATTTTAATGATAAAAATAATCATTAAAATAATAATATATAATACGCGAATGGTAACGTGTCAATCATGTCATTTTATTGTCGTGGATCCTGGGTTCTAAACCCAGGTTTGGCAAAAAATTCACATGATGTTTTTTATTGTATTAAAAATTATCAATCACCGTGGTATAATAACACATCACGTTTAATTATACAGATTGAAGCGTCTCCTGCATAATGCAGCAACCGAAAAATACATCAATATATGGTTAAAAAATCCTGTAGCTAAAATAGATCGTCTACGATATATTTTTTAGTGCACCAATCCCAATTCTCATTGTTGAATTATGCAAATTGATTGCTTTTTAAAGTAGGTAATGTAATGAAAAATTAACACGACACATAAATAAATATTTATCTATATATAGATTAATAATATCAAAAGGTCACTCGTTACATACTCCGACCGAGCCCTCTAATGATAATTTATTATGAAATATAATATTTATTGATTATTAATTTATTTTGCTCTACTTAACTGAGTAAATAATATCAATCATAATAATGAAGTAATATCGTACTCCGGTGTTTAACCAGAAGGTACCAAATTAATTATAAACTCTCTTAACCATGCGATTCGCTCAAATGCCTGTTTGCATTATTTCTTCATCAACATTATTTTCTTCTTCTGTCATTTCAGTGTGAGAGATGCGCCTAAACTTGTCCAGTACAGGCATGGCCGCTGACAATTGTGATAAATACAGTGGAAGATAAATACGTGAAGCAGATAAATACCAACCAAAGATGTTTTCAATCATGGTCACATAACTATTACTATAGTTTAATTTTAATACCAAATGGCAGTTCATCCCACGGACAAAAATTTCACCTGTCGGCCTCCGAGCTTAGTCGTCTCAAGCCTGCGCATACTTAAATAATTATAAGTATTTTAATTAGTTACAGGATATTTTAAAATTACTTTCCTCTGGATATACATGATAAATAATATCGTTTGTGTTTTGTAAAAAGAGCGAATTCACCAAAATGCAATTCTACAGAAGGAGGATTTTTAACATTTGACATTTATTTGTTTATTACCTGTGGATGATTATAAATATCTAACAAGTTTATAATAAAACTTAGAAAGAATACTGTGGTTATAATAGGTATTATTATATGATATTTTAAAAGGCCTAATATGTCACATTCGCTTTTTATTCGTAATACTAAATGGATATTCGCCCTTACGATTATCGTTTTTAATACTTTCCTGTGGAGATACAAATTCGCCGTTTTTACACAACAAAGCTAGTGGGGTACATATTATAATACTTTCATTAAAATCTCGATTTCGCCAAATGGTTGATTCACCCTTTTTACAAAACACCGACGATATGCAATAATTATACTGTTATAAATACATATTTTGAGCTTTTCTACAGTTTTTGTTCACTTTTTATTATTTAGATGCCTCATTTTGGGTGTCTTATTTATAATTGGATTAGTATTTTCATCAATTGGGACGATTATGATTATTATTGTCAATTTAAATTTTTAAGCTATAACCTCATAAGTACAATCTTCATAAACTTTGCATCAGTCGTCATTTTTAATTTATTTATTATGAATTTATTATGCAGTGTTTCGTTTAGATAACATGGAGAGAAGCCAGTTTGTTTTTAACCCTAAATTTTAAACTTATTTTATTAAGAATGTTTCATATTTTCGTATGGTAGGTATATGTTAAATCATTTAGATTCATTATAAACATAACGAAAAATCTGGCATGCATAACTAAAAAAAAAAAACATTTTGGAGATAAGCCTTTTTGCTTGTAACGTACTCACTTAATCGAGTATGCATTTACTGGGTAGAAATTGATCTTCTAAAATTATATTAAAATTATACATTGGTCTATTATTCAGATGCTATTTCAATTGTAATATCATTATTAGGAATACTCAATTACACGACTAGACTATTTCTTATTTTTTCTTCGTTAATTATATAATAAAAATTAAAGAGTATTTATACAATTATTTGTGTTTTTTTTATACAATTGTTGTTTGTTTAGTTCAGGACAGCGGCGGTGAACTTATTTGTTGTCAATCCCTAATTTTGTTGTCAATCGAAAAAATTGTAAAACTTTAAAGGGCACCGACGATATACTTGTAAAGTTGCCAACCATCTCAAATCGATCAGGGGTGTCTTAAAAAAGACGACCATGCCCCAGATCTCGGGTTAACTTCAACTGATACGTAATTAGCCTTAAAAATGTAGGTCATTGATCTGATTCATTGAATACAAGTCTCTTGACACGCCACACGTCATTATTTTTAATTTTCTGATAGGTAAGCACAAAAGGTTCACTACTCATGTATTAGGGCGTGATGTGTCTGGAAAAAACATTATCGAAGTTATAACTGGAAACATTTGCATAGATAGAATGACATCATCGTGCAGAGTGAGATAATGAATTAAAACGGTTTCATAAACAAACTGTTATTCTTTGCCTGAGTCTCTCCAGAGATTTCTCGCAGACAATTGACGTCACATTTAATTATTACAGTCGTTGGCTTTATTGCATTTTCACAATTTTGTTATTTGAAAATTCTAGAAAAAATAGTAGGTAATGAAATTCTCACGGGATAATGCCAGGTATATTAATGAACATGAAACAATTGCTACGTATTGACCACAAAACAAATAATAAATAGAATTCCGATAGGCTGTATTCAATACGCTATATTTTCATGCAGGGTTTTGAATATGTGATTGTCATACGAAAATGAAGCACGCATTATGTGTGTAATACACCAATATTAAATGAGCATCAATGCATAAATCGAGAGCAGTTGTTAGTATTCGACGTATGACGTATTCTTGACACGTGTTTAAGTTTATCTCGAATTCTTTCTTACTCAAGATCCGTTACCTGCCACTCCTTACCCGTTAGGTATTTCAGCTCCCATTATTCTGAGTTACCTGTTATTGGCTATGAAAGAGATAATCTTTATTAACAACTTTCGATTATCCCGATTTCTATGTAATCTTTAGTTTCAGCATGATTTTATTTAAATTGCTATTAAATGGGTTTATTAACCGTCAAAAGTCGCTATGGTTATGTCCAAATTTTTCTCGTTCGAGAAATTAACATTTATTTCATATATTAATATTACATATACAATGCTATTAATTTAAGCGTGTTCGTTTGTAATTAAAAATAAAAACATTTCTGAGACGTCGGATATCTATGGTTATTTATATCGCTCATGAAATTATTCTTTTATCAATAGGAAAAACTGTTATCTAGTAAAATATAATCGATATAATATTTTTAATTTTTGAGAAATTGCAACATTTTTCGTTCTCTGTTTACCATAATATCTATAGTTTATGACAGTTCATCATAAGTGTCAATCACTGAATAATACGGAACGATGACAATATGATACGTAGAAATTTATCAAGTAGAAACCGGCCTTTGTCCTAAACACTAGTAATCGCGTGAATAATATGGCATCAGTTATGCCGATTCGTACATGTTGTATTAAATTTCACCCTATTTGGTGCTTCCATACAGTGACTTAGGAAATGTCGCATACGGTAACATACATGTAAATTGTATGTATTACATTTCACTGTTAGCTGTTTTACCGAAAAAGATGGCCGTATAACATTAAGATAAAAATATGCGCTATTCGTAGAGTACTTCACACAGTAATGTTCCAATTTGTTTACAAATATGTTTGTTTACCTTTTTTGGATGCAGTCCATCACTCATGTTATGTCCGCAGCACAGGCTAAGTGTGGTCTATTGAAGTCTATCGGTTGTTTTATTGAGATATCACGGTCATGTCACTTTGGTCCAGCGGAAACCGACTGGCGAGTACAGGCAATGTATCTTTATGCCTTAGTACGGCCTGTGAGAAGACCATGACCCACTTGTTGGTCACGCATCGCCTAAACCCTCCAAGATTGTAGCTAAATACTCTCCTAGCAGGTTAACTCATCATCTGAAACCGCATCTTTACCCTCTTCAGGTAGCTTTCACTAAAAAGTAATGACCGTGAGTTAAAGTTTATCACTTGTAGCATAGGGGTGCGGTTGCGTACCTTAAGAGGTTTACCTTTACTAAGGGGCACGTACAACCCTATATCAAACATAATCTGTTACAAGATTTCTTCCCATATATCTTCATGTATCTTACATATATAATATACCTACAGTGACTTGAGTAAAGCCTTAATTTTAAGGTTTAACCTTTTATCAGAGTAGTCTCTCTATTTGGGTTAATTCTCAATGTTCTAATAATCCAAGATAGGTATACGTTTATATTTTCTCTTCTACGAAATACATTACATTATTTGATCGGTTATGTACCAAAATTAAATTTATCAGAAAGTTTTGGTTATACAGTATTATATAAATAGTGAAATTCGGCATGAACTAATAGGAGTAATTCATATTAATTACTTGGCTTAGGATTCTTAGGTATTTAAATTATTTATTTTAGCGGCCCCACAACAAAATATCAAAAATATCTATCTGTTTCAGACAATTTTGAAACATTTAAGCCCTATTTGTTAGCACCTATTTTTAAATATTTATGGATAATTACATATTTCCACATAAACACACAATTTCAATTTCAATCACTACCCCCTCAACCCGTGAAAATTAGGTGGGGAACTTGGCTTAGTGCAGTAAATTACTATATGTACTGCGAATTTGGAAAAAATACAAGAAATTATGGAAATGCTTCATGAGGAAGATTCCAACTCTATTTTAATAGCAAAAGAAATAATGGGAAACCGTTCCATAAAAAAATAATTGGCATTCATCACTTCAAATTATGGTCATCTGATAAACAGAATTAAAATGTTAGAATCATCTACAAAGTCACTAGTGGAGCAAATTAATATTTTAAACAATACTGCTGCTAAAGTAAGAAATCTTCCTGTACCAATTATTGGAATTAAAATAAGTACAAATATAGATAGTGTTTTAAATAAAAATACTGGACTGGAAAATCCAACAGATGCCTCAGATGTTTAAATTTTTTCTACTTCAGACATAGTTTCATTTACGTACGAAATAATAACATCTTTAGAAGTGGAAAAAAGTTTTTAGATTTATAAAATTTATAAGATTCGAAAATTTGAAGCATTTTTTTATTATTTTTTGTAATAAAGCCTTTTCTGTTTGTGAATAAATAATAAATTAAATTGTTGAAATATAATAATACATGATTTATTGTAATACTTAAATTTTTAACACCTATTTTTGTTTTTTAGCACATAATTATGAAATTTTAATAACATATTTTCCAATTATATATACATATTTTAGGTACCTACATATTATTCAATTTTAAGCACCTAAACATCCTAAGCCTATTAATTACAATACTTTACTTTTGTTTACTAATATTTTTCATAATTTTACGTTATTTAAGTTATTCATTTTGACAAGGAATTTCAGCCGAACGAAAATAAGGTAACCTGTCAATATCGTACGATTTAAAAAAAAAGCTTTGTTTTTAAATCCATTATAATAGAGTTTTAATTGCAATTTAATTGACAATAGTTTTTAATTGCGATCAACTTTGTTATGTGAGAATGCGGCAGGTGGGGATATTTCCTAATTACAATTTGCTAGAGGGGGTGGAAATATTTAATAAGAAAATTGTGATGAATGGGGGGCAATTAGGTTTTGAAATATTGAATATTATTCTAGGATGTTATTTTTATTTAATTCAAGGAATTCTAAGCTAATAATATATAAGCCATATCGTGATGAAAATTTTTCTAAAGTACAGTTATTTTTGGTGACGTAAAATATTGAAAGTTCTGTTACACGTAGCACTTAGACAATAGACTAATTTATTTATATTTGGCAATTCAGAATTATTCCGTTTTCCATAGTTATACGTCATATGACCCGGTTACGAGGGATGTACATTGACAATTTGTTTTAATATTTTAAAATTATCCATTAGGTGGTATGTTAGTTACCGTGATTATTTAAAAGAGATACTTGAAAAGTAATTAATCTACGTTATTTTTGAAAAAAATCAAGATAAATAATAAATAATAAATAAACGAGTATTAGTATAACACTTTTCGTCCACTTTTTCAATTATTTTAATTTAAAATAAAAAAACGGGACTTGTTTACGTGGTCCCGAAAAGTCTTTTGGGATCATTTTTTTAATACTTCGTTATATTTGTAATATATTTTGTCATGATCTTATTCAGGGGTGGCTTAGTAAAACAGAAAAGGCCTTAGACTATATAAAAGACTATATTATGGTCAATGTTATTTATACAAAATTTATATATGTATGTATGAGAATGTAAGGATGAGGATTTAGTTAGGTATAGGTGTGTATATACATATATATTATATTAGGTGAGTTTATATGTATAGTTTTAAAAATAATGTTATAAATAAGTAGGTACCATTAAGAGTATTATTAAAGACTAATATCTCATTAGTTAACTCCATTAATTATTTTCTTAGAATTGACGATTTACATCTCTTGAGTGTAGTATTTTTATTTTATAAGGAATAATGATCTTTTAGGCTTTGACGATTTATTATAATAATATGCTATCGAGTGTATTGTTATTAATATGATAGGGTTTTTACTAATTAGGTTTTTTACTGACACTTCAAGTATTCATAATTAATTGTTTGTTGTATTTTTGTGACCTTTGACTTGATAGGTTTGTAATGGCGTTTTTACCTACTTTATTGTATTGATTTATAATATATGCTAAAGTTAAGAGTATTCGTTGTCAGTGTGTGTTTGCCTTTGGTGAGTGTACACGTAAATGGAATAGTACAAAGCTTAAATCCATTAGAAAAGGTCTCGTTACTGCGTTTAATATATGATGGTCAGTTATATATATTAAGTCAAAATATGCCTGTCGAGACCAAATGCAAGTTCCGTGAATCCTTTTTACTGACATTTTAGAAATTAACAGGGTGTTTTTAGTTAATTTGTTTTCCAATTTGAATAATATACCAGTTTACATCCCTTACTGATGCATTGTTATTTTTCCACAGTTCGTATGAAAATAATAAAAAACCATTTGGATTCCCATCGGATCCGGAAATAGCAGTCTATTTACTATTCCCAGTCGGTGTAATTTTAATTAAAACTAAAACATTGTTCAAACAAAGGGTTTTCAATATATACATTGTTAATGCATGAATATAAAACTGTCGGATGTACGAATACCAAAGTTAATAGGTCGTTTGTTTTGCGTTACAAATTATCATGGTCATACAGGCAGAAGTCACTAACTCCAAATACACAGTTCTGAGATAATCAATGTTTTGTGTTTTTTGGTATTCTTAAAATGGTTGTAAAATCTTTATTTTTTGAGTTATTCATTACTTTTATTTTTTTATATGTTCAATAATCTTAAATCATGACTTCTGCCAGTCAAGCAGCATTACTTTTTCTATATAATGACATTAAAATCTCAATTTCGTCAAAACTGGAGTTAGTGACTTCTGCCTGTACGCCCACGATATATAATTATTATTGTGAACTTTAGTGTGAAAACCCACAGAAGGTAACGTGACAAGGTTTCGAGTTATTACTCATCTCACACCGCTGACTGCCGATGTAGTAAGAAAGTTGTTATATATTTGCCTTTCATTATCTAGGAAAGTAGATCGACGAGAATTTTTTTTTACATATTGTCTATCTGGAAACTGACCATGGAGAATAGATATGACCAATACAGACTAGTGGCATAGCGAGCGTGTCCGCTTAACGCGTCTAACGATGAAAGCTGTATGAACCGCGTGTCCTTCCGCTTACTTGGCTCTGCGACGTTTGATAGTGCTGTACTTTGGATTAATGCTATCACCATGCCAGTTTTGCACCTTAATCGCTTAATCCAGCTTTTGTGACCCAACCACTCATAATAATAATTCAGTATTTACCATTATCCGTCAAGCGAGAGTTAATATTACAGAATGAAAAAAAAAAATAAGTACCATTTATTAAAATGACCAATCAGTAAAAAATGGAAAGTTACTGGAATATTTCCATCTCCATCAATAATCGAGAATTAAATATATATTTTATGCTGATGTCAGCGGCAAATTGTGGAAGTAGGCTAGGTAGATCCGACATAAATAGTGCACACTAAACTTTGTGGGACTTAATTGTTTTCAATATTAATACTATCGACCTAGGGTACTTGATGGAATTTGAATTTAAAATCTAATGGATTTAAGTTTTGTACTATTCCATTTAAGACGTGTGCATTTATCATTGTTAAGTGCATATAGTGCATGAAGTGCCCGGGTCTTAAAAAGGACTCAAATGGAATAGTAAATCCATTAGAATTTATTTGTTTTCTTATATAATTTTAGATATTTTATAGTTGGAAGAATATTTTTATATAATAATATTATGGTTTGGTTTAGGCTGGGCTTAATTGAACTTTAAAAACTTCTACACCATCTACAATTTGTATTATTGTTTAATGAAAACATGTAATAAGTATGACTGACAATGCTTTTTTTTCGACCATGTCCGATCCTATAAGGTCATATGGGCCTCCACAGAGTGGAGTTTTATATTAACACATTTTGTTTCTACTAGAAATGGATGTCAGCCACTTGCTCAACCTATTAGGCCCATACTCATACTCATACACAAATTGAAAAACAATATGTGTACTTACTTACCAGACCCAGGATTCGAACCTAGGACCCACGGCGTTATAAGCCGACGCTTAATACCCGCGGCCATCGTGGGTGTACAATTTTTAGTGTCAATTATTTATAAGAAAATACCATTTTTACTTTTTTTAAATTAAATGTTTAAATTATTGTGATATCAGCCGAAGATCATATGAAAGTGAATTACAAAATTACGGGATTCCAACGTTTTCAATTCCGGGATTTCAGGTGCAACAGAATATATAGTGGCATCATGGAAATTGGTTTTCCAGAATAGCAAACCTCAGTGGAAAACTAAATCTGCTGGTATATTAAATTTAATGTATTTATATTAATCTCCGTATGCACGCTAATTAAATGTGGTAAACTCTCTAAATTATAAATCGTCACGATTGCCATATGGAAAATTAGAAAAATGAGTGTTTAAAAAATACAATGTTTACACTGCATTGCAACTATACACTTTTCTATGTTGAAATACGTACATTTCAAATATTACTCACATTTTTATGTTTGTCCGTTCATACATATGGAATTATAATGATAAAATAAATATTGATAAACCTTGCCCATTCTAGAATTTCTAATCAACTAGCATGGGTTCTAGAATAGTTTATGTTTTAGTTAATAATAATGTGCTTAATCAACATATTTATTTGGCTATTGCTAGAATTGTTTTAAAAACTTCTATCACTTAATAATTGATAATTACTACTTACTTCACCCTGGCATGCCACAGCATTGAGGCATAAGAAAATTACAAGGTAGCGCTTCCTGCTATATGAGAAATGCCGCGTGTAGATCGCTTTTGTAACACCACTACAGCGTGAGGAAGGGTCAGACATGGTAACGGAACCCTTGAGGTTGTGCCAAAAAAAGTGCACACCACGTGAAGATTTCTTCGTGATGACTTCGATCACCGAGGGCTGCCATATCCGCTTACGAATTCGAGTGTTTGTAACGCAGTCGTACCAATGTACCCCTGAGATTCGGTGGAGACATTAATTCGTAAATCTTAAATGTCAAGACCTTTGAAGCTTAGTAAGATACCATGTCTCACAGCCATACATGAGCACAGGTGGTACCCACGCGTTAAACAAACAACATTATTAGTTTTCACAGAATATAGCTTCCATGCGACTCCAAGTTCAATTCAATTCAATTTATTTATTTTTAACATATTGTGGACATTACAAATTATAAGTTTAAGACGTTTACAACATGACATTTAGAAACAAAGAAATATAAAACAGTATTACATATAAAAGAGATAGATCAGTATAGAGATAGACAGTAAGTTATTAAACAGTAGAAATGTGTACATACAAAAAATATTAATTAAATAGGTACAAGGAAGTACACCGGATGAGTTAAGCAGACCTTATTTTAAGAATTTATAAAACAACGTTCATCTATACTCATCCTCACGTAGGTGGAATATATCAACACCCGAAGCAATTTCGTTGAACATAGTTATCGCCCTCCCAATTGGCATTACCAGTGGCAGGTTGGTTCTGCACCTTCGGAGAATAAACAACTGATACTCTCTATTTCTAAGATAGTTATCAGGGACACACAGGCTAACACTGCCCAGAATCGCAGAGTTCTCATTTATACCTCGTATAAGTCGAAAAAAATACGTAGCTAAATAAAGATTTCTTCTAAATTGCAGTCTGCAGTATGTAAGCATGCCTAAGAGAATGTCAGTTGGATAAAGCCACGGATAGTATCCATACAACCTCAATTAAAGGAGTCTCAAGAATTTCTTCTGAACCCTCTTCATCTTAAGGTCATATTTCAACTGATGCGGTGCCCAAACAATAGATCCACTCTCAAGTCTGCTTCGAACTAAAGAATTAAATAAAAGTTTTAATACCGTAACATCCGAAAAGACCCAAGAAGTACGCATGAAGTTGACAGAATGCAGACTCCGCCACACTTATACGTACTCCAAGATCACTGGAAAGACTGAATTATCACTCATGAAAAATGAATATAACATGTAAATTTCTATCCATTGCTGAAATCGGCATTTTCATTTTTAAATAGAATCATAAAAGAAATCCTTAAAAATGAAGGACGGACTGGAATATAGCACGTATACCTTTCACCGTGCAGTTTAGTAGATACTCTAATCTTTTAAAATGTATTCCGCTCGGTTGAATTTTTTTATAGGATTTCTTCAGATAGGGACACTTAAGAGATTTTTCATTAATAATAATCTAACATTCTTAAATCTTGTGTTAATTAAATTTTTGAATAAAAATATATTCACAAGTGCAATGACATCATTAATAAATTTGGTTAATACCGGGTGGCATATATAATCATGATATTAATATTATCATTACATTAATTAATCCACGATGGCCGCGCGGCTTAAGCGTCGGCCTATAGCGTTGTGAGTCCCAGGTTCGAATCCTGGGCTGACAAAGTACACATCTTGTTTTTCAATTTCTGAGATTGAGCAAGTGGCTGACATCCATTTCTCGTAAGAGGCCTACATGATCTTATTAGGATCGGACATGGTTGGAAAAAAATAATTATAAGTCTGGTAGTTCTTCCATTGGCAGAATTTGAAAGATGTTGGATAACGTAATTTTTAGAATTAATTATTGTAGGTTGGTCAAAAATTACTCACTAAGACATGAGGTATATTCCCTATTCGTATTTTACTACGTTTTTCTTAGCTCGTATTCTTATTTGTCCGGTTGTTCTTTGTCCGGTACAAATCTTTTTGTATAAACAGTTTTGTATTAAAAGTTATTTCAACACCATTATTGGTTGCTAGGGATCTGGGGTCCTAGCAACTAAATTATATATATATACGTGCGTTACTATGGAAATCAATATGACACATCAAAATGACATTTCAGTATTATTTCTATCAAGTACAAATTTTTTTGATCGTTTAAGCTAGTCAAGTCAAGTTTATATGATTATACAGAAAATTTAAAAACGTTGTATATAAAAAGTGCTTTTTATCTTGTAATTATTTCCTTATATGTTTTTTCTTGGTTTTTTAATAATGTGTTAAGAATTAACATTTTTTTATTATATTGTATATTCAGTGATGAATTAAATTTAAATATTTCAACATAATAAAACAATTATATAGTATTTTTTTGTATTCAGCCTCGTTTACAATATTATCACATTTTTTCTCCGTAATACATTTCTAGCCTGATATTTCTTTTCATAGCCAAGATTATATTAAATTCTTCGAAAAAAATAGATGTCTTAATGCTGCTCTATATAAATTACTTTTTTCGTGTGACTGATAATTAAGCCTCAAAATGTCAGCAGTAGAAGATTGATTATTCTATTAAGAGACGAATACTCATATATAAAAAACTATTGTATAGTGTGCACCAAATTAGTAGGTTACAAGTAGGTACACCTTCTTCACCAGGACT
Organism: Rhyacophila brunnea; assembly: GCF_057557595.1. Taxonomy (NCBI): domain Eukaryota; kingdom Metazoa; phylum Arthropoda; class Insecta; order Trichoptera; family Rhyacophilidae; genus Rhyacophila; species Rhyacophila brunnea. The sequence continues at coordinate 33,931,621 of NW_028232871.1, read as the reverse complement.
TCATAACTAACAATCGTGACCATGACAAGGCTGTAAGTAGCCACCTCCACTGCATGCGGTAAGAAGGACTCAGTATTTGTTCATCACTTTCCGTCAGGATCACCATTTTTCGTAGTTGTTTAATATTTTGATTTGGTACGATGTCCAACTACTAAGTTTAATCTTATATGGAAACATATTATTTGATTAATAATAAACACAGAACTGTTTTAATGGTTGTGTATTGTTCCATATCTATTTTAATATCGCGTAATAGTATTCACGTTATTATTTTGATAGTGAATTTGAATTTGTGAATGAACATAAGAATAAGAACATAATAATAATGAACGTATGTAAGGAACAATAATTATTTAATTGTGAAATGCTTGATTGAAAGATTTGATATCGATTACTCAGTATATCTAATACAGGATAACTTCAAGTGACGACTACTTCATTATCGACTGATATCGTTAATTATATTTTATGTCGATAGATATAGTACCTGTGTCAGTGGAAAACACGTGGTAGTCTTGATTTGGTTTCACCAAACCACTAGGGATTTATTCTAACATAAATTTAACTCCAAAATCAATAAAAAAAATCATAAATAATTGATATTTCGTATTCAGACACTTAATTATCCCAGAAAGGTAACTGTCAGACGAGATATTTTTTTTAACACGACCGCTCATGAGCGGCTGTCAAATGTCGTCGATTAGTACTGAACGATAGTTTTTATCACGTTATACTTGATTCCAAATGCATCCGATTAAAATTTTCAATTGGATAAAAAAAAATCTAATTCTAGCAATGCCGTGTGTTACAAATTATTGTAGACAACCACATTGCATACATAATTACCCCAAGTGAAATCCGTGTTATCTTGAATCAAGAAAAATAACGAAAACGTGTTACCGTGTTAACTAGTTAGAATAAGCCCACAGGTGCTAAATTATGTATGTGCTTGTTCACGGTATCCAAACTTGAACATTAAAGGAATACTCTGTCAGAAGACTGGAGGTTTTGAAAAGTTGACTATATCCTCATACGGTGAAGATTTCCTGGGCTTATCGTAATATTCGAGATTCAAACCCGAGATCCATGACATTTTAAACCGACACGTTACCGCTCGGCAATCGTGGGTTTAGTATAAAAACGTTGTGATTTTTTGGTCCTCATATAAAGTTTGTTTTTTTAACATATATTTTTTTATTTATATAAATAGTTTGTCAAAAGAAATAATTGTCAAAGTATACCAAAGTCTTCGTTGGACGTTTAATGCATACGATTGCAGTGAATGTTTGCTCAGATCGTCTATAGCTGGAGGGAAAGTAATTTTCTCTTCATGTCGACATTCCTTCCGTGTTCGCATTTCATTTAAACGATTTGGTCTCTTTATGCTTGCCGAGTCAATAGTAAATCTGTTCGACTAGATTCAAAGATATAAACCGAGTAAGGGAAAAACGGTTTATCCTTATGATTAAACGAAGTGCAAATGAAAGAAAATAGCTTTGAGTTAAGGGGATTATGTAAGATTTTTATGTGTTTATACATACATACATAATTCTGAAAACACTCATGAGAAAATTTATTCAATGCATAATTCACAAGATTTTAAGAATGTACCATTCTAATTATTGAACATACATAATTCTGAAAACACTCATGAGAAAATATAGCCGATAGAAAAAATCTTTTTTGAAAAAAGTAAGACACCTGGCAGAAATCGAACCTGCCTTGAGTATCGCGCCCTGTGCATTACCACTATGCTACGACTGCCATGCTTAATTACGACAAATTTTAAATATTGGCCTTTTTAATACCTGCTCATAAATTGATTTACGCTATATTTGCGTTATTAGTTGAGTTATTAATTGAGACGCAGGTTCGATTCTTGCCGGGTGTCTTACTTTTTTCAAAAAAGATTTTCTATATTGGCTATATTTTCTCATGAGTGTTTTCAGAATTATGTATGTACAATAATTAGAATGGTACATTCTTAAAATCTTGTGAATTATGCGTTGAATAAAAGAAAAAGTTTTATACATACGGTTTTAGCAATATGCTACTCTTGTAACTTTAAGTTTAATTAATGAAAATATTTTTAAATTGCACCCTAAGTGGGTACTGAGGGTTATTGAGTCCTAAAAAATGGCACTACGATCATTTGCACAAAATTTAAATAAGACAAAGCAAAAATAACAACCATTAGACGTGGTTTTTTTCAATTATTATCAACCGTTAATTGCAGGGACAGTTTGGACATGGGAATATCATTCGTTGCAGAAAATACGCCCGTCAAAGTCCCGTTCGTTTTTGCAACAAATATGAGGTGTGTGGCACCTGTGTATTTTTGCCGTATGATTTCTTCTTTTTTTTTTTTAAATATATGTAAAAAGAGTCATGGATCGTTGCGTCTGACTTTCTTTATTTACCGGTCAATGTATGTTTTGCCAGATTTTCCTTTTGAATCTTTAGGGGTGAAGAGAGTTGAGATGAAAGTCTGTTTGGAATGGTTCGAATGAATTGAGGAGAAAGTTTATTGCTGACAAATAAATAAGTACAATGGTAAAACGACAGGGAAAATTTATGATAGAGTGTACTAGTATTACACTGATAATAATGACTATGTTAAAGGGCTTAGATTACTGAACGAATTAAGATTGATACTAAGACTAACTCATCAACTGTGACTCACTATCCATATACATGAATATTCGATAAATTGCGAGAGACATTGTTGATGTAGTTTGCAATTGGGAAATCTCTGGCCTCTGCATTATTGCAACTTCGGTCGCTTCGATGACTACGCCCAAGGCAGTCGAGCCCCATCTAAGAATCTTTGCCTGTAGAATATGCTGACTGTAGACGGGACGATTATGTGATAGTTAAATGACTTGCTAATTCTTACATTGTCGAAATAATGCTGACCGCTACAAATTTAACCACTACCTACTTCGGCATTCACAATTGGTATGGTCTAGCATTTACTTCGATATAATAGATATTACTGCATGAATAATCGTTTTGTAAAGCAATATCTAAAATAAAATTAATTAAACTTTAAACATTTACTTGAATAACCGTCTAGTAAAAATTGAAAAATTAGTTGGAAAACTTAGAATCTTGAAATAAAATTTTTAATTAATGAAGACATAAAAAAATATTTTTGATGATTATTATGGCTAGCTAGTATTTAATTGAAATACTTAGACAACTACTTCAAAGTTTCATAATTAATTGAAACTATTGAAGTAATTATTCTCTAAAGATGCGTAATAATTGAAATGTCAAAAGAAGAAAGACTCGATGTTGATATCGAATCGATTAAGCCATAAAGGTAAATCATATCTGGGGGCATATTATTAACCACTCGTAAAGGTATATATATATATATATAATATATATTTGGTAGAGCGTATCCTCATTTGGTTACTTTCCAATACAACGACAAAAGAGCCAGTAACGGTACGTGGGGGAAGTCAGGTCGTGCACTGCTAATTAGCATCAAATAAAAATAAAATGTGAGTATTGCAACTTTTAGAGTAAGCGTCGTAAAGATAAGATATTTTCGCCTGCGGCACTAGGTAGCGTGGTTTTAACCGTCAATTAATTAATATTAATGGATTTATATGTTAAAATTCTAAAGATTTGTATTACATATATTAAACTTGTTTATTAAAGATACCCGAGACGAAATAAAACGAGGTAAGTAAATAAAATTTGAAACCTAAATTTTAGATTGCTGGATGGTATATAAGGTTGAAGAATACATAACGTTGGCATAATATAACATACGAAACCCAATTGTAAAAAGTTTATACTTATTTGAAACAAATTCAATTTCGATCTGAATCTAAATCTGTACTAAATTTGATAAAATTGTACTTTCTTAAGAATCAAATACCTATCTAAGATCATTTTGATGATGGATGTATTGCCTGATACAACAATCAGCATGAATACTACAAATATCGCAACTACCTATTAATACCTTTTAGAACTCACGTGGGCGTGTGGAGTCCTTCATTTGGGCATTTTTGATGATTGGGGAGTGAGGGACATTATAACGAGCACAATTAGTATAACACAGAAGTTTATTTTTTAATTCCGCGCAGAACTATATTTTATTGCAATTAGGTATGGACAAGCATTGGTCTTATTACATTGGTTTCATTCAAACAAAAACTGACACTGATCGGGGAAAAATGACAACCGATATATAAAAATAAAATATATATTTTGAATTTCTGCCTGTTTTTACAAAACTATGGCTACCTAACATCATCAAAGAAAAGCTAAACTCTTTCGTATACTTAATAATGTATTAGTTTACACCCTTATAATACTCAACTATTTTGGAAAACATTTAGTAACTCCACAAGTATCCCCAAAAATAAATAGTAGATATGTATTTTATTATTTATTTATTATTTATGTGAAATTACCAGAGGCAGACGTACATCATGTTTACACAGTCATTTCCTTCTGCCGGTTGCCACGTTTTTTTACCTATTTTATAGACATATACTGTGGCTTAACAAACGTCATATTCCTCATAAAGTTTTGTGAGCGCTTCAGGAACAATATCTGTGATCAAGCCAGGGTGAAAAGAGATATTTATTCCCGCCAAAAACTTTCTGAAACTTGAAAAAATTTACAAGCCTTTTTGTATTATAATATGTCTCCCTTTTTTCTTCAACCTTCAGTCTTGGAGTACTGGGTAATTTATTATAAAATCGCGCCATTTTATTTTAGTCCATTACCTCTCACTATGGCAACCTTGTAAGTACATAGATAAATTCTATACCCTCATTTCTTGTATTCTAGAAATCTCTAATATTATAATATTCACAGTGAAGTGAATTACGCAGTTACAATAAGTAGAATTATTCAAATTAATATCAGAAAATACCCATCGAATCCAGCTTACGAGGGTTTTTAATATTCTCCTCACTTCATTTTCTATTTTAACAATTGAATAGGGTTTGAATAATGATGATAAGACGGTCCAATATTTGAATATTGATGTGCTCCATTAGGATTGGATATCACGAAAACAAAATGGAAATATTCAATGAATACAGTGACACTTGAAATGGATCCTTTAATATTTTTGGTTGGTAAGGGTTAATATTACTATTGTTCCTGAAAAGCATTATTGTGGACATAACTATCATATACTTTTCCCAGGACACGCCCTAACATATAAAAAAATTATAAAGTAGACACAAACAAAATAGCTCAAAAACACTTACGTAAATTTTCAATAATCACCCTTATTGAAACATACACATAAGACACACAAAAAACATAAACATACACATTCGGGATTTTGGCCATTCGGGATTTCGGCCTTCGAGATTTCGACCCAAACACTTACAATACCTCTTATTGCAATGTGGATAGAGTTTAGTTTTCTGCTACGTACACTTAGCATATTAGTTAGTTAATTGAGCTGGCTCTACTAATGCACAATCATCCTCCAGGTTTTCTATACCAAGCATTATATATCCAATCAATCACACGGTCAGCCTATCTACGTCTTTCTTGACGTTATACGTCCATCTCCGCTGGGGGAAACCTAGGGGCCAAGTGCCTACAGGACTTCCTTCATAAACTTTATGGAGAGCTCAACATTTGTACAAATACGCCATATTTAGTTTACTTTGAAATTTTGCATGTACAATAATATAATAGACGAACACCTGAGAATACTTTAATAATCATGTAAATATATAAATTTATTGTAGTATTGTAATAATCACCAATGTTTTTAACACATTCATCTGTATTTATCTGTTTACGAAACATTGTAAGTACACAATTTTTCTTACCATAATCAGATAAAGTTTTGTATAAAAAGGACTTTTTATTTTTTTAAATGCTGTGTCCATTACTAAGTCAATGCTCGCTATTGAAAGAAAAGTCTGAATGCCCGGAAAACCAATAGACCGTAAAGAATCTTCTAAAAATATTCATTGAAACCCTTCTCCGCTGTCGTATTCATATATATAATGTCCTATATTCTGGTATATTACTTATATAACTATCACTTTCATTTAACATTCCATTAATATAATAAATTATCAATGAAGTAAGATGATTATTCAAAAAAAAAAAATAATATGTTCATAGAAATATTTGAAGTAAGTTTTTTATGTAAAATTATTATTTTCGTCTTAAAATCAAAAAGCACAAGATATGAGCTTTTTTAAGTCCTCCGGGATAAACATATGAAAAAAACTGTGCTTTTATCTAGATCAGTCGTTTTTTAGTAAATCCATGTGCTACATTTTAAATTAGGTACTTGTATTACTTGGATAGTTAGTAAATTTGACGTACGATTTCTTACAGGATGGGATTTTGACTACATAATATGTACTAAATTTTCATCTTCTTCCTTAAGTTAAGTTTCACATACTAAAGTTTTTAAACAACAAGCAATCTTACACTTTGAAATCACTGGCCAAAATAACAAGAGTGTAGGTTCTGTTACGAAACCATGTTATTAGATTATTCACCCACCATATTCGTTTTCTGCCTACATCTCTTTTTTGAAATGCATATGAAATATATGAAACCAGTATATTTATTTATTTAAGTATGTGGTCGCTATCGCCGACAGTGTTTTACTGCTCATATGATATTTTATTGTATTCTCCGGAACCACTCATATTATTTCTTGCTTCTTACTTAAACTATACCTATTAATGAGAGTAAAGTTATAAAAGGTCAATTATTTTTTAAATTTAACGAATAATTCACAAGATTTATGAATGTAATATTTTTTATTGAACATACATAATTTTGATACAACCAGTTAAAATATATAACCATTATAAAGAAACTTTTTGAAAAAATACGACATCCAACGGGATTTGAACCCGCGTCCCCTGAGATTCGCGCCTATGTGCTCTGGCCAACAAATATTTGGAAAGATCCTAACATCGGTTAGTCATTAAGGCAAATTATTTACTCTTTGATTTAAAATACAAAAGCCGATTGCCAAAACAGTAAACCAATTTAGAAAACGCTTCAGTGAGAATTGGAAGATCTGCTAGTTAATTTTGTCACAAATAGATAGGACACATATAGCTTACCGGAATTTCATAAGCGACTCCTCGAGAAACAAAAATCACTGTAATTTATAATATCAATATGTATATAGATTATAGTGACACGCATTGTTGAATAATTCGTTTACTTATTTGCATTTACATACTATTCTATGATACATGAACTACATACAATATCTTCGTGGATTATTATGAAAATTAATCTATTGTTTGCGATCTCTACTTATTAACTGTTTGGGTTTGCGTATCACGGGTTATTGTCTACTTCCAACGATGTCAACTTAGAAAAATTACGATGAGGCGCCGCCGATTTGATACCGAACAACTGGGCATCGAACATCTAGGCGCCACTATAGATAAGCGAGTCTACTATAAAATTTAATATATATAATAAAGCGAGCTGTATGGGTGTTGTGTCGATAATGTGCTTTCACATTGTAGTATTTCACTGAACTGAAGCGACATTTCAAGGGAAAACAAATTAAACACTAACACTATGCGCTATCTTCGGGAACGTTATTATGTTTATATTTCTTCTAGAAGTCGAGCTTTATTTACCGTACAATAGGTAAAGTATTGTATATAAAAATAATCAATAAATTCTTCCTATTGTAAACAGTTAAAACGTTAAAGAATATCTATTTTTATTTTATTATTTACATCATCAAAATAAATAAGTATATAGCTCAGGGGCTCTAGGAAAATATTTTCTATATAAGTTTAACTTTTGTTATTTACTCTGTACACATTCCAGCTGGATTGTTTTGCGCTATATTAGCTTAATAATTAATCCATATCATGTAACTCTTAATGAAGTTTGCAAAGTTTATGTATCAAAGTTAAATGCGATATCGGATATAGTAATGAAGAGCATTTTTGCGGCCCATAAATGGATTAACATATTAACATAGCATACGGCCAGTATATTGTATGACGTACTTCATATTATTATAATGAATAAAATGATAGAAGAAAATTTACATAGTGTTATATATTGCAAATTTATATCAGCAGCTGGATGGCAATACACAAAAAATAATTATTGAAAATTTACAAACTGAATTTTAAACAAATCTGTTTTATTTTTTGTAAAAAATCGGTGACCTGGAACTATTTTTAAATCTTTTTAATATCAATAAAGTACAAAACCATTTACAAATATCTATTATTGAATTACAATAATTAATACATTTGTAAACAAGTATTTTCTGCAATGAGTTTTATAAACAATACAATTTTCCTGTTGACACTCTTCAAAATTCAAAATTAAAATATAAACCTTCAGCAAAGTATTAATTCGCAAATCTATCAACTGACTAATCGAACACTTATGTAAATAAAAGTGGTAAAAACTATTTTAAATAGTTGCCTCGTTACTGTTATATTAATAACTTTCAGCACTTACATATTACGTTTATTTATTACGTTTATTTAAAGTTGGTTGTTTTTGTTCAAGTGATGATAATAATACAATTTTTAATTATAGACAATGCTTTTCTGCTGACGGTCAGAATGCTTATTTTTAGAAAAACTTGAAAATGGCGAAACTTTGAATTAAATAGTCATTCATTGTTTGCTTTCAGTTTGATAACGGGTATTACTAAAAGGAGGGCTAGACGCGTGATATATTTTACTAAAAATGTCATTATCCTTTATAAATTGAATAACTGAAATAAATAAGGTACTATAATATGTACTTCATTGGAGGCCATATGGTCTAACTTGAAAGTGGAAAGGCAATTTTCCTTTCTTTACATTCTATTTTCAGTAGTCTATTTCCTGATACTCGTAGGTTCACAATTCAATACTCCTAAGTACATAATTTGTTTAAAGCTTAATTGCTTAGTAATAATGACGTATTAGTTTCCTTTTTTCATTGTATTGTATTTCCAAATAAGAATAATTTTATAAGCCTATGAATAAATGAATAAAAATTTTAGAGATATTGAAATTTATTTAAGTATATTTTTTAGTTTAATGGTTTTTATAAATTGTTACATTTCAGATATATTTTTATATGAGTTTTGGAAGTTAAAAATTTCACGTATACTGTGATATCTTTCGAGTCAGGATCTTATTTTTTGTTTGATTTTAAAGATACGTTAACTTATCGATTTTTAGCTAAATAGGCACCTGAAATATTATATTATAATCCTGTGACTTTATCAAAAAATATCCGGTATTTTAAACATAGTCCAAACCGGAAGGAAACATCTGTATATAATGAGACTATATTCAATGTTTTAAATCTGGGTTGAGAAAACAAAAATCCAATATCATTCGTATCAAAACATTACATAAATGTTCGGAAATAAATTTGATACAATAGTTTGCATACAACGTTCAATGTTCACCAAACTGAAGTATTTTGGGTCTGAACTAGTTATTATATAATGGCATCCTTGGGAGAAATGATTTGAAAAAACCAAAGACGAAAAAGTGAACAGAAAAGCTGATTGTACAGAAGAAAGATTTTTGAGCCTAGATTGTGGAAAAAAAATAGCAAGCATGCTCTTTTAAGGAACCATAATTTACACCACCAATTCATGAAAATGTCCAAAAACCTCCTCATATGTCCCTTATTAAAAAAAAAAAAAAGAAAAGTGAAATACGGTTGTCGTAGCGTATATGGAATATGAGTCCGACGTGATGCTGATTTTCAGTGGTTGACTATAATAAAACATGCCCATAATATTTAAACATAATATTATCCTAAATCGTGAATTGTGATAAAACTTTGTCAATTTATTGCTTGCACTTGCGCAAAGATTATATGCTATATCTTATACATAAAAATGAATTTCTGTCTGTCCCGTATGCGTTCCTATACCATTTATCCGATTGCGATGAAACTTTGGTGAGTTGTTGTGTGCACACCTGCAAAGGTTTTTGAATTAGAAAAATCATCTTCTTCTTCATTCTATCTTCTTTTATTCGTATGGTTCCTATACCATTCATCCGATTGCGATGAAACTTTTGTCAGTTGTTGTGCGTACGCCTGCGAAGGTTTTTAAATTAGTATTATATAAAAAATTAAGTTTTTTGTTTGTTTGTTCCATCCAATTTTGAATTTTTTAAATTATTTAACTTATTAACTTATTAATACTTTTAATAACGTTTGCATATTTTAGATTCGATTTTAATTTAGTGTTCTTTGGTTTGACCTTTACACCTGTTAGAATTACTTTCATATTGCCATATTGTATTACACAGATATTTTAATATTAAAAAAATAATGACTTAGTATTATTTTTTAAATATCTAAGATAAATGTATCCACAAAGCGACCTTGTGCGAAGCCGGATACTTCAGCTTGTGTAGATATAAAAAATGTCAAATGGCGTCTAAATCATATTATTACTTCAAAGTATCAAACAATGGCTTTATTATTCTAGTTCAGCCCTTCCTTTGTATAATACAGCATTCAGGATTCCTTATCTATTCTTCACTGGTTTCTTATACTCATTTGTAACATTGTGGTAAGCAAAACATGGGACTTTAAGCATTTTATTTACAACTTTAAAGAATACTAATAAATAAGCCTGCTATCAATTATTAATTATCATACTGACGTTCGCCTGCAACTTTGTCCGCATTAAATGCGAAAATAAAAAGTAGATAGACATACAACACAGTGTGGACCCTTCCAAACCAACCAGCGCCGCATCACACTCGGTTTTAATCAAGCGTATCGTATAGCGAGGCCCCACATTTTTTGTGAAGCATCAGAATTTACTCCTGGGAATGTTCTCTTTTGACTGAGTTACCTATGATTTATTCTAATAAAATGTCACCATGGAAGAGAGGAACACGCTGAACTAACAAACAATAAGTGTATTTAATATAATAGTTATTACACATACACAAAAAAATAAAGCTAAAACTATACTGTTGAATAGCAACTATGTGAAAAAATTTCACATCCGTAGTAAGACGATGCAACTTGTCCCTGTCACAGATATACATAATAAATAAAAAGATTGATTTCAGATCAATGAGATAGGGAATGGTTGGATGAACACGCACCGATCTACCCAGTCGTTCCATTTTTTTAAATATCCGCACCTCACCACTCCGCCGTTGCTATCCATCTACATACTCGTGATGAGCTATTGTAAAGAAATTTTAGATATATCGAGATGCAATATTATTCTACTAAGTAAATGTAACAACTGTCAGCTTTTTAGTCATAAGCCGGCAGACGGACCAGCGATTCCTTGAGTCTAGTATGTACTTATATTTTAAACCATATTTGAATATTTGTATATTATAGAGAATATTGTTAACGCTTTTATATTGATTTAATGAATATAGACACTTCCACTGTGCATAATTTAAAATCGCCAATATCTCAGAAAATGACTATATTGCGTTATCATATTCATGGCCCCCATATCTTAAAGCGGGCCCCTAGGCTAGGATCTTTGTCGGGCCCCCCTACCCATACAGGCAGTGTGATACTCCACGCCCCCGCTCCCGCTTTTCCAAATGGCGTTCACGGTAAAATTAAGGGTACCTTTTAGTGTATTTTTAATACTTACATCCACTTGAATTATGAAGTTATCACGTAACGACGCAATTAAAAATTACATCACACAACCACATATTTTAAAATATAACTATTAATAAAGAAAAATAGCGCCGCAGGCGAAGTTTTTAACTATATTAGAGCAAATTTGTGATGTGTGTTTATCTCACTTATTTGGTCGACTCGCCACGCCGCGGCCGGGCCCCCCATGAGCACGGGCCCCAAGGCTAGAGCCCTGTCAGCCCCCCCCCCTTGTGGGGGCCATGACCATATTACTACACACGTCTTTCTTTACAATTCGAAGTCGATGACAAACAGTTATTTAACATTTAATGTTAAATAATCATTTATTATTAAGTCATCGCCACTGGTATTTTTAAGGCAAGCGGAAAATAAATAATTGCCTAGTAAAGAATCTTCCCTACTGTCATATTGCTATATTAAGTTGTCAAACTGTCCTATTTAGATTTCGAGATACAATCTACACACTATAATTATAATGGCATAATAATATATACTGATAAGAAAATTATTATTCCTACAAGACTATAATATATTCCATATTCTGTACTGTTTGTTTCGGTTGGAAATGTACGACAATGCAGCAAAGTTTTGTTTAATGTTTTATTGTTGGCAATTATTGCTATCATATTTGTACAAAACTTTTACAGATAAAATTATTTTCAACGACAGATATCCTCAACCTTTTCAGATTTATTAGTCACGTTCAAATTTCTGTTTTAAAAATGAGCCACAAGTGTAAAAAAACTACTAAACATTTTTTTTATATATATAAATAACCATTCCTTTGCTTTTTCGTACAGGGCAGTTGGAAGGGTTAGTTGCATTGATGTGTAGTTAATTATTTTCCTCCATTTATATATTTATTTTCTTTATGACCAGAATTAAATATTTTGTGTAGTGTCCTTGTATTGTTTTGTTGTTTTTGATGGTAAATTTCATGGTTATGTTGTCTACAAAGAGTTCTGAGAGTCCATTGCTCTCATTCTAGTATATAGCAGTCGTTGATGACATGTCACACAGTTTGAAATGTGTAGCCCTCACATGGACAACAGTCATCGTCCCTTATTTTAAATCTTTTTAGATAAACTCGCACCGCTCCGTGGCCTGTTAGTATTTGTGTGAGTTCGTGTGATATTTTTATGTTCCTGGCAAGAGTAATGGCAGAATTTATGTTTGGAATACATTTTTGCGTTATTGATCCTGTGGCGGATATTGTGTATTTATTGTTACATATCTCTATTGTGTCTTCGTTTAGTTTTTGTTATGCGTAACTTAGGGGGAAGTGTGTGGAGGTTGAAGGTTTTATCTGTCGTGGCTTGTTTAGCGTATGCATCAGCTTCTTCGTTCCCGGCTATCCCTGTGTGACTTCTTATCCAGAAGAATCTAGGGTTTGTTCCTATCATTTGAAGCTATGTTTATAGTATTAAAATGTCCCTTACTAGTGAATGTCTGGATAATGGGGTTTGGAGAGCTATCAGACTGAATTGGCTATCTGAGAATATGTTGACATAGTTGTATCTGTGGATCTTTAATCCACTCGAGAGATTCTCTGATAGGCATATATTTCTGCTTGGAAACAGTGCAATTTTTATTATTTCAATATATAAAAATATTGTTCATGCATTATGCAGCTGTTTATGCCGTTTACAGGTTAACAATTACCTCAAACACTTCATTTGGCATACAAATTTATCATTTGTTTCAAATTTTCTATATTATAACAATATTATAAGTATACAATTAGTCGTAGTAATTTCCTTCGTGGTGAATGCTGGTCTCATATTCAGTTTATTTGACGATCTTACACTATCAGTTTTACTTTGAAAAAAATAATAGTATTTTTATAGTTAAACATTTTTCCTTCGCCCAAGATTTCGGTCAAAAATATTCCACAAAAATTTGTAGAAAAATCTCCAAACAAGAGAACGAAAGATTATTTAGATAAAAACAAAACAATCCCAGCTGCCAACTGAAGTTTAGTTCGAAATTCAAAGGACCGCAGAATAAAAGCGGGACCAGATATCAAGTGTAAAATTTGCGCGACAAATCCTTGTATCTATCTCCTTGCTCCTTGTCCGGGAGATCCCCGGGGATGCATAAATAAAATAAACTTGAGCATTTCACACCGCCGGAAACTGTTTCCGCAAAGCTCAAATTGAATTCTTGTGAGACGGCGGGGATTTGCATGCAAGGCGATTTTATCCAGAACGTATTCGAGCTGAACGTATCAAGACATAGAAACGCATTTAGCATATGTTAATAAGTGCGGTAGGTAGTGTTGAATATAATATAACCTTTTTTTTAATTTACCCTATAATCCGATGTAGGTCTTGGATTCCTGATGAAGATATTTCATATTAGATTTTTTCTTTTACAAGAAATGGATGTTATCCACTTTCCCAATATATTAAATATATCCTTAGTGCTAAAGCACGCATTAAAAAACAACATGTATTGTGCAAACCCAGGATTCAAACCTAACAATGTCTACACGAAATGCTGGAAAAAAAATATTTACACTTAAATAAATAAAAAAAAATAGACACTCTTGTATCTACACCCACTTCTACATAACTATATTTAAGTGATTTCAGTTTTAAATTATTATAACTCCTAGTTTAATTAAACAAAATTACATATATACGTAAATAACTATTGTTTGAAACTGTTTGAAAGTTTTAATAAAACTATTCACAAACATTTTATATGTTCTGGCACAAACGTTCATGTTTTTTGTATTCCACCGCGGATAAAAAGCATTGTGCACGTACAATGAGAATGAATGTATCTTGAGACAAAAAGATATTATTAAACCGCCCATAAAACGTATTGTGGGTTTATCGTGGTTTGATATGCAAGCCACATCCTTCGAGAATGTCTTAAAATCTATACTAAAATGGAAGAGCTGCTCAAGTTGGTTCAACCAGGTGTTGGACCCATCGGATCATCCAACCCAATCGACACAAATGCCAATTTCGTTTCATTTATTAAAATATGACTTAATTTTTAATTTGAAACAATGATATTTACAATAATAACCATTTACGATAATAATATATTTTATGTATTCATATTATTTTGATTTATATGAAAAATATGCCTTAATTGAAGACATTTATACGGCAAGTGCGCTCTTTTTATTTCCTTTATTTTTTATTTTAATAAAAACACCCAAAATAGATATCTTGCAGCTATTAATAGTTGGATTCAAAACACCTGTTTCATATCACATCTTTTGTACGATAATATTATCTATCTCAATGCACGTTTCATATTCAAAACGATCTCATTCGTTTTTTTCCGTTCAGTGGATGATATGCACATTGCAATCAAATGTCAGATATAGCTGCTTTATATTACTTCGATCGAAACGAGTTGAATAAAGAGAAGATTGTAAAATTCTCGTACGTTTATATAGAAATCTCATTCATACCATTGAAAAGATTTTTTTGTAAATCCTACGAATATTGATTCAGACGCCATTCAAATTTTAAAACACATTTTATATTAACATTTTATGTAATTTTAAGGCCACACACATACGATTATACACGAACTATTTTGGTAAAATTTAGTAATCCACTAAATTGACCCAACTTCGGAGACTAGGTTGGAACCAGTTTCTCGCAGTCTCATAACAATAAATTAAACTTGAATTCGGTGTATTTAATTTAATTTATGCACGAATTATAAAAAAGGTTATCTACCGAGAGCCAACTGGCCAAATTCCAGCAAAGCAGACGATACCTACTATCATACACCGCCATTAGCCAATGTGATTCAAATTAGGCTTACTTCTGAAGATGCTTGGACGTTTTTTCTAGACTGCTTGATTATTATAAACTTATTTCACTGCAATTGTCTTAATCTTCAAATAAAAACCGTTCTCCGCTACAACTCTTAATTATTGAACACGTTTTACATCACAGCACCATAATAAACAGAGGCATGTTAATATCCCACTGCATAAAAAATAAGTATTTTTAAATAAAATTATCAATTTCGCACATATCATAAATTGACAAAAGCCCACAGATGTATTATAATATTATATTATATAAGTCAATCTTTTCAACTCATACTACGAAAAATATTATGTTGTATAAAATCTAACTATATGTATGTCTTAAATAATTAATTTTATACGTTGGTAGCCCCCAGCTTTTATATACACCCGTTACTTTGCTGTTAGTTCTCAAACGCGCTTTGCAAAATCGTGGCAATGACTATCAGAGCTTAAAGCTCAGCTCTACGGAAGTGTTAATTAAACTATCACATTTCTATGAAAAGGGTGAATATATTTCCTCGTATTTTATGTAAGTATATTAAATTAGACTGGCAGCACGTCTACGGGTATCAAATTTCGTTATCCATTATAGAAATAATGTACACCCATTATACGATAATAAATACGTTGATAATAAAGATGGATTTCATAGCCCAGTTTGCAAGGCACTTACTTCTCATACGGGAGATCTGGATTTGATTTCCGATGAGATAACAATTATTAGCTATATAGTTACCATTTATAACAAGGCGCTTAAAATGTTGGGCTCCGTTATGCGTACTTCCCGGGTCTTTTAGGATGTTACGGTATTAAAACTTTAATTTAATTCTTTAGTTCGAAGCAGACTTAAGATTGGGTCTATTGTTTGGGCACCGCATCAATTGAAGTATGGCTTTATGGTAGAGAGGGTTCAGAAGAAATTCTTGAGACTCTTTTACTTGAAGCTGTATGAATACTATCCGTGGTTTTATCCAACTGACTTTCTTTTAGGCATGCTTACATACTGCAGTCTGCAATTTAGAAAAAATCTTTATTTAGCTACGTATTTTTTTCGACTTATACGAGGTATAAATGAGAACTTTGCCATTCTGGGCAGTGTTGACCTGTGTATCCCTGATAACTATCTTAGAAATAGAGAGCATCAGTTGTTTATTCTCCGAAGGTGCAGAACCAACCTGCCACTGGTAATGCCAATTGAAAGGGCGATAACTATGTTCAACGAAATTGCTTCGGGTGTTGATATATTCTACCTACGTGAGGATGAGTATAGGTGGTATTTATAAATTCTTAAAATAGGGTCTGCGTAACTCATCCGATGTACTTCCTTGTACCCGTCTAATTTATATTTTTTGTATTTACACATTAGGTATCTATCTCAATACTGATCTATCTCTATCCTCATCTATCTCTTTTTTTATGTAATACTGTTTTATATTTATTTGTTTCTAAATGTCATGTTGTGAACATCTTAAACTTATAATTTGCAATGTCCACAATATGTTAAAAATAAATGAATTGAATTGAACAATACATATAAATTATATAACTTTAACCAGTGTGGGTGTTTCTGTGACGTGTGACTTCTGTATTTGGTATACCTCCATATATATATAAATGAATCTTAAGCAGACACTGAAAGGAAGAAAGACTAAGGCTAATGATTAATAAAAATAATTTAATAATGCCAATGATTAAATTATTTAAAAGTGACTTTTCGTTTCAGATTAATTTGTAAAAAAAAAATACATTATTATTGCCCGTATTTCAAAATTATTTGAGATTCACTGTATTACGCGATTATGTATGGACATTATTAAATAATTTGCTTAAATTGGCTAGATAAATATTGAAACTTGAATCTATCATGAACGGATGGTTATTAATTATTTAATTATTAATTACCATTTTGAATCCAAAACGTGTTTGATTTGGACCGGAATCAAAGCATCGACATTATTATATAAATGATACAAATTTAACTGCGTGTGAAATGACACATGGTCATCATTTATTTTGCATATAATGGCAACAAAATACACTAAGCCATCAGTATTTTATTATAGTATGTATGAACAATTACAAAAAATCGCAAACAACAGCATGTCAGACACAAGAGTTTAATACAACAAATTGAATCACGAAAAACGTTGCGGAATTGCATCCAATGTTTTTATACAAAAATTTCCCTTCGATGCATTGATATACTACTAGATGAGGAGTTCCTATACAAGTGTCATTTTAAAAATGTACCACAAAAGAAGATAATATTACGAATATCGTCTTATAATATTTCCTTATAGGTATAATGCATTAAGACCGTTAACATGGATTTCCGAATTTCACCCGTATTGCCCTGGCTGTAAAACTAAATTTGCATTCTTGGAATAGTGACCCTAAGGGTGTCTGCAACCCAAAGCTTGCAAGTTACCAAAAATTCATGTCTGAGCGGACAGAGCAAGTCGTCATGCGCTGACTATTAGTTAGAGTAAGATGCAAGCTAGATCGGGCTTACTCATAATTATTGCAAGGTCGTTTTCGAGGCAAATATTAAGTGAGCTTATGTCGAGTTAAGTCCGCTGATATTAAAACAGTAAGTTTTAACACTGGCCGAGTCGCTGAAAATCGGGCGTCATTTTAAGAAGCATATGAATCATCCAGTTGTATATCAATGCTTCGATGCCATCTTATTATTTTTACTATTTTGGCGTGGCTTAAGCGTCAGCCTATAACGTCGTGGGTCCCAATTTTGAATCCTGAATCTGACAGGTACACATATTGTTTTTTTTATTTGGTGTATGAGTCAGAGTATGGACCTAATAGATTGAGCAAGTGATTGACATCCATTTCTCGTAAAACAAAATCTGTTAACTCAAACCTCCACTCTGTAGAGGCTCGTATTATGATCTTATTAGGATCGGACATGGTCGGGCTAATTCCAGCCTTTCGATATTGGTCAGATATCCGTCTACCCATAACGTCTAAAACATATCCTGAGTTTGTGACTTTTATTATTATAAAGACGATTATACGAATGACCGTCTATGAGGAGTCAAAAGAAGTCTCAAAAGAGTGTAACCTTTTTGTGACACTTATCTTTATCATCTCATTATTTAGTATGTATTAGACGTGCCTACTCACTAAAATATGACACAAATTAAAGTTTAAAAAAATACCACCATACGTAGGTACTGCAAAAACTTTGAATACAATTAAATACTCATTCTTTAAGTGCCATCTTCTATCGAAGGTTGGTGACCGATGTGTAGTAGTTACATCTCCATATCCTGGCATGGTCACATCGGATCCCCAACACCAAGACCAATTCGTTTTGGGAGATCCTGGGCAAAGGAAAACCAGGACGCAGTAGTGAGCTTACCATTACTCGTCTAAGGTAGACAGAAACGTAACAATAACTGGTTACGAGAAACTTCCCACATTCGGTTGCGTTAGATTTTATAAGATTAATTTAAAAACTACCTTGAACAATATACACACGAATGAATTTGTCAAACGTAACTATAACTTAAATATAACGATAAAAATTAATACCGGGTCTCCATCATATCTGCAATCACTGCTACATTTTCTACACTTCTCCTGGAACTTCAGAGCTCTATGCAGAATCCAAGATTTCGATCTTAAGGATAAGTTGCCGAAAAGCATGACTTAGACTATAGACTATACTGAGTATAGAGTTGAGGAATCGTTAACCATAGACTTCTTTTGTTATGAACACGCTCCCTTCTGTATTACCGTTTACCACTGACAGCTGATCTCAAAATAAATTCGCGTGTCGATAAAACAGTCCATACACTCAAATTCATTTAACAATGTATTTCAATATGGATATTGATAGTGTTAATTCGTTTGTCATGTACTTGCATAATACTATTTTACTTTTGATACGCCAGCCCGCAGAAATACAAGATGCCAGATGATAGAATGAAACTTGACACTAGTGTTACCATGTTAAAAAAATATCTTGCGGTGTCTGTGGAATCACGTATAATGACTTGTAACGGAAACATAAGAGCATTATAATTAAATATTAATATGTATTTATAGTTATTGCATTTATAAAGCGCAGTTGTCATATTTTTGTCATCGTTTAACAATTATAAAATAATTTACCTAAACTATAGGAAAGAGAATTTTTAAATATGGTATTATTTTCAATAGAAAAACAAACGAAGCTTTAAGACGAAGTGAACCATAGACAACATGATCTTAACTAAAGACAATGTTTCTGCATAGTGTTTTCTGGGGTCTAGGACGATTTGGCACCGCGAACTGGCCTCCGCCGATTGGCCTCCGGTTATTGGCCGCCGGTACAATCGGACACCGACCCAATTGGCCTCCGGGACGATCGGACGCCGGTACAATCGGGCGCCGGCCCAATTTGACACCGGCCCAACTGGCCGCCGGGAGATTGGACGCCGCACCGCTGAATAAAATGCGCAAAGGAAAAGACCTACGTAACGACTTGGTAGAGAAAGTAGACACGACACTTTAATAAATTCTTCTATCTACTTAGTGGTTGTACCTAATACATTTTGCGCTTAATATATTTTTATTATGATAGATAATAATTATTATTCATGCTTTATGCTGTTTATAAAAGAAAAGAATTCTTTTCTCGCCAGAACTTGAAGATGTGCATAATTAAGTAATTTTTGTGTATACCTACCTATTCATATTAAAAACATCAAATATTAATAATAAATTAATTAGTTAAAATATTGTCTTTCGGCGTTTTCTCGATTTCATGTTATTATTATTGAACTTTATATGTGTACCTATATCACCCGTAAATAATTATTTTGAAGATTATGAAATTACAAACAATATAAGTAGGTAAACTACTTGAAAGGTATATACATATTACATTAGATATTATGTTGACAAAGCGAATTTGTAACTTTATTGGAAGTTTTAGTCATTTTTATTTAAGTATAGTATATATATGATGTTTATAAAAATAATGGAATTCTTTCCTCGTCTTTTAAAGATGTGCACAATTAAATTTACGTATTTTTATTTATATTTACAAATCTGTAGGTGTCCCTATAAAGGGGATAATTAAGTATATGTTATGCGAAACTCAAAGCGAGGAAAAACACCAAATAAAAACAGTAACCAAAATATATGTATTCGTATATGGTATTTTTTTTTAGTTTATTAAATGTATATGATTTAAAATACAACCATAAAACACTAAAGCTATTGTTATTTATTTCGTCGTGTGTTTTTTATTTTTTTGCCTGTTTCTAGTTTATTAGTTAAATTGAGCCAGTTTGAATGAAAATAATATTCTTTCAGACTTTTCTTAAATTAAAACAATACATTTTAAAGTGTGTTTTAGGGTAAATAAAAATATCTTTAAATATTTAAGAAAATAATCTGCTGTAAATATTTCAGTAGGTTGATGGATAAATATGTAAAGTAACCTTATAGTAATTAATAATATTCACTATTTGCTAAGTCATATTTTTATAATAATACTTACATATGAATTTCTTTAACGGTATTAACTCACAGTAAAGCCTTGATGAAAAGACAGTACCTATATTAAATAATAAAATAAAATAAAACACAATATTATGCAGTGCTAAGCAAAATTGATAAATAAAACGACAATTATATTAATACATTTATTTTCAATGACAACCTATTTTAGACAATACATTTTAATAATATAAAAACAAAATGCAGTTCATAAATACACATCGTATGGGTATTTTATAATCCTACTTATGATATTTAAATAACATAATATACGTACATATTCATCTCAAAAAACCTCATAACAAAATAACATACGAAAACTACACAAAATATTTATTACTTTCCATAAAAATAAAGGAATAAATGGAGGAACCTAATAATACAATATTAGGTACCTTCCTACCTATCTACCTCAAACTTGTAATGTAAATACACTTTTAATATATTCTACCTAACCGAATATTTTACTACTTTTCTTAATAACCTCTCAAAAATTCAACATACCTATATATTTGAATTTAAGTAAACTAAACGAATAAATTTTAATGGATTGAAGTTTTGTACTTTTCCATTTGAGAAGTTTTTTGCGACCCGAGTTTCGCCTTTCGGCACCTTCGGGCACTATGTGCATTTACCAAAAGGTAAATACACACTGTCGATGAATACAGTTAATAATTCTAACTTATATAATAAAGTAATACAATAAATTAGGTGAAAATTTATCACCTACCATTAAGTTCACAATAAAAATATAACAAACAAATTATGAATAGTTGAGGTGTTTGTAAAAAAAACCCTACCTTCTCACTAATAATACATTCGATATGAGTATTAATCGTCAAAACATAATAATAGATCATTGGTAAATGTAATCAATAAACATACTTACTACACTCAAGAGGTGTAAAATTGTCAATTCTGGGAACATAGCAACGTATTGGGAATTTAACGGAGGTTACTAATGAGATACCTATATCAATGATATCAATCTTGTGAAACAAATATTCGATATTATTCTTACATGCTACTTTTTTCCACTTCACTTCAAATACTTCAACTAATCATAATTTATTTGTTAATTTTTATTATTATTTATTGTTATATTTTTTATTGTGATCATTGACTTCATAGGTAGGTGATAAAGTTTTTACCTACTTTATTGTATGAATTTGTTATATAAGTTAAAATTGACTGCATTCGTTGTCAGTGTGTGTGTCACACTCTAACTTTCCATGCCCGCGTTCGCTCATAATCTGCCCTTCCATTGCGAATATGGTATTTGTCACTAATTATTGTCACTTGAGTTTATTTTGAAATTTTGGCCCACGTACGTAAAAAGGTTTGCCAACCCTGATCGAAATAATACTATTAAACCTATTTTTTCTCAAAAAAAGGGGTTTTCAAACTGTGTTCACTCGTATAATTCTGTTTAATATAATATTTCTTTTATTAATTATGTTAACTGTAAATTCATGGTGGAAATGAATTCTATTATTGATTTAATTTAATAAAACGCAATTTTTATCGTACTGACTAGACTAGCCTCTGGGTGGACGAAACCGGTTGCAGTTAAAAAACGTTCATGTGATTGGGTCATCGATATATTTAATAATATGTTTACTGTTCAATTCTACTTATTAAGTCATAATTTGTGTTATACTAATTATTTAATTTATAAATACGTACTGCAATATAATCAGTCAATGTCGATTTAATGATTTATTTTCTTCCAAACTCAATAATTACCCAGTATTATTAAATTTAACCTAACTAAAAAAATACGACATCCAACAGGATTCGCGCCCAGATGCGTGCTCTGGCCACTAAGCTATACGAGTCCTATCTACTTGTATCGAAGTGAGCTAATGCTTTTATAATTCTCTCTGAAGCACTTTCTAAATTGCGTTACTTATTGGCAATCGGCTTTTGTATTTTAAATCAAAGTAGGTATTGAATTATCGATTTCAGGATCACTCCAATGTTTTATATTATATTTTGCTGATATTTTTGGACGAATTCACTGGACAGCCGGCTCTTAGACTGTTAGCCGATGAGTTAGACATTTTTCGAAATTCTTGTCCTATTAAAAATATTTTTAACGCTATTATAATATTTTGTATAATTCTCATGACAAAGGCCAATCATTTTTTAACCCCTGATCGAGCTAATGAGGTAGTTATATCAGATTATTTTTAAATATCTGGGGCTTTCCCACGTACCCAGGTATTTCCACAGATAAATTAAAAATAATTCCCTATTACAAACATCGGCTTCCTAGTGATTAATATAATAGGTATTATATATTTCGACGTAGTTACACAAAACAATACAACTCATAAAATATAAATCCATGCTTGGTGAAATGTTTCACCAGTCAATATATTTTTTTTTCCTAGATTATTTATTTTCTTATTATCTTCCCAAGTCATGTCACCATTCTGTATCCACCATATATATAATGTGTGGATGGTTTTTAGTAGCCTTGGTCAGGTGACAGGTGGTGGTATTGACTTTTGTTGTCAAAGAGGATATATAATTATTAAGTTTACACTGCTACTTATTACTATTTTGTTTTACTGTTTTTGTTATATTATACGTACTTATTCATATTCCAACAGTGAATTTTCCATTTGTGAGATTTTCTTCAGAAATAAATATTTATCTTCTTCTTCTTATTGTGCCATCCCCTAGTGGAGGTCGGACACCATCAAGGCAATATTAGCTTTGTCGTCTGCTACCTGGAATAGTTCAGTGGAGATGCACTCGTACTAATCACGGAAATTCTTAAGCCACGATATGCGGCGCCGTCCTCTGCTACGCTTACGTTTGATCTTTCCTTGAATGATAAGTTGGGGAATACTGTACTTTTGTCCTCTCATAATGTAGCCGAGGTACTGTAGTTTCCTGGTTTTAATACTACGTAGAACTTCTTGGTCCTTTCCCATTCGATTGAGAATTTCAACATTTGTCACTCTGTCAGTTCAAGAAATTTTGAGGATGCATCTATACAGCCACATCTCGAAAGCTTCAAGTCTCCGTAACATCTCTTGGTTTAGCGTCCATAATAATGTTTATAATAATGTATTAATGTTAGCCATACTATTTATCTTTCAACAAAAATATGTGTACACATTTTAAATTAAAGGTGAAATTTTTAACATATGAACATTTCGACTTTTAAATTAATATCTAGTACACTCTACTCCAGTTATTTTAAAAATAATGTAAAAAAATATACCACACTATGAACAAATATTCATTTACCTATGCACCGTGCTGAATTTTTTGAGTCAACTTTTCTTGAAATTTATCTAATGTGAGTTAGCGCGTTTTTTATAAAATACGTTTAGTAATAAAAATAGAATAAGCAATTTTAAGCCGAAGATACCTAACACCTATTTCAAACGATAGTCTATTGACAATAATATGCACCTACATACAAATTCGCTTTGTCAACATAATATATAATAATGTAGGTACATAATACATGTAGGTACTGAATACGGTATAGTTTGTTAATTATTATAGACTTATTTTATTTATTACGTAAACGCCTTGATTAATATAAATTGTACCTAATTATTAAAGATCGATTGACCAACACATTTCAAACAATAATATAATATATAATGTAATATGTAGGTACCTTTCAAGTATTTTACCTACTTATATTGTTTGTTATTTCATAAACTTCAAAATACTTATTTACGGATGATGAATAAATATAAAGTTCAATTATAATAACATGAAATCGAGAAAACGCCGAAAAATATTATTTTCACTAACCAATTCATTATTAATATATATATTTTTTTAATATGAATAGGTAGGTATACACAATAAATTACTTACTAAATTATGCACATCTTCAAGTTCTGACGAGGAAAGAATTCTTCTCTTTTTATAAACAGCATAAAGCATAAGTAATAATTATTATCAATCATAAGCGAAAAATGTATAAGGTACAATCACTAAGTAGATAGAAGCATATTAAAGTGTCGTGTCTACTTTCTCTACCAAGTCGTTACGTAGGTCTTTTCCTTTGCGCGTTTAATTTAGCCGTGCGGCGTCCAATCTCCCGGCGGCCAGTTGGGCCGGTGTCCAATTGGGTCGGCGCCCGATTGTACCGGCGTCCGATTGTCCCGGAGGTCAATTGGGTCGGTGTCCGATTGTACCGGCGGCCAATAACCGGAGGCCAATCGGCGGAGGCCAGTTCGCGGTGTCAAATCGTCCCATTCCCTGTTTTCTGCTAAGGAAATATTAGTTATGACAAATATTTCTGCATTCCGCTCTCATCAGTGTGTGACTGCTCCGTACGTCCAGTCAATGGCTGGACTTGGAAGAGATCGAACTCTGATCTCCCCTCCAATCAACTGAATTGATCAAGATGGAAACGCCATCTATTTCCATTGGCTGCACGTGAGCAAGTTCGCCAACATTGAAATACGACATTGCTGCCAACTCATAGATCTAAATGTTGCCACCCAATGCAAATATAAAAATTCCTTAACCAAGCTTTCGTAATGCACAACGTAACAACAAACAACATAATTTGTGCAAATAAGTGTTGCCTAATTTTAGTTTCAATATATTATACAGAGTGTTTGTAAAATATGCCACTAATTCACTTAGGTGTCGAAAAATATTCATAGCTCGCCTTACGCAAATCACAGTGTTGTGAATTAAATTTCCAGCTTTACATTGAGGCCTCATAACCTTAACAAGACTTGGCCCAACATAGGGTTTAAGTGTCAAAGCAATAAATTTTACGATGAACAAGTAATAGACAGCTGATGATTCCCCAGTGACCTTTTCGTCTATGTGTCAAATGTACTGACCACAGATTGGACATAGTGATAAGCAGCATAACCAGTTAAAATAAGGCAGATAATAAGGGCATTTAAAATAGAATATGTATATACATATCACAGCAAATTTAATACTTACCAAATAACATAACTTCAATCTTCTTATCAGTTAGTTACTGCAGATTCAGCTGATTTTACATACCATATCAAATATGACTGGCAAATACTCCATACTAGACAATTATTAAAACAGTGTTTTTCAACATTTTTTGTTGACGGAACCGTTGAAGCATTTTATAAAATCTCGGGGGACCCTTACCTCCATGACACATTAAGGTCGAAAATAGTATATTATAAAAGGCACTCATACATCAGTAAGCAGTGATATACAAATTGCCGTCCTTTAGCATCGATAAATAGCCTCAATTTGTTTGTAATTCAATATTTATTTTTTTATTCAACGAATAACTCACAACCTTTTAGAATATAACATTATTTATTAAACATACATAACTTAGAGAAATATATAACCACTAAAAAATATATTTTTTGAAAAAAAAAATACAACGCCCAACGGGCCTCGAACCCTTGTTTACTGGATTCACACCAATATGTTCTACTAACTAAACTATGTACATCATATCTAATTAACCAGTACTTTCTATATTTTGAAGCGCTTTTTATTAAAGCGATTTTGAAGCACGAATTGCGTTCATTTTGGCAATCAGCTTTTCTATTTTAATTCAAAGTATCAATTACATTAATTACTAACCGGTGCCAGGATTTCTCAAAATTTTAGTTATTACGTACTTGCACTTATTAATAATTAATAAAAATATTTTTTTAATTCAACGAATAAAAGATTTAATAACATATTAAATTTGAAAGCACCTCAGATGGGCGTCGTATTTTTTTGAAAAAGATTTTTTCTAGTACTTATATATTTCTCTGGGGTATTTTCAAATTACGTAAGTATGTTTATGTAATTCCATTACCTTCTGTAGTTTACCATTAATTACATGATACTTGATATTTGCAATAAATGAACAAAAATTCTAACACTGGATAAATAGCGAAATAGGTGCCATAAAACTTTTTCGTGAATTTTTTTTAAAATTATAATATTATGTTTCTGTCGGTTTTATGATATATGTACCCGGTGGTGAAAATAGTATAAAAATCTTTAAAGTCGTCATTTCCCAACCATGCCAATACTGCTATCGTATTAAAATATGAATGAGTTTATACGTTGTCTTATTTAATTCTAACTTTATATTTAAATAATAAAAATATCATATTATTATGTTTTGATGTACAAAGATAATACGACAGATAATCCAAAATAGGGTCAAATGTAGTTAAAAGAAAATCACATCTTGTTATTCTAGCGAAACCTTTTTATTTAGTTTAAAGAGAGTATCATAATAAACCAGCTCATTTTCTGTCGACTGGTTATTCCAGGGTCCCAGTGGGACAATAAAATGGAGTCCCAAAGGCTATAAAACGAGGACCTTAAGGCTTTTTTTAACTGCCATCCTTGCTAGGGACGATAAAACACTGTGGAGTGTGTACTGTAGTTATTTTATTTGTTGTGAGAACTCTGTTGTACTAGTTAAACTCAAAAACGTTAAATCTACGATTAAAAGTAAACTGAAAGATTTAAGGTTCCTATACTTGACAAGTGACTTAGTTTTAATCTAATAATCTGATGATACGAGGGTGGGTCAATAATTCCTTAGAAAAAAGCATTAAAACAGTTTTTATTTTTGTATTTTTTTTTATTTCTCAACATAATCTCCTTGGAGCTCAATACACTTGGTTAGACGTTTCTCAATTTTTTTTAAACCGTCAGAAAAATAAGTTTTCGGAAGGTCCTCAAAATAAGCATTTGTCCGATCGATGACTTCTTCATTTGAAAAAAAACGTTGTCCACTTAGCCATTTTTTTAAGTTTGGGAAAAGGAAAAAGTCACTGGGAGCTAAATCTGGCGAATACGGTGGGTGGTCGACCAATTCGAACTTCAATTCTTCAATTTTAGCCATTGATCGTAAACATGTGTGAACACGGGCATTTTCCTGATGAAAGAGGATTTTTTTCCTGTTTAAATGAGGCCGTTTTTCTTCAATTTTGTTTTTTAGCTGGTCCAATAAAGATGCATAATAATCCCTTGTTATTGTTTTTCCTTTTTCCAAATAGTCAACGAAAATAATTTCACGTGCATCCCAAAATACAGTAGCCATAACCTTACCAGCTGATTTTACGGTTTTCGCCTTCTTTGGACATGGTTTGCCTTCGCAATCCACTGCTTTGACTGTTCTTTCGTCTCGGGAGTATAGTGGTGTATCCATGTTTTATCTACAGTCACAAAGCGACGAAAAAATTCATCCGGATTGCGTTGCATGAGCGACAACAGGGCTTTAGAGGCCACCAGCCTATTGCGTTTATTGTCGACTGTGAGCAAACGCGGCACCCATCTTGCAGAAATATTTTTCATGTCCAATTTGTCATGTAAAATAGAAATGACGCTACCTTTTGAGATCCCTGTAACCTCAATTATCTCACTCAACTTTAATCTTCGGTCACTTAACACCATATCGTGGATTTTATTGATCATTTCTGGTGTAGTCACCTCTACAGGACGTCCTGAGCGTGGTTCATCATTTGTTGATGTACGACCACGTTTAATTTCATTTAACCAGTTATAAATAGTTGCAAGTGAAGGAGCAGATATGCCGTGAACTAAATCCAACTCATTTTTTATTTCCTTTGCTGTTAACCCTTTTATATTAAAATGTTTAATAACAGCTCTAAACTCAATTTTCTCCATTTTCCATTTTTCCATTTTCCACAAGCAAATTTTTTTTTAAATGTACGAGAAACACACAACAACCCGACCAATCTGATTGAAACTTCGCAGCATACTGAATCGGTAGTGCCGCTGCATGAAAACAAACCGCTTACAGTCCTTGTCGCGCCACCTGTCGGCTTTTCTAAGGACTTATTGACCCACCCTCGTAGATACAATTGTGGAGCTTCCAACTCCCTTCACAAATACATCGTAGGTCTATACCACATATGCAGGCATTCTCATCGTGCATATAGCATGCATTAGTAGAGATTGAATCTCTCTCCTTTATGTGAATGTGGAACAAACCAAACCGCTGATAATGTTGTTGAGATCTGTATGTTTTTCGTTAAAGATTTTCTGCCATCCACCAAGCTGAAAACATGTTCTACCGGTGCCTCTCTAATGATACTTATATCTGTATAATGTGTTTTTGTTTTGTGGAAATAATTTTATAATGTCCTCTACGCCCTATGCCTACCTACTAATCTGTTGTAAGAGCTGATGGATATATAATATAAATAACCAAAAACAACTTTGATATAACTTTTTCTTTCTCTCGATTTTTTTTCTCAATTTTGAATATAATATTTTACTTTTCAAATCATGATAACCCACATCAAAATTTTCATATTATATTTTTAAGATTTCTTTTTTATTTCTTTCGTTCTATCCTCTATATTAAAATTCTTTTCGTATTGTCATTTTAAGTATAAAAGTGATTAGGTACGTAAACGTTCAAATTTTTGTTCGTATCACAAAATGTCTTCTTTCCATCAGTTCACTTAGGAAAAACGGTTTCTATACAGTGTGTTTAGAAAGTTCTCAATAAAAACACAAAAAAATTGTTCTTCACATACAATTTACAGATAATTACAATAGTAATCAATATTATTGAAAATTTTAACAATTCAATCAATTCAAAAATATTGTTCTCGGACACCATGTCACATATTCAAAAAATCTAATATTAAACGCAAATTTTACCGGAAGTGGCTTCAGATGATAAATAATCTCACCTAAATGGGTTTGATTATTTATTATTCCTTGTGGCATGACTAATCAACCGCATCTCCTTGATGTTTCTGTTAACAAAACTTTTACAGATTAATATTTAAGGAAGGAATAAAGTCCTGGTTATGGTTGGAAAATCATCCCTTTACTACTGCTAGTAACAGGCGCGCACACAAGGGGAGGTTTTCGTGTCCGGACCGCCTCCCCAGAAACGTAAAAAATACAAATTATTTAGGTAAATCTCACGTTACCTTTTCTTCTTCTTCATCAAGACCTCATGACTAAGGATCATGACCCAGGTAACTTGACTGTCAAAAAGCCTTCTCAACGAGTTGGGTCTTCTCGGCATTTTACGACAGGCAAGGCCTGTGGCTACTTAAATAACCGTGGTAGTCATGAATTGGCGCAAATATTTGGGGCATCCAATGTTTGCTTTCATATTATAATGCGGTATATCTAAAAGGCTAGACAGTGGAGACGACACAAACGGACACTAACAAATTCTAATAATTAGGACCGTTAGCCATGCGTATTTGACAACTACTTGTGGATGCGACAACTCGCAATACCTCGTAGGTAACAACCTTAATTATACCTGCAGGTAAGATGTCTGTATCTAGACTGAAAGTGCGGAGTATCTGGGTATGTGGAATTTACCCGGAAAATTGCGCTGTTCCGCGGATGGGATAAATGTTGAAGTCAGTGGCACCTATTTGATTTTGTTAACCCCGCCCTCTCCCACCGCCTTAAAAATCAATAGAAATATTATGGACATTTTTTCAAAATGGACCCCCTCCTAAACTATTTGGCGATCGGCTTTTGTATTTTAAATCAAAGTAGGTATTACTTTAAGTAGCTTTTTGTAGCTCAATTTGGGAAGCGCTTCAGTGAGTATTAAAAAGGCAATATTTAAAATTTGTCGTAATTAAGTATGACTTCTTTAGCATAGTGGACTATGTGCGTGGGCGGGATACCCGAGAGATGCAGATTCGACCCTGCGTTGTGTCTTACTTTGTTCAAAAAGATTTTTTCTATCGATTATAATTTATTTTCAAAATTATGTATATATATTTTAGTCTAAAATTAGTACGTGTTACAATTAATTGGAAACGGAATATTATATTATACAATATGGTTGTTATAAATATTAAGTATAGTAATTGTAAAGCAAGATGTATAATTATAATTGAACATTGGAGATTAAGATAATATTAATTTAAATATTTCGAACACACTGTAAGAAAAAAAATTCTTCCGCATCATATAATTGAGAATACTTATTAAATTATTCTTATTGAAATAATTCACAGCCGCAAAAATCGTCTCATTTCCCGAAAAATTATGGAAATTAAAACGTTTCAGTTTTATTTTATTGAAAAACTTTTCTGGTCGCAAATTTGTTTACTCTTTTTAATGCGCATTCTCGAGCGGTCTTTAAATGGCGATTAAATTTTCCAAGAAAACAAATAAAATCGAATAATATGGACAGCGAACAAGTTTGCAAAGTTCTTTTGATCGTTATGTTCAAGTTTGTAGAAAACTTTCCTAAATTACAATATTTTTCTTCAATTTTTATTTTACTTTTAATAATTTGATATAGAATAAATAGCTCGAAGAATAGCTAATAACATAACCATTACATATTTTTTATTCTGTTTATTTAATTTCAACTATAAAAATAATTTGTATTTACTGCGTAAAATACTGACTTTATAAGTAGTGATTGTCTGCAATTTTCCATACATACAACTGTTGGATATATGGACGCGCCTTCTACTCACCTCACCATTTCGACGCTGCTATCTGACCACTTTACCTACTCGTGACGAATCGCTGTAAGTGCTTTGAAAAGTTTTATCTCTGGTTATTAAGATGATTTTAATGAAATTAATGCTGATATTAATATTAGTATATAAATTGTGAATCTTTCGTCAATGTTGGACTGGTAGTTTTTCAATTATAACTTGCTGATCAAAATGTGAATATCTCGCAAATACAGATAGAGACTCATTACTAATACAAAATAATAACAATAAAAAGAGATAAAATTGTAAAATAAATATCCCCCCAAGCGAACATTTGACCCACACTTAATTGAGATTAAGAGCAAAAATTATAATTTTCTTTTTTAACTACATATATCATTGTTATTGGTTCTACAATCCCATATGGATTTTGGTTCGAAATCTGTCGAAGAGGTTTGTTATCCATTCACTCAATATATTCACCATGTTCTGGATCCTAACACACAGTTACTAAACACGCAACCCACGGCGTCAGAAGTGTACCTACATTACTTCACTACTACTCCAGGAAAATTAAATGACTACCTACTTTACGATAGGTACATATTATTAACCTTTTATCCATATGATTCAGCTATTCCTATACAACAAATACAGAAACAATGACGTACAAATTATTACTATATTCTTGAGAATGGTGTAAAAACCAAAATAGCTATCCACTCATGTTTAAACTATATGTATTCGTAGAATTATAAATCAGGATATTTATAAATATATCTAGGTAAAGACCATAGAGTAGTAGAGATTGCAATCTCGGATAGAATTTTTAATTCTGGGATTACGGGATTATTATTTTATAATCTTGAGATTCCAGAATTAAATAAAAACAAGGGATATTTAAGTATTTTTTTAAAATATGTGGATCTGACACTCTTCATAATATTAACCAAAATCTCACAATTTATTAAACATGTTATTACCACGTTTTTTTTTAGCTCGTATTCTTGTTTGTCCGGTGGTTGTTTATCCATTATAAATCTTGCAATCGATTTTTAACTAACTTCCCGACTAGCTAGAAATTTGAAACTTTTAGAATATATCAGAACACGATGCCAATGCATTCTTTTAATACTTTTAGCCATCTTTAAATAGAATTGAATTCATTTTCAGTCAATCCTGTTTTGTATGAAAAGTTATATCGGAAGAAATCCGTAAAAAGTAAAATTTAATACTATTGTTGGTTGCTAAGGGGATGGTCCTAGCAACTAAATTATTAATATATACGTGCGTTACTATGGAAATCAATATGAAATTTCAAAATGACATTTCAGTATTCCATAATATTTATTCAGTACCTATTTCTATCAAGTACAAAAAAAAATATTTATTAATACATAGAATTGTCAAGTTTATATGATTCAATAGAAAATTTAAAAACGTGGTATATAAAAAGTTTTGTTTATCCTGTAATTATTTTTATACCGTAATTCCGAAGAATGAATGGTGTTTTCTGAAATTTTAATATTTTGATTATTATTGTACATCACATGTCGCTGGATAAATGTCGTCATACAGTGGTACCCAAGAGGTGCCTAAAATCTGCTCAATCGACGAACTCATGAAGTACGGTGGATATACGTGGCAGCGTAGAACTAAAAACCGAGAAGAGTGGAGGGAGCTAGAGGAAGCCTTCATCCAGCAGTGTATCGACCCATTCTGATTATGATAATGGTGTACTTTTGTTTCCATACAATTTTTTAATACGAATAATAAAATTTTCGTTGGGTTTTGTTTAAAAAAATGCTGCGACCCTTCGTTATATTCACTAAAATTAAAAAGTCTATTTTTTGTAACTCGCTTGTTTTAATGTTATAAATATACGGTCTTTTTATATGGGTAATTAAGTATAAAAAGCGGCCTTTTTGTGTATATTTGGCCGAAAATAAAATTGTTTGATTAACGTGTGTGGCTTACATTTTATTTTCACTAATAATGTAGGCACCAAATAACTACATGTGCCGAATTACTGCGCCGCGTTTGCCAAGCGCCCTAAGTTACTTGGCACGTTTTGCATGCAGAATAATATTTGCATTATAATATAAATGTTGAATATTTAGGATGCTAATAAATAACCTGTGCGGAAATTTGTACGAAAAAACTTAGCCAAAACCAGCATGTCGATTAACAAAATGAAGAAAAGTTGTGACTCATATAGGGTTACATGTTAATTGTACGTAAAACATTTCGCCGTAGCACAGTTCGCCGTGAGCTTTCTATCGGAAAGAGATGACCGTATACTATACGGTCTCCAATTTTGTTAGATTCAATAGTAATATTATTTCAATTTTCGTAGCTGATTTTGGCAAAATTCATGAATTCAATAATGAAAACCTAACCTAACCTAACCTAACCTAACCTTAGCAAATAACCTAGTATATCGGCTTTTTTTCAAAATGTGTTTGCTGCTGGCTTCCTGTAAAGTGTAAACCGACAAGAACCGTGTTTTATTTAGACATGAATTTTATGTCAATACTATACGACACAAAGAAGTTGTACGAGCTTTAATATACGGCCGTATATTTCCGATACAACATTTCACGGCGTAGTGTGCTACAGCGAACTGCATACGTACAAGTTTCCGGACACGGACTTATATAGGGTTAACAATTAGTAAAATTTACATTTGTGTTCAGTATTGTTTTGTAAACCACACAGTTGTACAGCGTATATAAATTGTTAAACTTTATTACAACAATAATGAATCTATTCGAGCAACGCTTCGGGGATTACGTGAAATTTCCGGTCAAAATAATTGACCAAAAGAGCTTACTATTCATATATAATTTAAATATATGTAATTTAAATTAATTCATTATTAATAGTATTTTTTTAAATTTAAGAATCCAACCTGTCAAAAACATAAATATACTGCTGAAAATATCTATGTTGTAAATCAAAGTGTAGATTAAAATCCAGAACAATCAAGTACACGTCGTTTTCAATAACAAATATTTGCAATTTAAAGCGTATAAATACAGTTAACACAAGAACATAAACCGAATGACCATTTGGTGCGTCGCAACTTGAAACAGGTCCATTATTTCATGAAAAAATTACCTTCAGCAATGATACCTATTTTTGGTTAAATGGGTTCATAAATAAGCACAATTGTCGCATTTGGAGTAATGAAAACTCACGTGGTAAAAAAAACTTTTATATACACAAAAATTAGCAGTTTGGTATGGTTCATGGTCTGGAGGAGTAATTGGACCGTATTTTTTTGAAAACAAAATGCCAATGCCTTTACTGTCAATGGAAAACACTATAGAAACACGATTACTATTTTTTTCTGGCATAAATTAGATGATTTTGATATGGACGATATCTGGTTCGAATATGACGGTGCAACATGCCATACAGCTTGTCATACAGTCAACTTATTGATAGAAATATTTAATTTAATATATCTCTTA
The DNA here is from genome assembly GCF_057557595.1 of Rhyacophila brunnea. NCBI lineage: Eukaryota > Metazoa > Arthropoda > Insecta > Trichoptera > Rhyacophilidae > Rhyacophila > Rhyacophila brunnea. The sequence goes on along the minus strand of NW_028232871.1, from coordinate 33,896,825 downwards.
TTTTATAACCCTTTAGCATAATCAAAAACAATCATGAAAAGAGCTTAATTTCTCAACGTGAGCTTTCAATCATCACCACTGGAAGCAGATATTTCCAAAATCTATTATTGTTAAATCATATTACCCCTCCCCCAGACTCGTAAAGTAAACAAAAACTAATAAGTATTTAGGGATATTCAGCCATTGTGCTCACTCACCAATGCTAAAATATGAAATACAGTTGTTAATTCCCGTTTATATAACAAATTAATACATTCTGACATTCCTGACGTTTTGTACCATATTTGATGCATTCGCTTCACCTACTATGGATTATACCTGAATATTAATATTTTTTTTTATTTAATATGTTCAGTGTCATGTTTTATTATCTATTTTATGAATGAACTTAAATTGAATGGCTAAAAAACATTTCAGAAGTTAGTAGTCCAGAGTTTCGCCAACTTTTTCTGCAATGAAACACTTTGCAAACCCGGAAATTTTAACGGAACACTTGGTTTATTTTGTAGGTTTATTAGCGCAGCTAACCGTTCTGCCAATTTCGGCAACTGTCGTTAAACTGACAAGATTTGTCAGCCGGTCAGTTAAAAACAATATACCCCATCTTTTTCATGCGCACGGTGTGAGAAAAGATGGTCCTCCGCCTGTACCTAGATCATGACCCCCATATCCTGAAGCGGGCCCCCTACTTACCCCTAAGGTTAAAGGCAATATGACAATCTACAGTTGCATATTCCAAATGGTGTTCGAAGTAAAATTTAGGGTATATTTAGCATAGCCCTCATGGGAGCCATGACCTATCTAGATACTTGACGTCATAAACATCAGTGGAGATTGATCATCACTCGCCTATCAATATGAAGTAGATTCTTTAATTTTTGTAGTTTTACTTATTTTACTTCTACTTAGTGGAAGATCTTTAAATGTGTTGCAGTGTATAAAACCTTTCCAAATGGTCGCGGAACACCTATTCAGGTTCGGCAGACCACTGGTGTTCCGCGGAACATAGTTTGGAAAACCCTGTAGTAGTCAATGGGTTAAGCAAAATCTCTATGTAAATAGGCTAAATACTTTCAATAACAATTATAGCGTAAAGTTATTCGTTGATATAAAAATAATTAAAAAAAAAAAATCCACAATGACTATAAATTACTGACATACGGAATTTCTGTTTATGTTAATCTCATATAGATAAATTTCGTTTAGTAGCTATTTATAATAATTATTAACCTATTTTCAATTCAAAGTCAGTGGCGTAGGCTATTTTTTTCATTGTAAGAATGTGCGAGGTATTTAGGCCCAACCAAACAAGCGATCCTACATCTCACCTCGTTAATAGATATTTTTAAATAACGTAGAGGTTATATTATTAACGCCAAAAGCAAGAAAAAATGTTATTATTATTAATAAATACATTCGTATTATGTATCAAATAATATAACAATCACGGGTGATTAAATAAATTTAATAAAAAATGTGTATTTTCGAATCTCATGTATTCACCATATTATGGTTGACATGTTCTGCCCATCTAACCCACAGCACATTAATTTGCATAGAGTATCATCAAACGTCATTACACCCACGGTGGCCGCGCGGCATAAGCGTTGGACTATCAAGCTGTGGGTCTCAGGTTCGAATCCTGGGTCTGACAAGTACACATATTGTTTTTCAGTTTGTGTGTGAGTCAGGGTATGGACCTAATAGGTTGAGCAAGTGGCTGACATACATTTCTCGTAAAAAACAAAATCTGTTAATACAAACCTCTACTCTGTGGAGGCCCATATGATCCTATTAGGATTGGACATGGTAAAAAAAAAAATCATCAAACTAATACATGAGTCATTCTGTTTCAGTGTAAACTTTTCATTCCGTTACACTATAGCAGTATAAGCGAACCTTTTTATGAGTGCCAAAATATTCGTAATAGTGAGTGGCGTGCCAATGGCTAATATTGGAGGAGAATGTATTTATAAATAATTTATTTTTATAACCTTACAGAAACATGTATTTTTTATTTCCACCCTGCCGTATCCACATAACTTGATAAAGTTTAGAGTATTTAGTAAAGATTAGTAATAATAAAAAATAATTTTCAATACGATATTTGTTAATATGCAATAATATGACACATTTGTGAACACTCAATTAAATGCGATGCTTATTCTTATACGAGCAGAAGAGTTGACTAGTTAAACACACATATTCATTAGAAAAACAAAGATGATATTTCTGAATTTACAAGTAGAAGGTATAACCAACCAAAATATCATGCTGGTGAGAAAAGATGATGACATGACATGATGACAAGCGATTTACATCAGATACTTGTTTTAAAGAAATTAACAACTTAAAAATGCTCCAGTGAAAAATTATTTAAATGCGACTGTCATACATTTACAATTAAAACCTATGACCAACCAAAAATATTTCTTCTTCTTCTACTTTGGCCATATCCGCCCCTTAACTGGAGCATATGGACACCACGCGGCGCCTCCAAGAATCTCTGTCGCTCACCAGTCTTCTTGCTTCGTTCCAGATCCAACCAGCATCCCGTAGCTCCGCAGTATACAATCTGTAGATTGTATTTAGCGCCCTTCCAGGACGCCGGAATCTGGTCGGCTTGAAGAACAGGCAAGCCAGGTTAGAGTTCTCTTCTGGCATCCGCAGCAAGTGGCCGAGCCAGGTCCAACGTCGCCTCTTCACTTTCAGCATGATGATAGGCTGCTTGGTGCGTTCTCTTATCTCCTCGTTGCTCCTAAAGTCATACCACCGCACACCCAGTATTCGTCGCAAACATATTTATATTTACTGGTGACAAACTATTGAAACCAAATGATGACTATCTGGCCGACTCAGGCTTTGTGATGAAGAATACCCAAAATCCTCTTGTAAAAAATGCAAATTTATTTTTAAATAAAATTGATTTCATCTAAGATTCTTTCGCATGTCAGCAAAATTACTGCGCGTGTCACACGCGTACCGTAGGTTCGCCACCATAGAACTATAGCATTGTATACTTAATAATATGTAGAAACATTGAGCCTTGTGTAATACTGGGATAGTGCCCAATATAAGTTCAAACTACGTCACTGTTCGAACCATAAACAATCTAAAACCGATATTGATTGAAAAGCCACAGATTGAATATAAGCATTCCGATCGAGTTCTATTCCAAGCCTACACAAACACACCGAATTAATTGGGCAATACTATTGAAAGACGGCTATGATATTTACAGTGCCAATAATTGACTTTGTGGTATTTTGGTTGACCACAAACTACGTACCTACAGTTTACAAAATTGTATTATGTCAATATTTCATTGAATCAATACCCAATCTTTGTTCAGGTGTATAAGAGGTGTAGTTGATATAATTATGTTTGGTCAACTACCTTCGTATTATTTTATATTCAGACAGTTGCTTTTTTATGTGAGATGTGATATTGTATGGACTGCATTTAAGGAAACAAGCGTTGGTATATATATCGTTTTGTTTTTATTTATCTGGTACAAATACACTGGCGATAATACACGACAAGATAGCATGAAGGTATATTAAACTGTGTTTTACGTGTAAAGGTTTATCGTGATCCATTTACCTCGATATTTTGGAAAAACTGAGTGCCCTTTTAACCTCTATATAAATATTGAAGGTCTCTAGACAATTGTCATTTCCGACTCGCTATTGTCTATGCTCTAAACATGAGGAATAACGTGTCTCTTTTAGAGTTGGGTAAAACCTCTACAAACGCACCAATGGCTCTTTTTTTTGTTTTGGTGTATTATAATTTATAATGCATCAAAGGGCATTTGATTGTTTGGAACTGTATTTCAAATCAAATTTATTTATTTTACATATAATGAACATAATAAATTACAAATTCAAAACGTTCACGACATGGCATAAAATAAGTGTTAACAATTTATAAAAAATAAAAATAAAGATAAATGTGACTTAATAATACAATAAGTAATAAAATAAGAAATAAAATAAAACAACAAAAATAAAAGTAGATGGAAGCACACAGAGTGAACTATCGATAGACCCTATCTTAAAAACTTATAAAACAACGTCCATCTAAATTCACCTCACGTAAGTGGAATATATCAATATCCGAAGCGATTTCATTAAACATGGCTATTTGCCTCCCAATTGGCATCACTAATGGCAGATTAGTTCTGCACTATGGGAGAACAAACAACGGATGCCCTCGATTCCTAAGGTAATTATCAGAGACACACAAGCCAACACCACCAAGAATGGCAGAGTTCACATTTACGCCGCGTATAAGTCGAAAAAATATATACTTAGCTAAATAAAAATCCCTTCTAAATTTTTAACTACAGTATGTAAGCATACCTAAGAAAAAGTCAGTCGGATAGAGCCACGGATAATATCCATACAGCCGAAAGTAAAGGAGTCTCAAAAATTTCTTTTGGACTCTATCCACCATAAGGCCGTACTTTAACTGATGCGGGGCCCAAACGATAGACCCACTCTCAAGTCTGCTTCTAACTAAGGAGTTATAGAGAATTTTTAGTACTGTAACATCCGAAAAGACCCGGAAAGTACGCATAAGGTACTTCTATATATGTGGCTTCCAGTACACCTTACCTGTTTCACAAAAAGCTATATAACAATCACTACATAAAGATAAATAGTAAATAACGTATTTTCTGAAAGTTTCCAAACCGAAAAAGGGAGGCCGTTAGGAATATACCCTTAGTTATTCAATATATTATATGGAATGCATATAATGCGAACATTCTAGATAATTTGCAGAGGAAAAGCGTTTGCGTGTTGGACCAACCAAGTGAATGATACTTGGGGTAGTTAGTATTCATTCTGTCCTGAGAGAAGCAGATGACCGAAAGGGGTTAAGAGTTATGGTCACGCGAAAGTTGACTGCATTTCAGCTTGGTCACGATTCTTAACCATGAGGGAGCGACCGAGAAGAAAAAATAGTATTTATACAAAAAAGATGTTAGTAGGTACAACATAATAATTTTATATAATATGAAATTTTATTGTACTGTTTCAAATTGATTATGATTTTTTCCTCTGTCTTCTGAGGGTAATATTTGCTATCTATTAGATAATATCTATATTTTTTATTTATTATTTTTTATATATTATGTGTTTTTATTTAGCTCATTTAATTAGAATCACTTCCGAACATACATTACTTGAAAACACCTCAGATATATATCCACTAGACTAGGCATGACACCAATGGTTATACGGGTGCAAATCCTATCAAGTTTCGTATTTTTTTTCAAATATGATTTTTTTCTAGTGGCTATATATTTGAGGTATTTTCAAGTTATGTATTTTCATTATAATATGGAATGTTACATTCTCAAAATCTTGTGAATTATTCATTGAATAAAATAAATGATTTATTAAGAATCACTTCTTTTTCAATTTTAATCTCATGTTGTGAACGTCCTGAATTCTGATTTGTAATATACAAGTAAGCAGCACTATTTCTTCCCATGAATGGGAAGTAGGTGGAGTTAATGTATTTATTATCTATTTTCGTTATGGCGAACATTATTTATATCGCACCTGCTGTATCATCTTGTTTTTATTGGTGCTCCTTTGACTATTTCTTGTTTCCTTAAGCCATTGAACGGTAGTGAAACAATGTGGTACATGTATAATCATCGCTAGCCGGTATCTATTCACAGCTGGATGAAGGCCTCCTCTAGCTCCTTGGACTTTTTTGCCACCTACGTCCGCCGAACTATAAACATACCACTTGAGCGTGAAGTTTGATGGTTTTGACAGAAAATATGACGTAGTTAAAGCGACGCCGAGTGGGAAAAAACGATGCAATAGGCTTCATGTAAGGGGAGTCAGAAATAATAACGGTATCAGTAATTAAATTTAACCTAGGTAATTCGTACGCATACGTATTCCACGATGGCCGTGTGGCTTAAGCGTAGGCCTATAGTGTCGTGGGTCCCAGGTTCGAATCCCGGGTCTGGCAAGTGTACACAAATTGTTTTTCAATTTGTATATGAGTCAGAGTATGGACTTAATAGGTTGAGCAAGTGGCTGACATTCATTTCTCGTAAAAAAAATCTGTTAATACAAAATCTTCACTTTGTAGAGGCCCATATGATCTTATTAGGATCAGATATCGTAACACAATTTGTACGCAATCTGCGCAATTTCAAGGTTAAGCTGTTCTATTATAGGTAAATTTGTCGCTTCAGTGGATTTTAGAGCGTAGAGTATAGCTACATAACTTTGCACTCTAGCTCTAGGATGAAAATGGTGTAATATATTATCTATTTATTTATTTTTTGCTACATATGTTAATACAAGTTAATATCATTTGATCTAATTTTATGCGAGATAAGCAAGCAAAAAGGCATATTAGTGTAGTAAACTATACTCTACCTGTGGTCATTTTGTGCGCTTTGACTACTACAGAATTATTTGTCCAGTGGTTGTTCATTCGCCGAGCGATATTCTAGCCCATTGATATTACAGTAGCTTGGCGAGTCGGCGACCGTACTTGTATAACTTTTATTAATAATAATATTTGATTCATAATCAATCAATTTGTCGCATGCGATGCGTTTTTTAAACCGCGCTAAAATATGTATGAGCTCCTCTACTATATTTTAAATATATTCCCGTATAGTCAGCTATTTCTGTTGATTCCAAAAAAAATTGATCTTAGAAAAAATCGCGCTTATCAATAGATAGGTTGTCACCACTCACCGATAAGGAATCTTTCGTGAAGCTTTTTCATGCAATTTCAGCCCCAGGTGCCGTGAGCAGTCTCATTTCCATACGAATTAAATTTAAAGACATTCAAATCCATTAACGTAAAACTTGTAAATATAGCTACAGCTGTGTCAATTTCGCAAACCCTTAATTTGGTGTGTCACTATTAAACTAATTTCAAAAACACATTATATGGAAAACCCTTAGAAACTAATACCATATTTACACATGACGAGTTCTTGACCGGGACAGTTAACTCGGTCCAGTATTTGATTATAAGTAAGTAAGTGTTATTCACAATTGATGTTTTTATTTAATAAAACGCAATTTTTTAATAGTACGTATTCCACTTTTAATTAGGACAGTTGAAAATGTCCCACTGAGGCGGACGAAACCGGTCCTAATTTATTAATTAAAAGTTGAATAATTACTATTAAAAAATTGCGTTTTATTAAATAAAAACATCAATACAATGCAGTTCCACCATGAATTGACAGTTAACAAAATAAAAGAAGTTATTCACAATAATACACCATGTACAATGTAATAAAATAAGCTAGATATTAGAAAAAAATATTATGTATTCTCAAACCTAAAAATATTTAGAACTTAAAAACTTTAAAAAAAATACTTTAAAAAGAAATACTTGAAAAAAATAAAACAATAATAATTTTGAACATTATTTTCATGAGAAGAAAGATTGAATACAGATTTATTATTTTAACTAAAATTTAATGCTGAAACGAATTTTGTTAATGTTAAATATTGTGTAGAGTGTATTATCATTATTTTTTCATTCATGGCATCCAATAATCTGCTACGAATTATGGTAGGTACAATTTAATTAAGATTTTTTCTGCACTCTTGAGACGTCTAAAATTTCAATAACTTCGAACAATTTTTAAAACTTAAATTTTCTAGTAAAAAACTTTTTACGACACAGCCCATTTGGGCAATTAAAAAGTTAATGAATAACTTTTAACTTTCGACAGTCCCAGTTTAAAATTTGGTAAACGTTTTAATATCCTTTGTTTAGATTTAGCCAGAAAATTAGTCTCATTTAAACTAAATTAATGACATTATTTCGTAGTGTCAATTAAATTAATTAAAGAAACCATTTCTTTTATTCAAAGAATAATTCACAAGATTTTATAATGATATTGAACATACTTGTTCCTTACATTAAGTGAATTATTCGTTGAATAAAATAAATGGTTTATTAAATTATTAGCTAGTCCAAGTACGTAAATTAAATACTTGGAGTAATCCGTGACGTCGGTTAGTAATTAAGGCAATTAATTAATACCTATACAAATACCGACAGGCAACATTATAACTAGGGATTCCAATCCCGGGATCCCGAGCTAATTTCGATACCTATGAATCCCGAGATTGATAAACATAATCCCGAAACCTTCGGGATTGATTTTTTTATATTTTTTTATGGAAAATAAAATAAAAATTAAAAGAAAAAATACTTTTAATATCAAATAACTACACTATAAATAAACTGAGTTTGAATGAAGTTTGATGATTTATACCCATGTGTAAGTTGCCGATTTATTTTATTTTTTCACATAAATTAATAAAAATGATAAAATTGGAAAAAAAACAATGCTTCTCACTATTAACAAAGTAATTGCACCATGATCTTATACGTTTTACGGCAGTTTCATATTTGGCTGACTAATTAGATTAAAGGCCATAAGCACACCATGATTTGCTTTACTATTTTAAATCTCGCTAATCCATTCATTAAGCCTTTATTATCAGAAACAGCAATCTCATATTAAATTTACATTATTATTTATATTACAATATTATTTACTCCATTCAACTTATGTATTTCCAATATTGAACGTATACAATATTAACAATAAATGTCTTAAATAGTATAAATTATACTAGATTTATTTTTGATCGATTTCATTGATTGATTTCGATTGATTTCAATGTTATTTGTAAATATTAACAATGGAAAAAATGCCTATCCCGGGATTGTCAAATTGTAATCCCGAAATCCCGGGATTAGAATTTTGGCTCGGGATTGGATTCCCTAATTATAACGCAATTTGGTAAACATTTAATGTAAGAACTACTAGTTAAAATTATCATAATTAAGTAGAATACCCGTAGCTTAATTAGTTAATGCACATTGGCGCGATACCAGTGGTTATACGGCTTCAAATGCCGCCAGGTGTCGTATTTTTTTTTATGAAAAAGGGAGATTTCTTCTAGTATATATGAATATTTGAGGTATTTTCAAATGATCTATGATATATTTAAATATTTTCTGTAATTAATTGTTATAAAAATTTAATTTTGATTGTAAGTGTACCGTGATCCACAGTCTTTCTTTATTAATTGGACAAAATTATTGATTTTCTAATTCTTACGCTCAACTATTAGTGTTGTGACCGGTAGAAGGTCTAATAAACTATACAGACTGAAAATTATCCTAGTTTTCATTTACGGCAAGTATTTTACAAGAAAATTCCTGATTTTACAAATATGACAAAAATGCTGAATTCATACATGTATATTTTTTATCTAAAATGTTTTTCTATATTTCGTCAGACTAGGCGAAATTTTTGACAAGTTTATTTTTATATACATTTTTGCTTTTTTCTACGTCATATAATTTTGCAACGTGTCAGTGTTGTTTTACCTATATAGCTGGATGTTTGATTGATCTACTTTTATGGTTCATTCAATACTGACGTTTGGCTTACAAAATACTAAAAACCTACGATAAAGAAATTATGTTTTATGCACTGATAAGAACGTCGTGATAAAAGTAACGTTGCTGAAATTGCATTTTCGAAACGTACCGTAATATTATACTGTCATGTTCAGCTATATCAACTGGCGACTGAAGACTACTTTTTAAAAATGGATTTATCATTTGGTGCTCATTACATATAAATTTTGTTTTACGATACGTGTTTCACTCACCTTGTGAGCTGAATCAAGTAAATAGTAAGTAGTTAGTTTTAATGTTGGTAATCTCCATTTTTACTTTTTTAAATATATTTTACAACGTTTTTCTTAGCTCGTATCCTAATTTGTCCGGTGGTTTTTTGTCCGGTACAAATCTTGCAATCGATTTTTAATTAACTTCCCGACTAGTTAGACATTTGAAACTTTTAGAATATATTAGAACACGATGCCAATGCATTTTTTAATACTTTTAGCCATCTTTAAGTAGAATTGAATTCATTTTCAGTTAATTCTGTTTTGTATGAAAAGTTATTTCGACACCATTATCGGTTGCTAGGGGCCTGGGGTCCTAGCAACTAAATTATTAAAATATACGTGCGTTACTATGGAAATCAACATGACATATCAAGTACATTTTTTTTGATCGTTTAAGCTAGTCGAGTCAAGTTTATATGGTTCAACAGAATTTAAAAACGTTGTATTTAAAAAGTTATTTTTATCTTGTAATTATTATATTTTATGACTACCTTTAAACATGGTTTTATATTAATTTTAATAAGATAAAAATACATTGATATATTATTTTACTATTTGTTTTTTTCTAATTGCTTACTTAATATATAGTTTGCAAATCGAAAATATTCAAGCTGCAGTCCTAAATGTGTTTGGCGTTTTTTGCGATTATTTCGGAATATGGAGGTTACTTTGAAACTAAATGTGAGTTTGTATAATATTGGGGTGGATAGGGTGCTATATAAAAAAGGAAAAGTATAATTGACAAAATTACAATTTATAATTGAATATGTGGGTTGAAATTTTTAATGGAAAATCGTGAAAATAAGTATTTAAAATATTTGTGATATGTTATTATTTTTTATTTTTTATTTGTTTCTACGAAATCTGAAAACACCCACTAAAGCCTACAACAAACTCGTGCTAAAGTGACTAACTTTAATTGAATTGTATATATTTACGATCATTTAGTTAAGTGGTTTACAAATTCTAAAAAATGTTACTTACATAGACGTCTCATTATCCGTAATATTGTATGCTCGTTGCGTCTACCCGATATAGATCCAATAGCAGTGCTTGTATGAAAATATTGTTATAGGTACTGTGTAATGTAACTGTTATCAAAGGTTTATTACTTCCTTAACATTTTTTTCAATAAGATATTTAAAGTATAATTATTTTTTATGGACAAATACCACATTTTTTATAATTATCATGAATTACGCCATTTTAGTCAGTTGGCAGGATCTCATTGAATTTGCCTTATAATAGTCTTGCACGAAAACAGGTTTTCTATTAGTCTCATATAGAAAGGCAATAATTGCGCCCATCACAATTATTTCGAATTTTGAAATATTCTACTTTTGTGACGGCGTGTTTAAGTGAGCATAGTAATATAGATTATGTATTTATATAACTACAACAATGAAGACAATGAGATTAAACGATATTAGTATATATTATATTAACAAGTATTAATATATACTAACATCGTTTTATCTCACTGTCTTCACTGTTGTAGTTATTTACTCACATATTTATGTTGTGAACATCTTGAGCTTTTAATTTGAAATATTAACTCATGTAAATAAATAATCATAACAAATGCAGTATACCTATTTCAAAAGGGCATATGAGAAATATCTGAGGATACCATAAAACTTTTAATTTAAATTTGTAATATTGCAAAATGTGAAACATTTATAAAAATTAAAAATATTATTGAAAAAGAAGGTTTATTCAGTTTATAAAAAAAAATTGCCTCGCACTTTATATTTTTTTCAATTGCTCTCATGTAATGTTAAAAATTTGTACTTATATACTGTTATGGCTTAAAAATTTTGATATCAACTAGTTTACTATATTAGAATCTGTATTACGAAATAACCTACATGTAATTTAATGATCAAAGTTTCTACAAGTAACATTTTCTTATATTTAGGCTCCGTTTCTATACAAGATTTTCCATACGATTACGAATTTGGTTTACATATTCTCAAAGACTTACACCCGTAAATACAGTATTATATTTTTACAGATGTTATTTATATGAACGCACCAAAAGAAAAAGGGTGAACGATTTTTGAATTACAAATATTGTATCGCATAATGGTATTTTTGCTTCAAATATTATTTATGTGTTTTTTATTCATTTCTACTGAATTTAGATAAAATTCACGTAGATACGTCATATTTTTGTTGGCTTTAGTAAGTTGCCCTTTTGCCCTTCATAAATATGTATTAGTCTATACATTACATTATGTAATTTTCAAACGCAAACAAACCTGCTTTGAAAAAATCAATATTTACATAATAATTATGTACATTTTTTTATTCAATGTTGAAAAACACAAGATTCAAAATACATTATTTTGGGGGGAAAAATAAGCTGTATTCCCTGTTATTTATAATATACCTACCCATTGATTTTTTCAATTTTGAACCGAATAGGATTCAAAATCACATTATTGACAATTCGGACGAGCGGTCTTATTCTTTAAGCTTAGTAATCAATCCGTAGGACTCATACAAATAATTACTAATAATTTTAATTGATAAAAGTTTTGTACTATTCGATTTATTTTTTCGAGTATTTTTTTTCGATCCAGGTTTCGCCTTTCAGTATCATTGTGCATTAAACGCATTCACCAATGGCAAATCCAAGCCTACACACATTACAATATTTGTTTTTCGTTCATAAAACAACTTCAAACAATAAAATAATGTGAAAATACTATATACTTAAGACTAAGTAAAAAGCAAGTATAAAAACTTGTGTGGAAAATTGGAAATATCGCAAGGTGCATTATATAACCATTATCAATACAGTTAAAATGTGCATTAAAATATTATTAATAATAATTAATCAAACTAGGTAAAGTGTTAGTAACTAAATAAAATTATAAATGTCTTTAAATATATTAAATTAATAATAACATACTGTGTAAGGTATTTCAAAACTAGCCAAGGAAAAGCGACCATCTTTGGAATTTAAATTTAGTCAATGCTATATTACTAAGGTTGATATTCATATTATATCCATAAGCCCTTTCAAATTACTCGGTGTTAAATTTAACCAATTTATAGATACAGTTCAAATTCCATCGCCATTTCCCAAATCCAAAATGCCTTGCTTTTCCGATATGCTTTCAACCTAAATTAGATGATCAGCTTTTCCAACCACGTACATAATAACATATTGTGTCTACATACTAGGGATGTGCGATTAAAATTGAAAATTTGGTCTCAACTCTACCTAACCTAACAATGTAATCGATACTGTTTGAGAAGTATAATCAAAATAATCTATGGCATTAGGAGTTGAGAACAAAGTTCCCTTTAATTTTTCCATTGTGTTTGCGGATCATAACAGCATCTGAGCAGTTAATTTTGTACAAAACACAGTATGTTGAAAAATATTCACACTCTATGCATAAATAAACGTACTCGTCCAATTATTATGCCACGAATGAAAGTACATTTATATAAATTGAGCATGTTTGCTATAATTGCGCTAAGAAAAGATGACATTGCTGATTTACTCTCTCGTTTAAACAATATCGATGAAACAAAAATATAAATAATTATTTTGTGACGATATTCATCATGTGAGAAATAAGCCTGAATAACCCGCAAAGATTGATAGGTGTAATAAGATATTGTTGATTGTTTAGTCTATTGCAGCATCCGGCACCGTATGCCACGAGTGCCACTAGGTGGCACGCAAAAGGATTTTTGGTGGCATGCCTCGAAAATGACGGTTTATTAAAATTTTCGGTACTTTTAAAACTGTACCATAATATTATATGATGATACACCTTTAAACATTGAGTACATATGAGTACCTTGGTATCAAAGTGGGACATAAGCCATTTACAAAATTTTACAGGAGACTGACAAACATGTATGAAAAGTGACCGTTTTTCATATAACATACCAACTTTAAACTCAAAAATCTCTATGAAAACTACCGTTTTTGATACTTTTAGTGGATTTTTTGAAAAGAGCATCACTTGCACTACCATAATCAATTAAAACATGAATTTAGTGGGAGGTGGCGTATGTCCCACTTTGATACCAAGGTACTCATATGTTGATTTAGAGTTAATCTAATTAAACAATTCTGAAATTAAACTTCAAAACTGCCAGAGATGAAATTATGGAAATTCAATTCAAGATAATTTCTTGACATGATAACTAAAACGGGGAATGAACTTCCAGACAGATTTTATTGTATGGAAAAAGTTGCATTCGATCTTCTAAGTGTTTACTACTGTCAGCAAACAACATTCTCAGTTATGAAATATATTATAAACCCGTATCGAAATCGTTTAACTGAAGACACTTTGGAAATTTGTATAAAAAGTTTAACCAACTATTGAGGTGTTAGTTTCCAAAATTGAACCTCAAGGCAGTCACTAATGTTTAAATATTGTAATTTTTATGATGTTTTCATGTATCGTGTATTATTATAGTCAAATAAAATTGTCTTACAATAGATTTACTAGTTTTATTTCAGCGGCACGCGGAGTGTCCAGTACTTTGAATTACCTGTTTTGTGGCACGCCAATGCATTTGGGTTGCCGACCACTTGTCTATTGCATAATACATTCTAAAAACATCTGCTAAAAACAATCAATTGTGTGGACATTTTTTTTTTAAATGTACACACACCTTAGAGGGAACGTTGGTTATGAATTACTATTAGCGAAATATAAATAATCTATTCCTATTTTATCGGCACCTTATTATTACCTATTTTATCGGCACTTTATTATTTCACCCATGACGGCCGCGCGGCTAAAGCGTCGGCCTATAGCGTCGTGGGTCCCAGGTTTGAATCTTGGGTCTGGTAAGTATACGTCACACTGTTTTTTCAATTTGTGTATGAGTCAGAGTATGAACCTAATAAATTGAGCAAGTGGCTGAGTTCCGTTTCTCGTAAAAACAAAATCTGTTAAAATACAAACCTCCATCCTACTAGGATCGGACATGGTCGGGAAGAAAAAAATTTATCGGTGTGTATTGTTAATTAAAAGCTTTAATTCTGGATAAAATTATAGTACCTACCTATTTGATTATATATAAAAAATTATTTATATATTTATTATTTAAAAAAAAAAAAAAAAAAAGGATGTTGCATTGTTTTCAAGAATCGATCTTCTAGAAAAAGAACGTCCCTAGTACATACCTACATACAAGATTTTAAATTAAGTCAACATACATATTATTATATAGGCAGGCAAGAATTTCCTTACGTTGTTATAATTGATAATATAATTTTACAAGCTATAATTCACATTACAAGTACAGATTTAAGGCATTAAATTGCGTTAAGGTGAAGGCTGCTGCGATCGGTACTATATCAGGCGTTTTATTACGTGTTAATGGTACGATATCGTATGATAATTTTGTAATAATATCGAATATCGCTACGTTCCAGTTTCGATTAAGGCACTTTACAGATGTTATCTACTTACGAACGGTTGTAAATGGGTGCAATTATAGAGATAAGATTGTGCAATAGTCATGTTGAACACTATATTATGGTGGATTTTGTACGATAATAAAATTTTGGAAGTAAGTGAATATCACATTCATAATTTAGGACAAGCTCAGAAAAATCTCATATGCATAGTCGTTAGGAAATTCCTGTCACATTAATAATGGCTCGGTGCAATGAGTGCAAATTCGTTTACCATTCACTCCATTTTTTTGTGGATTTTTTTAAAATAGGCGTATTTCTGATTTTTTTATTGTGTGTTCAATCAATAATATTACGAAATTAACTATTTGTTAATTTCGTCGTAATTAGATAGAATACCCGTAGCTTAATTGGTTAAGCACATTGGCGCGAATCCACTAAAATAATCAATAATTAGATAATTTTAAAAAAAAACTGTGGCGTTTAATCACATATTACGAGGGTGGGTCAATAAGTCCTTAGAAAAGCCAACAGGTGGCGCGACTAGTACTGTAAGCGGTTTGTTTTCATGCAGCGGCACTACCGATTCAGTATGCTGCGAAGTTTCAATCAGATTGGTCGGGTTGTTGTGTGTTTCTCGTACATTTAAAAAAAAAATTTGCTTGTGGAAAATGGAAAAATGGAAAATGGAGAAAATTGAGTTTAGAGCTGTTATTAAACATTTTAATATAAAAGGGTTAACAGCAAAGGAAATAAAAAATGAGTTGGATTTAGTTCACGGCATATCTGCTCCTTTACTTGCAACTATTTATAACTGGTTAAATGAATTTAAACGTGGTCGTACATCAACAAAGGATGAACCACGCTCAGGACGTCCTGTAGAGGTGACTACACCAGAAATGATCAATAAAATCCACGATATGGTGTTAAGTAACCGAATATTAAAGTTGAGTGAGATAATTGAGGTTACAGGGATCTCAAAAGGTAGCGTCATTTCTATTTTACATGACAAATTGGGCATGAAAAATATTTCTGCAAGATGGGTGCCGCGTTTGCTCACAGTCGACAATAAACGCAATAGGGTGGTGGCCTCTAAAGCCCTGTTGTCGCTCATGCAACGCAATCCGGATGAATTTTTTCGTCGCTTTATGACTGTAGATGAAACATGGATACACCACTATACTCCCGAGACGAAAGAACAGTCAAAGCAGTGGATTGCGAAAGGCGAACCATGTCCAAAGAAGGCGAAAACCGTAAAATCAGCTGGTAAGGTTATGGCTACTGTATTTTGGGATGCACGTGAAATTATTTTCGTTGACTATTTGGAAAAAGGAAAAACAATAACAGGGGATTATTATGCATCTTTATTGGACCAGCTAAAAAACAAAATTGAAGAAAAACGGCCTCATTTAAACAGGAAAAAAATCCTCTTTCATCAGGACAATGCCCGTGTTCACACATGTTTACGATCAATGGCTAAAATTGAAGAATTGAAGTTAGAATTGGTCGACCACCCACCGTATTCGCCAGATTTAGCCCCCAGTGACTTTTTCCTTTTCCCAAACTTAAAAAAATGGCTAAGTGGACAACGTTTTTTTTCAAATGAAGAAGTCATCGATCGGACAAATGCTTATTTTGAGGACCTTCCGAAAACTTATTTTTCTGACGGTTTAAAAAAAATTGAGAAACGTCTAACCAAGTGTATTGAGCTCCAAGGAGATTATGTTGAGAAATAAAAAAAAAATACAAAAATAAAAACTGTTTTAATGCTTTTTTCTAAGGAATTATTGACCCACCCTCGTAATAAATATAAATTGTTCTTAAAAATAAAAATATTTTTTATATAATATTTTTTTATGTGTATAAATGTTTTGAAAAATACGTAATTTAAGCTCATCACTCGATTTTATGTCGTCAGTGAGTTTAAGAAATTAAATCGTATTAGTGAGTCAGTATCTTTAGTATGTACCTACCTATTCATCAGTAGTAATATCGTATTATCTTCTTATTTCCCGTAAGTATACCTGACAAGAGTATTCTTTGTCTTTGATCTCCACAACCTACCTCTTTCCAAAAGCCACCCTTTCCCACTGCTATACATCTGAGGGGTTTTCAAATTATGTATATTCTTATGTTCTTTATTTTAAGTCGTATTGTGAACTTTTTGAATATATAATTAATCACATTCACGGTATTATGTAAAATAAATAATTTTGAATTTGAAGAAGACCTCTCGTGATTCCCTGATTTTCTCTCACAAGAGTGAAGTTTCCTTTAATAACATCATTTTCTTGATTACTCTAATGCACCGATGCTTATTCACTGCTTCACCTTCCCTGAAACCTTCATAAACTACAAAATTTCAGAATCTATATAAGTCATTTATTATTATTGAAACCAGTTCCTTTATTTTGTATCTATATTTTATATCTGTCTGTAATTTATTTTGTGCTCTATTCAAAGAATTCGTAGGATTTAGCATCAACACCACATTTCAAAAGTATCAAGTGAATTGAATTCTCTTGCGTTCAGGATCTAATAACCAGCTATTAACATACTCATGAATAGTCTGGAGTATCGTGCCTAAAATTTGGGTAAATATAATATTGAATTTTTTATTTGATATCGTATATGTTTCTCAAGCCTGTTAAATATTCTGAGAGGGTATCACTTTTGTTAAATTAGGTTAATTTAATGACTAGATGTCTGCATTTAGACCTTAAAATAAAAAAATGTTAAAAAAAAGGAAATATTCATTATTTTTTAGAACGAATACTCTAGTATTTTAAATATACATCCAAGGACTGAATAACAAGCCTTGAACCATACATACATAATTCAAAAGAGGGTGTGGGTCAAAGTTCGAAGACATAAAAGAGCTCTGTTTAATCACGAAAATTACAAGTAGATAGCAATTATTCAGTTCTTTGACATAATTAAATTCCGGGTAAATTCATAAAAACACAGTAGGTATAAAAAGAGTGAAAGCTTTTTCAGTGAATAAAACAGAAACTTTTCCCGGTATTTTTTTAAAAGTACTGAATTCAACAGCTGCCACTTACAAGCTTGATTAGTTTTGTGTTTTTTTCCATCTCAAAAGGTCAGTTTATAAAACATAAGGCGGTCATATACGTACAGTTTTGTAAGAGGTTGAACATGCCAGTTAATACGTAATGGCGGCCATACAGTTATTTGGTAGTTTGGTAGATAATCTGCTGCGCCCATAGACGGACACTTTTCGACCTGTCAGATGTGTGCCATGTTCAAACTGCCAGCGACCCCCTGCTCCCGTGTTTTTGTAAAACAGTTGGAATTTCAACTAGCCGAAAGTTATCGGGTGACGTTAGATGTTGGTAACGTAAAGTAGAATATACCGCGCGATACAACTTCGGCTGGTGTTGCTTGTTATAAAATACAAATTCATTTATTATTAAAAATGTAATAATATTATGTACGCCGAAATCGCAAATATTATATTTTATTTATTTTTACGAGAGTAAAACAAAGTAATAGTTATTTATGTAAACATATTATTTTATACAATATAATATAAATGTTAAAATGAAAGTTATTGTGAAAATATAGACTAATAACTCAATACTCGAATTTTATTTATTGTATGTAGTGAATATTAAAAATTATTAATTTAAGACGTTCACAACATAAATTAATATACCTAATTGTGAATGACAATGTCGCTAAATCTAAATAAAATTTAAGTACCTATATATTTTAATAATATCATAGTAATTAATTATTATACTGATGATTGATGTAAATATAATTTTATGGCATGTTTAAATTTATTGTATATAAAATCAATACATTTATAAATATTACCGTTTTCTTACTTAATTAATAACCCATTAAAGGGAATAATTTATTCAAAAGAAAAGATTATATTTTATATTTACACGAATGTGTATAATATTGTTTCGGTGAATCGATAAAATACACAATCCACTAGCGAAATCATGATTTATTTTACCAACGTCATAGGTGTGTATTTTATGTCAATTTGTTTCTAATAAAAACAATTATAACCATAATAAATTCAAAGTAAAATTATTCGTGTATCATCGTTCAAGTATACCCTACCTAAAACTAATTGAAACAATACCCCTGTGTAATATCTCCGCGAACTTAACCTCCATAGTTTTTGACACTTGCTCTGCCACAGACAATAACTGTAGCACGTCTGTTGACAGTTCGACAGATTTAAATGGGGTAGTTAAACTGATCTGTGGTGTGGCCACTAACGTACAGTTATTGAACAGTTATTGTCTGTGCCATGTTCAACCTGTTACGAAAACTGTACGTATATGGCCACCTATATTCTCAAACATGATTAAAAATACACAAGAGAGAATAATGACCCCTATTAATAATTTATAAATAGCTTTAGAATGACAATTTATAAATACAAATATGAATGACATACATAAACTCATAAAAATCACAGTATAATAATAAAATATTAGTTAAATAAACATTTTTTTTAAATGTTATCATTTGACAAAAAATATAAAATAGGTAAATAAAAATGAAGGTATTGACCATGTCAACAGATGATATTCCAAACTGAATGAATCCTTAGTATTGTCAAATAGACAAATAATAAAACTGTGTATATATAAAAAAAATGTTAATATTGTATTATATTATTATTTTATGGAAAACAAATCATTCAAATTGGCCAATTATACCGAATTCAAAATGGCAAAAAATCTTTATTTTTCGAAACATCATAAAACGAAGCAAATAAATAATTGAGAGGTCATATTATTCTCCATATTTCTTCCCTACCATTTACATCTCTAAAATGAATATGACTTGATGGCGCAAAAGCTGTTTTAGGTAAAATTGAAAGTAGATACGACTGTCCATCATGTATTTTAAAAAGTAATTTGAATATTTAAAATGTTAAAAATAAATGCAAAAGAGTTCTGCGTTTCAAAATTTCAAGTTTTAACAGTGTAACAGCTAGTAACTACTTTTAACAGTGTAATATAAAATACATGTTTTTGATATGAGAAGAAAAAACGAACCCAATAACGTTGGGGTAAAAACGTAAGTTAGTAAGTAAAGTAAACGAACTCAGACGTAGTGGGGTGTTCTCAGCTCATTGTCTCTCTAATTTCTACGACACGCATTCGTTATTATTATTATTTGCTCATTCTTCTTATAATAATTGTGCCACAGTTCAAAACGAGCTTTAGCATCCTTAATTCCACTTAGCCTCCAGCAATATCCAAATAGTCTTCGATGCCAAGCAGCAGAAAGAGGATTGTTGTAGAAAGACTCGGTACAATGCCTACACTCACACGAGATTGTATGGCCTGAGCGAAGAAAAGTATACACGATAATAATAAATATACCATTTTTTATTATTAAATTTAACGAATAATTCATAATATTTGAGAATGTAACATTCTTTATTGAACATACATAATTGTAAGACACCTCATACTTATATAAAACTACTAAAATAATCTTTTTTTCAACTGGCAGTGGATGTAGCCTGGTTTACTATATTGGGGCTGTTTGGAGTTGTCATATTACCTTCAATATATTATATTCAGACGGTTGCGTTTGGATGTGTGATGTGATATTATTGGGGTATATATTAAGGAAACACACGTGGGTATTTATAACGTCTAGTATTTTGTATCAACCATAATTACACGGCAGGATAACACGAAAATATATTAATTTATGATTTGCACGTACAGGTAATGATACATTTACACATGATATTTTAAGGTAAGGCCGAACGTCTAATGACGTATACATTTTTGATGCTCCCTTTAAAAACTGTGTTGTTTTCGTGTCGTTATTGTCTAAGCTCTAAAAATTGGCATAGACAACAACATGTCAGTTTTAGAGTAAAGTTGGGAAAATCCTTTACAATTATGATAATAATAATAACTTATTAGATTCAAATAATATCATTTATATTAAGAGATTTTTGTTTTTAAGCGAAGTGGATGTAAGCCACCTGATCACCGTATTAAGTGCACACTCTGACTCCAAACATAAATTTAAATCAATGTGTATTTGTCAGACACAGGATTCGAACCTAAAACTCATCTAAGCCGATGCGTAAACTACTGGGCCATCGTGGGCTTATTAGTTTAGTTGTATTAATTATTCAAAAGTTTGTTTGTTTGTTTGTATTCAAAAAATGTTGATAGCTTTTTTGGGATACAATACCATTTTTAGAGCGGTTTATGAAAACTAATTTAAGAAATATAATCAACAAACTATCATGCTCACCAAGTTATGGGAGATCGAAATGGTGAATTATTTTAATATCTGCTTTTCTCCTAGCTCTCAATAATGACGTAGAGTCTGTCTTCTATAAGCTAGGGTACCAGTCCCCCCCCCCGCTTCAGCATCCATCTCGTTCACTCCCTTTGAAAACTTACAACATTTGAACGCAATAGTACAATGCTTTCCGTGTGACGTGTACGCCAGTCTATAGAATACAGACTCTAATATATCTGTTTTTTTTCATATTTCGTTTTATTTATTAATTCTTATTATCACTATTGATTACCAGAAACATTTAAGTCTACATGAAGATAATATATTACAACACCTACATATTTAAACAATTTTATATCCAGATAATTACTTACTTACTTTAAAAAAATGCAAAATTAAAATAGGGTTAGGAGAAGTAGCTTATTGAAATTAAATTCAAACAAACAATCCACACACTGTTTTTCTGTTATATTTTGGAACGTAAAAAGAATTATTAAACATGCAAAACATTCGCAAACAAATTTAAAATCCGGATTACTCAAAAAATTAACACGCCTACCGCTTTCTGAATTTTTTCACAAATGCCGTTGAACGAAAAAATTTCAATAATTCTAATATAAAAATTATCAATATGTTGTTTATGTGGAAAAACTGTATATATTGGGTATGGTGGAGGGGCGTAGGCGTGAGGATATTGGGATAGGTGAGGAAATACTCAAAAACGTGTGACATCATTTATGGCTCGCCATCACAGAACAGATTAATAAATATAATTCAGATAGGTTATACCCCCCAATACACTACATTTTCAAGCAGAGTTTTGAATATGTGAGTGTCTTACAAAAATGAAACACACATTATAGACGTGCAATATCGTGTGTTGCAACCTTCAAATACACCAATATTTAACGAGCTTCAGTACATAAACCGAGAGCAGTTGTCAGAATGAAAGAATGACGTATTCTTGACGCGTTTTTAGTTTATCCCATATTCTTGCACACTCGATATCGGTTGCCTGTTACTCCACATCCGTTAGGTATTTCAGTTCCCACTAATTATGTATTCCCTGGTCACCATGCTCAGCGAATGGAGATGGAATTTGTATTGAAAACCCCGGAAAAGTTTTTGATGCGAAACCGTCTGGTTCGAAGAGTTTTGGTATCACTGGGTTGCCGTGGTCGGATATTATAGTAATCCCGAATTCGTAAGCAACCAGCATCTCGAGTTGGAAGAAAATATATCTTAATCGGAACTACAATTAAATTATCCCAGATAATCAAACAGGTCAACCGTATGAAAACATAATACAAACAGTAGGTGAAATACAATCACCAGCTTAACTGTAGTTAGTGGTGATGTCTTTGAGTTCTATAAAAATTTGAAAGCTGCATATTTTTTGTAATATAAATATCGAGGGCGACTCTCGTGGTGCACTGGGTAAGGCGCTGGCCTTCCGCCCGAGAGTTCTGGGTTCGATTCCCTCTGAGGACACAATATTTATGTGTTTTTCTCAAAGCCTGGGTGTGTGTAATTGTTCAAAATTACTAACAACCACCTTGTACGAAAATGCAAGTACATGGTTATTAACAATTCGAAAAAAAATATATATAAATATCGAATATTATTTTTTTTCGTTGCATACATAAATTCTTCGTACTGATTTTTATATACAGATGCCCCTGTATGCTATAGATATATTTATAGGCAGATTTGTATTGAAAGAAGAAAAAAAATACATTTTATATTTCCCTAAGGTAATCATGTAATATTAAACAGGTGAAAGCTTTTGATATCGCACACCGCGCGGCCTCTTTGATATTTTTTGTACCTGCGACATTTTCACCCGACCAGCGATGCTTAATCATGCTGTATTGAAAATTGTATTACTTTACGAGAGATATGCCCAGTATATACGCACCGATGGTTAATACAGGCTTTTTATTAATAATGTCAAATCTAATTTACGTATTTTTCTGTAGGGGCCATTTTAGAAAAAATATATGAAAAATGATTTAAAATAAAATAATATATTCAATATTTAATATATGCAAGGTTCAAGAATGATTTTTGTTAATAAAAATATATACTTGATTTAAAAAAAAAATCCTTAAAACGGTTGGAAAGATAACCATTAAAACTCATTTACAATATTTTCATATTCGAGTGAGTAGTCTTGTCCTACTGCGATATGTAGTATTAGGGTATTAACAGCTACTTTATTATATTTTATATTACTTATAAATATGCTGAATTTAGGTATTTTTGGTCGTTTAAAATACTATAAATTTTAATAAAAAAAAAAAAAAAAAAAAAAAAAATCATCATTGTAACTATAGTGTAATAGCATAATTCAGTGATTGATAATCAGGGTTTTAAAAAAATTGAAAATTCGGTATGAAAAAGGAGTAACATGTCATCGTTAAATTTATAAAAAAAAATCTTCACCTTGTTCACATTATAATAGTCACCAGGCCGCGCTATTTCCATAGATTTATCTTCAAGTCTTACGTTACCTGTATACACAACGTATACAGCTTCTATAGCATCAATAAAAAGTTCGGGATAGTCGGCCGAGGTAACGGAATCCAAATAACTGTACGAAAAGTGGCATCCAGAGCCCTTGTCCCAGTTGAGTTAACGTCTTTTCATCATCAAATTCTCCAGCTCACGAACTCGAGTATGTATTTGTAATAAGATCGTAACAGTGTACCCCAAAAATTATGCAGATACTTACATCAAATGAAAAGTTGAAAAGTCGAGATTATGAAATATAGAATGCTTTTTAGGCATACAGACCACAGGAAACATATCGGGTAGTCCCAGAAGTATCCGACCTGACGTATAGATGACAGTTGTTGTTTGAAAATAATGACCATGCTAAAAAGTACCAACTTTATAAAGCTTAAGTTTGAAGTTTGACGACGTTACGTTGTTCAGTAATTATTTGTCAGCCATCAAGAGTGAACGCTCTAAGTGAATTTGTAAACATGGAAAAAATTGGGCATCGTTATTTGATACAATACTTTCATTTAAAAGGCTTCAGTCCAACCAATATCAGAATTGCGTTAGATTTTACTCTGGGGGTGTCTGCTCCTTTGTTTACAACAGTAAAATATTGGGTGGCCGAGTTTAAACGAGGCCGGACGAGCTGCCAAGACGAACATCGCAGTGGTCGACCAAATGAGGTGACCATGCCAGAAATGGTGACGAAAATCCACAAAATGATAATGAATGAACCTCGATTGTAATTGCGAGAGTTAGCAGACATGGTAGGCATTTCAAAAAAAACTGTACATCACATATTGACTAAAAATTTAGACATGAGAAAGCTGTGCGCAAGGTGGGTGCCGCAATTACTCACAATGGAACAAAAAGAGCATCGTGAGGATGTTTCAATAGAGTGTTTGGCGAAGTTTCACAGCAATAAAACAGAGTTTTGCATCTATTCACGATCATGGATGAAACATGGGTCCATCACTTTACACCTGAGACAAAGTAACAGTCAAAACAATGGACTGAAGGGGGAGAATCGGCTCCAAAAAAGGCAAAGACAGTTCCGTCTGCAGGCAAGGTGATGGCGTTAGTTTTTTGGAATGCGCGTGGGGTAATTTTCATTGATTATCTTCAGAAAGAAAAATCAATCAACTGCATTTGGCGAAAAAGAAAGTTTTGTTTCATCAGGACAATGCACCATTTCACACATCTGTTATCGCGATGGCCAAAATCAATGAGTTAAAGTTTGAATTGCTTCCTCACGCACCCTATTTGCCAGATTTAGCCCCCTCGGATTATTTTCTGTTTCCAAACTTGAAAAAATTGCTCGGTGGTAAAAGATTTTCCAACAATGAAGAGGTGGAGTCTGTGGTTGATGGCTATTTTGAGGAGCTCAACGATTCTCACTATAAACAGGGTATCGAAACTATTTAACATCGCTGGGAAAAGTGTATCGACCTAAAAGGAGACTAGATAGAGAAATAAAGATATTTTCCCCCAAATTTTTTGTGTTTTTTTTGTTAGGTCGGGTACTTTTGGGACTACCCTCGTATACAATATCTTAAACAACCAAGATTTGGAGCTCACATCCGTGTAATGTTTATTATTACTAAAAAAATGTGAAAAAATAGTTAGATATGTTTACATAAAAAACATTATAAAATGTTAGTGATTTTTAACTCTATCGACCATATTAGTAATGTACGAGGGTGGGTCAATAATTCCTTAGAAAAAAGCATTAAAACAGGTTTTATTTTTGTATTTTTTTTTTATTTCTCAACATAATTTCCTTGGAGCTCAATACACTTGGTTAGACGTTTCTCAATTTTTTTTAAACCGTCAGAAAAATAAGTTTTCGGAAGGTCCTCAAAATAAGCATTTGTCCGATCGATGACTTCTTCATTTGAAAAAAAACGTTGTCCACTTAGCCATTTTTTTAAGTTTGGGAAAAGAAAAAAGTCACTGGGGGCTAAATCTGGCGAATACGGTGGGTGGTCGACCAATTCGAACTTCAATTCTTCAATTTTAGCCATTGATCGTAAACATGTGTGAACACGGGCATTGTCCTGATGAAAGAGGATTTTTTTCCTGTTTAAATGAGGCCGTTTTTCTTCAATTTTGTTTTTTAGCTGGTCCAATAAAGATGCATAATAATCCCCTGTTATTGTTTTTCCTTTTTCCAAATAGTCAACGAAAATAATTTCACGTGCATCCCAAAATACAGTAGCCATAACCTTACCAGCTGATTTTACGGTTTTCGTCTTCTTTGGACATGGTTTGCCTTCGCAATCCACTGCTTTGACTGTTCTTTCGTCTCGGGAGTATAGTGGTGTATCCATGTTTCATCTACAGTCACAAAGCGACGAAAAAATTCATCCGGATTGCGTTGCATGAGCGACAACAGGGCTTTAGAGGCCACCACCCTACTGCGTTTATTGTCGACTGTGAGCAAACGCGGCACCCATCTTGCAGAAATATTTTTCATGCCCAATTTTTCATGTAAAATAGAAATGACGCTACCTTTTGAGATCCCTGTAACCTCAATTATCTCACTCAACTTTAATCTTCGGTCACTTAACACCATATCGTGGATTTTATTGATCATTTCTGGTGTAGTCACCTCTACAGGACGTCCTGAGCGTGGTTCATCCTTTGTTGATGTACGACCACGTTTAAATTCATTTAACCAGTTATAAATAGTTGCAAGTGAAGGAGCAGATATGCCGTGAACTAAATCCAACTCATTTTTTATTTCCTTTGCTGTTAACCCTTTTATATTAAAATGTTTAATAACAACTCTAAACTCAATTTTCTCCATTTTCCATTTTTCCATTTTCCACAAGCAAATTTTTTTTTAAATGTACGAGAAACACACAACAACCCGACCAATCTGATTGAAACTTCGCAGCATACTGAATCGGTAGTGCCGCCGCATGAAAACAAACCGCTTGCAGTACTAGTCGCGCCACCTGTCGGCTTTTCTAAGGACTTATTGACCCACCCTCGTATCAGTCTGGTAAGTGTTTCTAAAGATTTTATAAAAAGTGTTTTTTCAATCAAAAAGGTTAATAATCACTAGTCTTTGCCCAATATATTGTAATATTACCTACTAAGACAGAGTATTTATAAACCAAAGTATCGAAGCATATTCTTCTTACAGACTTTTTACAATGATCGATCGTGAGATTGCATAAAATTGTCTTACTCGTAAACCATTTTTCTTTTTTTTTGAAAATAATATATTGGATATATAATAAAAATATTATATTTCCAATATAAAAGGAAAAACACGACAAAAAACAATAATGTATAAGAGGAAGGAAAATAATATATAATATCATTATTTTATTTTTGTAATAAAAATTTCGGAGATAGAACTAATACGTTTTCGGTAAAGAAATTCGCACGAATTCGTCGACATTTAAAGTTGTGAATTTTACATTTCACCGTGTTGAAAACTCTACGCAAATTCCCATCTGTCATGTTGTAAACTTGAAATTCGAGCATTTCATTTTCGTTGACAGGGTGGGATTTGTGATTTTTTTTCAGGAAATAGTGTTTTGTCCTATTTTTAGTTATTTCCGGCTAAGAAATCAACGAATTGAACTATATTCAAATAACACGGCGTTATCCGTAACAATATATAGATACCGTCCTACTATTACACACATGTGTCGTTAGTACGGAGTATTCTTGAGTATGGGTTCATTATCTGGAGTCTGTTACATCCATGATTGTTGGGCTTCTCCCGATAGTCTTAATTACGTAATTATTAGGTGTAACCATGTCACCTAACTTTCTAGTCAATAATGGGCGTACGTACGTCCAAAATTCCTTGATTAACTGTCAAAATGTTCTAAATGTACTTAGCACATAAGAATTATATCTAATTATAATAATAGTATGACAGAGAAGAATGTGATTTGCCGAATAAAAGAGACAAAAGCCAAAGGAATTTAATAATAAAAATAATAATGAGTATGTAAGGGAAGGATGGCAACACTGTTTGATAGAAAAAAGTTGGTCTAGTGTCGCTATTTAAAGAGGGAACATCGGCCCTCACGACTCGGGGAGTTAAACAAATACATAATCGAGCATGGAAGTGAAAAATGGGATACGGAGTGATAGGTCATAAATTTATAGTCGTGAACAATAATAATTATTAATAACTAAACTAAAATTAAGAGCATAAAACATTTGGAAGTGTAACTAACATGAGTAATCGAAGAATATAAATCGACCAAAATAAAACGAGTTTCATTTAACCCTACCATGAAACAGATCGCAATTTAATTAATTTTTATGAATCCCAGGTCCTACCAACATCCCGAGCTAGCCACAGGACTCGGGATGTTGGTAGGACCCGGGATTCACAAAAATTAAACTCATGGTCGCCTTTCATTCTCTTGAAGCTCGTAAGTCACTTCTGCTCTTAAAGCAGTTTTTCCTGCTCTCACGTGATATAGTTTCCAATCCCAATATTCTGGAAATTTTGAATTGTTATGCACCCGTCAATTATCTACATGCCCTAATTTACCCATTACCTAATTTGGGTGAAAGCTGTTTCCTCACGTCAGGCTCACCAGGCACTAATAGCGAGGGCTGTGCGGCTGATCAATGCACTCCCTAGAGATGTAGACATTTTTAGCGATGCATTATGTATTTGGTTTTTAAAATTCTATTTTAATTGTTTAATTTGTATTTTATTTCTTTTCTATAAAATTATTTTTTGCTATTTTTTCCTAAGTTGAATTACCTGTGCTTTTATTCTAAATGTCATGTTGTGAACGTCATAAATTAATAATTTGTTATATCAAGGGTATACTGATAGAAAGCATTAACTCAATAAAACAAGTTCTGAGATAATCGCAAAAAGGACTTTAATTTTTTTTTCAAAGCATTCTCCCACGTAGATTGTTTTATTTTTTTATGATTTGAAAATATTTTTTCTACATTATAAAGACTAACCTTTATGGCAAACACAATATACGATATGTTACAAGTCCTGTATTTTGTATACGCAGAACGCATTAGGTTATTATCATGCTTTCTATCAGAATAAAAAAATAACAATATGATTTAATAACTCATATTGTTATTTTTCTTCTAGTCTATTCTCACCATTATATCCTATGCCTTTGTGCGTTTTACCAGGACGTAGAGCATAAAATTGTATACATTTTGGCATTTAAAACAGAAAAACAGCAAAAACTGAAATAATGCGTTCTGTCAGTATACCCTCGTTATGTTCTCAATGTGTCTTTTTTAAATAAATAAAAAATAATAACACTTTAGTAAGATATTAATACTAAGGCATGATTATGGTAAGGAGTTTCCATTTTTGGTTTCCAGTTTAAATACCGATAAAAATGCAAAATATCATAAGTATATATTATATGACACGAAGTTATTACTTTTTAATGATTTCGCCACTGTCGACGGCTTCGTAGAGCGTAGGTATATAAAATGTATCGTAATTATAGGTGTTTGGGTTTTCATCATGTGTACTTCTGCCTCCATCCACCCCTCAGCACTGAGGTATATTATAACAACTAATAAAAATTATATTCTTATTTCATAAGTGCCTGAATACGCAACTGGTAAAAGTGTTTGTAATTTTAATATGGAATACGCCATTAAAATAAGAAAACGGGAGATGAATACATAATGTAATGAGCAGTCTAAATATAGGAAGTAACCCGTCACATTATAAAATGGTATTATGTTTTGTTTTATTGGTATCATGGAAACAGTTAATGTGTTGTATAATAAATAATACAAACTGCCCAACTTCCTTCATTATTTGTAGGTATAACTAAAAGCAGAGAAAAAAATAACTACCTCACAAAATGTTTGTTACAAATTATTAGATTATTAGACACAAGTTATGAGACTTAATGGGTGGTTATGGGTTTTATGATGTTTTCAACTTATATATTGATACCAATTAATGTTATGAATACCTAAATCCTCCATCAAAAATCCTACAAAACGAAAGAACTAGGGTGAAACATATTTAACTGGTAAGCATTTTTGAAACGTGGAAACGAGATAATTGGAGAATGCTTGAACAGTCAGTACATATTTGGACGACAACAAAATAAATAATCTTAAGAAATTTTAGAATGAACGGAAAAATACCGTTATTTCACCCTCACGTGTCTTGAAGAGAAATATGACAGTCGTCAATAAACCGTAGGAATCGCCAACGAAGAGTGACATTGTGACAATTATTAGATAAACTTTCACCTATGTTTTTGTTATTTCCATATACCTACGTCTATGTCCCGGTTACATGTAAATTTTACGTAGAACATTTCACCGTGGCACAGTTCACCGTGAGCTTTCTTATCGGAAAGAGGTGACTGTATACTATACGGTCTCCAATTTTATGTTCAATATGAAAATTAACTCAATTTTCATAGCTGATTTTGCCAAAATTCATGAATTCAAGAAAGAAAACCTAACCTAACAAATAATCCAGTATATCGGCTATTTCTTAAAATTTTGCAGCTAACAGTGTAAAGTGTAAACCGACAAGAACCGTGTTTTATTTAGACATGAATTTTATGTCAGTACTATACTACCCAAAGAGGTTGGACGGTCATTAATATACGGCCATATATTTCCGATTCAACATTTCACGGTGAAGTATGATACAGCGAACTGCATATGTACAAGTTTTCGGATACGCTATGTCCCATATCTTATGTGAGAAGAAAAATACACTTAATATTCATTGGCCCCAAACTCCGTGATTTTAATTTAAGTCAAAACAAATTCTTCGACATGCCCACCTCCTTATCAATTTGTGCAATCTTAAATCTTCTTTAACCACTTTGCTGACATGAAAAAGATACAATAATTATCACTTATTGGATCTGAACAGACAATATACGGATTTAGATTCGGGCGTCTTATCTAATACTCCGCCGCATTACACCTTAATAATATATAACATTTTCGAGAAAAAAACAATTTAAAAGCGGTAAATTTTCCGTACCTACATCAACTTTTTAGTAGACGCTATAAGTTATAATCCCAGATAGCCCGCATGGGAAAACTTTCCAGAATATTTAATGGAACTTTTATTGAAAATAAAAGAAGAAAGAGTGCCAAACTTTTAGGGAAAGTTTAGAATCTATTATTATCACTCTGTATTAACCAGGTAAAGCGAAGACTGGCCTAATTTTTTACAATGTTTTTTGACAGTAATTTATAGAGATCGAATAAAAAATTCTATTGTTTACTTGTAATATATATAATGGTGTTTTTAAACAAAGCGAAATGAATCAGATACTTTTCGTATATTTCTAATGGTGCTTTTCCATTAAATATGTGAGGCAAGTGCTTCTGTAGCAAATAACAAAATCGTGTGCATATTTTTACAATTTTTAAGGTAAAAATTAAAATAAATAAAAAAAAACAACTTTTACATTTAATAATACATCTATGGGGATAAACAACTCAATTAGCGATATTAAATAACAGACCGGAATTGTAATTTCCTTAATAACCATTTCCCTTTGTGTCAAATTATGGTATACTCGGTAAATAGCTTACTGCAATTATAATTTCCACAATATCCATTTTTCCAATATCCAGTCAGCCCTATCCAATGACGTAAAGTCCATAGCTTTTATCTAAATTATAATAATTACTTCCTAAATACTCTTTTCAAGATATTATTTTGATTGTGAGTATGTCAATAAATAACGGATCGTAATTCATTGGATATGTCACTCAAATATAAGTTACCGGTCTGTTAGTGTCTCAGTCTCTGTATCACTCCGCACAACATCTCATTCTACCGAGACTCGGACCTCGGAATAGTATCATAAATATTGTAACATAACTACTGTAACATACTCTCGTACCGACTGTTTACGCTGCAAATAAAACTCGCTTCTCCATCCATCGGGCCAACCACCAAATCTCGACTTCTCCATCCACCACACATGATCCCACACATCGGTTTGCGCATCGTACCGATGTATTATTACTAATTCTATCTAGTTGTTCCGGAGAGTAGATAGCAAAGTGAAGATCGTTCTAATCACAGAACAGATTAATAAATAGAAATCTAAAAGCCGTCACCATTGACCAAACTTTTGAAGCAGGGTACTTTTATGGCGGATTGGCCATAAAACCCAAATATAATAAAGCATACCGACAGCCCTCAATATTGCATGCACGTTAAATTTACATGACAAAGTCTAATGCATATTATTATCATACAGACGTAATGATTGAAAATTACATATTATTTAACACGTATTTAAGTTTATCCCATATTTCCCCATACTCAACAGCGTTAGCCCGTTCCCATTAATTTTGTGTTCCCTAGTCGGCCTCCGATGCGGAATTCCAAAAGAATAATTTTCTCTTTTCATGTCAAAGTCGAATCTCTTTATTGGAGATGCTGGGTCGAAATAATATCAATAAAATATTTTTTTTCCTAATTAAACACTATTATTATAATAAACGTAAAATGCAGGCAACAGTAACTTAGAGGCAATTTAATTATGTTCTCTAATTAGTTATTTGAATCTATTACCAAGCAAGGTGATCAATTATAAATTTATAAAACTAAAAATGTACCTATTTCTTATGTGACTAAAACAAATATCCCTTTTTATCCGCCGCAACCTTTTCAGTAGATATTTTTTTTTGTGTTTTGTTTGACAAAGGTAAATTGGAAAACTATTCAATGTATTTAGAATCGATCAATTCCGAACTGGCTGTCCGTTCCAGAAGCCCAAATTTTTCATTTCTTTTTCACAGCTTAAATTACCTATCTATTTTTAACACATAAAATAATGAAAAATTCGATGAACAAAGCTTGTTTTTTTGCTATACACAACTTATTCTAAAGTTAAGGCTATATTCTCTTCAATAAAAACGTATTGAAAGTTTGCAGTATGTACTTAACTTATAACTTTAAAAGATTTGTGTAATGAAAAAAAATCAGATTAATTAAACTCAAAACTATTTTTAGAAATTTGGTATCTCTGCTGACCAAATCCTGCATATGTGGTGAAATACAAAACATATCGCGTGAAGAATATGGTGTTACTTTTACCACCTTCTGTAGTAAGCCTCTATATAATATGAAGCCTCCTCCTCAATAATGATCTATGGTACATTTGGGCATTTTTGGGCAATAAATTATTTATAATTAAAAGGCCTCTACTGGATTCATTCATCAAATATTTTTATTACTCTTGTGAAGTCTTTATGCATCCGCAGGATTAAAAAAAACTCTCGTATCATCTTCCATTTTGACAGATGCATAGATCATTATTGCAGGGAGTCCAACATAACAGATCAAAAACAAGTGACTTAATGTTGCTGGATCAAATAAAAAAAATATGCCAAATATTTTACTTATGTATGGTCCTAATATTTAAGCTTGATTTGATATAAATAAAAAGGATTTCAAGTTACACACATTTATATTTTTTTATAAAAATCGATAAAATAGATATAAAAAATATTAAAACTATGAATTAGTCAAAAATCACTTAGATGATGCTTAGAAAACTTAATAAACTAAATTTTAATAATAAATATGACCATAAAATATATGTAATAATAGGGTGCGGTCCTATTCAACAAATTCACATTTTATAACATTTTTTACAATTGTAAGTTTATCTTTGACTTAAAATAAAAAATATTTTTCTTTTTCATGTTTTCAGATACATTGTTCAAATTGTAAATTAAAAAATGTCTCAAATTGCAAGCTTCGTATTTTTCCACTAGGTGCCTCTTTAAAAAAGGCTCAGTGAAGACTTCGCCTTAAGGCGAATTCTTCACTGAGCCTTTTTTAAAGAGGCACCTAGCGGAAAAATACGAAGCTTGCAATTTGAGACATTTTTTTGATAATTTACACTTTCAACTGTATTAATGAATACATATGTATCTGAAAACATTAAAAATTAAATATTTTTTATTTTAAGTCAAAGACAAACTTACAATTGTAAAAAATGTAATAAAATGTGAATTTGTTCTATCGGTCCGCACCCTATTATTACATATATTTTATGGTCATATTTATTATTAAAATTTAGTTTATTAAGTTTTCTAAGTATCACCTAAGCGATTTTTGACAAATTCATAGTTTTAATATTTTTTATATCTATTTTAAAAAACATCAATTTTTATAAAAAATATAAATGTGTATAACTTGAAATCCTTTTTATTTATATTAATATAAATATTTTATTTATATTTATAAAAATAATTGATTTGATATAAATAAAAAGGATTTCAAGTTATACACATTTATATTTTTTATAAAAATTGATGTTTTTTAAAATAGATATTAAAAATATTAAAACTATGAATTAGTCAAAAATCGCTTAGGTGATGCTTAGAAAACTTAATGAACTAAATTTTAATAATAAATATGACCATAAAATATATGTAATAATAGGGTGCGGACCGATAGAACAAATTCACATTTTATTACATTTTTTACAATTGTAAGTTTGTCTTTGACTTAAAATAAAAAATATTTTTATTTTTAATGTTTTCAGATACATATTTATTCATTAATACAGTTGAAATTGTAAATTATCAAAAAAATGTCTCAAATTGCAAGCTTCGTATTTTTCCGCTAGGTGCCTCTTTAAAAAAGGCTCAGTGAAGAATTCGCCTTAACATTCAAAACAAACAAATTGATTTTTTTATATCAATGAATTGATTATGCACATTTATCTGTATCTTTCACCAGTGTTATAAAAATACGTTTTCTATTTGATTCTATTTAAAACAAATTTTCCATAAATTGCATAAAATAATAACTTTTATTAGTTTCTTTCTTCTAAATTAACACGTTTTAAATAATTAATTGGCATTTTAATGGTCATTATTACGTTTTTCTCTTGCCGTTTGTGGAAGTCAGACACATTTTTCATACGCATCAGGTGGCGATTTAATTAATCACGGCTTGATTAATGTCTTTAGATCGATTTTTCAGATAAGTACAGGTCGGCTCTCAACTCCTAGGTACTTTCTATCTCGTTTGATAACCTTACGAAAACTTTTGAAAATTTCAAAAAGTTTTACACTATTCGTTTAATTAAATTAAGAATTATTAATTTTGGACCCGCGTAAAAAGTTTAATAATTCCCTTGTTAAGAAAGTAAGCCAAGCAGGATAGTGAGATTTTTGACGCATTTTTTCAGAGCCGGGTTAATGTACACGCCAGTGGCAAAGGCTGCATAGTAGGCGATTATTATTTAAAGCCTACCTTCTAAGAAAAATAGATCTTCAATTAACTAATTTAATTTAAAAAATAAATAAATACACAGAAAAATCCATAGAATTGACAGTCATCTATCGTCAGGATTTAGAAGGTTTATTTTATTTAATAAGGTTTATAACCAAATACCCATACTAGCGCCGTGACGTACACTTAATTTTCCGCCCCTGTGGGGGGCGCTCCCATAAGGAGTAGTGCCTCCCAGCCGCTCGGTCTGATCTTGGTAGTCAATGTACCACCGGTTAGATGATTACGACCCTCGACAAAGCAGAACAATATTTAATATATGTAGAAGTCCCGCAGTTTGCTCTGGCAGGTCCCACCACTTCTCAGGGTGAACTGTGGAAGAGATAAGTCGGTCACAGACCATGTACATATAGGTACTAAGATAATAGGATTAAATTTTGACTAAATATAATATGCTTAGGTAAAGGGTTAATTAAGATAGATTAAATATAAAATTTGATTTGGTTGTAAGATAATTGGTAATGTATAATTGTAATATAATGGTTAATGAAATGTAATATGCAATGGGTTAGCGAAATAATAAAGTGGGACATATGGACGGGCGTTAATAGTATATGGTTATTAAGGTAATATTAATATTAATCATATTATGTACATCGATATCACTATATGTTTGGTTGATAGACTGACATCCGTCAACCTTATATAAATGTGTAGCATATGGCGGTATCGGTGTGAATAGGTAAGAAATACGACCACCTCTAACGGAATTAAAAGGCAAGATTCTAAAATCCGAGACCAGTCTGCTTGTGGATTCCGGGGGGCGTCTCTGCGATGCTTTGTTGCCCCGGGACCCGCGCGATCTCGTCTGCATAACTAATTAGAAATAATTAAGTTAATGTTAAATAATTAGTTAATAATAATCAAGTTAATTTTAAAATAATTAATTAATAATATTCGAATTAATTTTTAATTAATCAGTAATAAATGTGGTTATTTTTGTGGACTTCGAGATATAAATAAATCAGACGTTTTCAAATGTTTTTTTTTTTGAATTTCGAGATTTAAATAAATGACTTTTCATAATTTACTTGTGAATTTCGGATGCGAACAATTCAGACCTTTTCCTTTTGGATAATTGTGGCTTGTAGACGTTAAATAATTTTGACATTCGACTTATTGTTATTGTTTAACGAGAATCTAGTTACACATAAACATTATTTCATTGACATTTGATTATAAACTTTTGAATAAAGGGTGACCATAAGTTAAATTGTTTAACAACATTGATAATATACCAGTTATGAAGTTTAACCAGTGTTTTCTTGAGTTATCGACTTTCTTTCTCTACCGTAACTTCTTGGTTACTCCACGTCTATGAGATTTCTGCTTGTTCCTCCATATTAATGAACCTCCACTTCCAAGTGCCTGAGGTAGTCAGGAAGTCGGAGGCCTTCAGCCGCCTGGATTCAACTATATTATGAATTAATTTGACCCCTTTTCCAGATCTGTTTTGTATGACTTCAGTCTCATGGCGCCAATCACTTTCTGGCGCGGCTCTCGTGGTGCAGTGGTTAAGGGGCTGGCCTTCCACCCGAGCGTTCGATTCCCGGTCACGACAAAAACATTTATGTGTTTTTCTCAAAGCCTGGGTGTTTGTGATTGTTCAAAATTACTAACAACCATCTTGTACGAAAAATCAAGGACATGATTATTAATAATTCTAAAAAAAAAAAAAAACACTTTCTGGCTTTTTATTCCGAAATCATAAGTTGTTTAGTTCGCGCTTACATTGCAAGGGCACATTTATTCAAAATAATTATTAATAAGATAATTTAAAAAATAATTTCTTTAGGATTCAATCACATATAAATATTGATTGTTAAAAATATAAAATAATTTATCTCACGATTTGTATTTATCAGTTATTTATACCAAAGTCTGTGTTTTAAATATAGAAATATTTTAAAATGTCTAGTTTGACGGGTTAAATTATAAATTTTTATGGAACATATTATACACAACAACGGATATTTTCAAAGATGATAGGTAATATATTTTGAGCGTAAGTATGTTACGTTTATAAATGTTTAGGAAAATACATAATTCAAACTAATTGCTTTGATATAAACTAATTATATCAAACTACTTGAGCTTTTGAAATTTCATCGATTTAATGTACCTATTCATCAGTAGTAATATTGGGTTAACTTCTTATTTCCCGTAAATATATCTGACAAGCGTGGTTACTCCACATCCTACCTCTTTCCAAAAGTCACCCTTCGCCACTGGTGCACGCGTATTTATTTTAATAAATAATACATAAATTTCAAGAAGCTGCAGTGAGCGTCTATTTTTCCCTCGCATCGGACTGTAATCACGTTGTTTTTCAATGTGATCCTGAGAAGATATACAAATATGTTTCATAAAAAAACATCCGTTAAATATAACACCATTTGTAATGTACAAATGTTATGCTTAACATTTTCACAATATTTATGAAAAAAAAAAGTTTAATGTATCTGAACACCTATTTAACTATAGTATTAAACCCAAATTGAAATATAGTTGTACGAGTATGAGAGACCTTAAATCTTAAATCATTACTTTTTGGGAGATTCAAAATCAAAACAGCATATTATTTCTGTCTGACATTAACTAGTTTACTGGCGTTGATTCGACTCGTCTATTATATTTATACGTCTAATTAATTGTGATTAATTTGCCCAATTCAACTCATTTTTCAGACGTATCTCTTATTTTTGTCATACCAGAATGATAATAATTATAGTCCAGTTGTTCAAGGGGTTTCTTCGTACAGAGATTCGACAAAATCTGAATGAAACACAGTATAACAAAAAAGAATTCAAATAACCACCAAAAGAAATTTAGTCGAATGTATAGTCTTTAAAAATATTTGGCCGCGTTTAGCATTCAAAGGATGTACCTACTGATACAAAATAATATAATAAATGCCTAAATCCTCCATCAATAACCCTGAAACAGATACATTTAGGTTTTACGCCGAATGGCCAACATGCAGTGATTACATTATAAAAAAATATTTAATTTATATCTCTATATATATAAAAATCTCGTGTCACGATGTTTGTGGTCGAACTCCTCCGAAATGGCTCGACCGATTTTTATGATTTTTTTTATGTATATTTGTTAGGTATGAGAATAGGTCAACAAGTATATATCATACCGCTAGGTGATTAGGGTATCTCTATCCAGAAAAATTTTCTTTTATTTTTTTGACAATTTTTTTTTTGTATTTTTTTTATTATTTGGCATAAAAAACACATATAACTCCAAATTTTCACCCTCCTACCCCCACCCTTCCATTTTTTAATCGCGATTATATTATTTTTGTATGAACAAATTTAACCGTCGTTCGTATTTCAAACAGAACGAAATTATTTATGTTGTTGAATGACAGATGGCGTTACGTCCAAGAAGAATTCAAGAGAAGCGTCGCGTCATTTTGACATTTCATTTGGCATATCACAACGCAGTGCGTGCAAAATTTTGTACGATTTATTTTAATTTATCTATTTTTATGTGCGTGTATCAAAGTCACAATGCCAGCAAGACGCAAGGGGGCCATTTGGGCCGTCGAACGAATAAAGCAACAAACTTGCAAAATAGTAGAGCAGAAAGAACAGACGAACAAATCCAACAAGATAACAAAAATGTGCGTGTAAGCATGTCGCAATTGCATGCATCTCAATCACAAGAGGCACGAGCTGAACGAAATCAACAACGACAATTGGAACGGAGCCAAGCGCACCGGTTCGTAGTTAACACACGCAGAGCAAATGACCGACAACGCCAACAAGTAATTTATATCCGCTTCGTTCCTTCGTCTTGCATTCGAGTACGAGCCAGATATTGAATATTCCGCTCATCCGAAAGTGCTGATTGGTGCTATGGACAAAGAATGTCTCCACTGTCATGCGCTCAAATTCAAACATGAGTCAGCCGGGATGTGTTGCGCATCAGGAAAAGTGCAACTACCAGAAATTGAGATACCACCAGAACCATTGAACGGCTTGCTCATCGGCACGGTTCCAGATTCAAACCTGTTCCTGAAGTCCATTCGCACATTCAATTCATGCTTCCAAATGACTTCGTTCGGAGCAACAGAAATAGTTCACAATACTGCGGCAAATGGTCAACAATTCCATTCTACGTTCAAAATCAAAGGCCAACTATACCACAAAGTAGGCTCATTGCTGCCAATGCCAAACGAACCACATAATTTTTTACAAATCTACTTCATGGGCGGTGAGGACATCAATCATGTGGATGCACGTTGCGGCTACAATAGCCTCAATTGCCAGGCGCATCGTCGGCGAACTGGACGCCCTGTTGAATGAGCACAATGAATTATTGAAATTCTTCAAAGCACACATGCACGAATTGCAAAGTGACAATCACGCTATTGTCATCAATCCTGATAAAACACCAGCTAGAGAGCACGTGCGTCGATTCAATGTGCCTGTTGTTGACGACATTGCTGGAATCATGGTTGGCGACCGCACATCGACGCGAGAAATCGTTATTCGAAGATGAAACAATAATTTGGAGTTCATCGCTGACACACACCGTTCATACGACGCTCTCCAATATCCGCTAATTTTCTGGAAGGGACAAGACGGATATTGCATAAACATTAAATAACGAGATCCTGTCACCACAGGTAATTCATTCATTATGAACATCATTACTCATTTTGAATTGAGAAAATGAATGGTTGATGTTTTTTGTTTTTATCGGCGGTCATCGTCTACAGCGCTCTATTCCTCTTTCTGTCATAGATCCCATCCCCACACACTTACAATACATTCGTTATTTTTTATTTAACAACCAAAATATTCACTAGAAATAATTTATATGGCAGAACAACGTTTGCCGGGTCAGCTAGTATTATTATAAAAATTGCATTATTTTCAAAATAACGGTTTTGTAAAAACAGTTGATGATTTCACTTCAAAATTAAAAATTATTAAAATATTAAGTATTTCGTTTCCTATTTATTTCGTTTATAAAATTAAGTTTTATAAGTATTTAAATGATAAATAGATTCCACAAAAATGAATATTTTATTTTTCCCCTAGCTGTTCTGTTTTGTCATGGAATCTTCATGTATTGTTTTACTATCGACATAATAATATGATTATA
Organism: Rhyacophila brunnea; assembly: GCF_057557595.1. Lineage (NCBI taxonomy): Eukaryota > Metazoa > Arthropoda > Insecta > Trichoptera > Rhyacophilidae > Rhyacophila > Rhyacophila brunnea. The sequence continues at coordinate 33,856,519 of NW_028232871.1, read as the reverse complement.
TATATATTGTTCCTCGTACTTACAGTAAAAAAACTCGCCTGTTGCAAAATTTTGCTTAATAGCATTAAAAATTGGCATAAAACTACGCCATATTTTTAGTATTTTTTTGAGACAGACAAAAAATATTCCATACTTAATATAAAATTATTCGAATAATGATTTTATTTTTTTATGATTATAAACGGGCTCAATTTTTTTACTAAGAGGGCAGAATTACCCAACTTTGCAAAAATATTAATAAAAACAAACCTGGCGGTCTAAAACAAAAATAAGATTAAGAAACATTTTTGAAAGAGAAAAATATATAAGTACTTCGTAACATATTTTTCTCTGCGTGCCTCTGTTGATTTGATAAAACTTGGCCGTGTGACTTTTATAATTTATTCAATAGCCTATTTCCATCTCGTCGGCTTTAATCTAATTTTCTTGTAGGTAACTTAAATAATTAAGTTTGCTCTTGCAAAACGGGGCACCGAAATTGCGCTTCCATCCCTTAGTAATATAATACTCGCCCCTCATTTTACTTTGTACCTAGAACACAATTTTTCTAATTTCCTAAATGCATATTTTTCTCCATAATTTTTATTAAATTGTTAGCAATCAAACGTTAATTAAATAATTAGTATAATAATTATTTTAAGTTTGGTATTTTCCCATTTGAATTGTTTTTTTTTTTCAACGCTGGGCGTGACAGGGTGAGGGAAGGAAACAAGGAAGCTGGTTTTGCCTTTCGACATCTATAATTTTCATATATAATTTTGTATTAAAACGTAATACCATTTTTGGATGGGAAAGAATTGACTTTGAGATAACAATATATGAAATCATCATAACATACACATATTATACACAATTAAATATTCAAATCACAAGTGATTCCTAAATTAAAATATTGTGAATTATTTAGAGTGATGAATCATTGTTTTTTTCTGCATGTAATGGAACAAACATCGCATTTAAACGAGTTTTCGCCAATATGTGTAATTTCCATGTGTTTAATAGCGGTATGTCCGCTTGTATAATATCATACAACAATAAAGGTGATTTTTACAGCGCACGGTAATTTTCCGAAAATATTAACATTTTTATTTAATTATATATATATTTTTATAAAAATAAGTGTATGTATTTTTTTTTTTGTTATTTGACCTATCTACCCCAGATAGTCAAATTATTTTTTCTATGAGACGGAGCGATATTTTTTCCAATTTCATGAACCGGAACGGCGCTCCGGTCCATTTCGAGCGCTGGATTTTTCAAAAAGTTCCTTATAGAATGTATCATTTTTGTCATACTTTATGGGAGACGGGAAAAGTTTGATAAATTTCGACATCAATATATAAAGGAGACGAGTTCTGGTCGTAGTTCAAATATATTTAAATAGTCCTAAGTATATGTTATTTTACAAGTTAATCTCTTAATTAGTCAATGTACTAATTAATTAGTTTTTCGGAAGTATATCTCATTTACCCACTAAGTAAATGCACACAAACGATTTACATGACAACTGATAATTAGAGTTGGGTATTTCCCGAGAAAATCTCAATCTCGAGATTCGGGATTTCCCGAAATGATGAAATTTTGAATTCTCGAGATTCGGGATTTCCAGAAAATAATTCTCGAGAATTCTCGAGATATCGGGATATTTAAAAAAAACTGTAAAAATTCTACAATCAGTGTAAAAACAGACAAATTCCAAAAAATATATATTTTTTTTTTTATTTATGTAAGAAGACCAAATAAAATAGAAGTAAAAAAACAAAAATAATTCAAAACATTACTTATTAAAAAAGAATTTCAAAAAACACAGACTGTCAATCGCTGCGTCTGACAATCGCGTACGCTTTTGAGACACAAAATTCCCTGATGTTGCAAAAATTGCGCTCAATTTGAGTCGACGTTGGCTTAATTATTGTGTTAAATGCCCCGATCAGTCTTAGAACGTTTTGTGTTTTCTGTTCACTTTTTCCATATAGAAAATCGTTTTTTCAATTAATATTTGATAATAAAGAAACCTCGAATCCCGAGAAAAGATTCTCGAGATCCGGGATTTCCCGAAATATTAAATATTTCAATTCTCGAGATTCGGGATGGAAAATCTCGAAAATTTCTCGAGAATTCCCGTCGAGAAATTCCCGAAACCCAACTTTACTAATAATTAAGCTCAGAATCTTGCTAGTCTTATATTAACGTTTACTACAAATTTAACCAATGTCTAAAACTACAGGTCATTATACTACTTGACGAATTATATGACATTAAGAATCCTAACCGTACGTAGAGATATTATTGAAACATCGAAATAAAATTTGGCGAATCAAAATCAAGCACGGAACCCAGTAATTTCTTCCGGTGGACGCCATTCCTTTTGATTCAGGTAGATTTTGCGAGTACCTGCCTACTCACCTGCAATATTGATTTGTCGCTCTCAATTACAGGGAATCGAAGCGTGATAAAGTTTCTCGATTAATTCTGAAATCAAACATTCATCTGGGCATCGCAATAAGCGATTATTAATACATATTATATTTTATTGCTTCGAAAGTATATTATCATTTTCAGATTAAATGCAATAAATACGCATTTAGTAATATACATTTTTTTTTATTTGAGCGAAAACAAAAATATAATCATAAATAATTAGATTAAACTGAACGATATTCTAATTCAAATTTATTTATTTTTACATACCGTGAACATTACAAATTATAAATTTATGACGTTCACAACATGACATTTAAAAACAAAGAAACAGTGTAGAGAAGAAATAAATATTTGCAGTATCGCAAAAACAGTATGAAAAGTAAAGTAAAAGCTACAAAAATTATAAAAATTATGAACCTTTAACTTATAATAATAGATGCAGCAACCTTCTAACCAACCTTCGTAAGCGGGTAAGTTATCTCTGTGGCACCCAATTACCCGTTACTCAGTTGTCCCGTCGCTCAGTTATTCCGACACCCAGTCGAAGGCACCGAATCATCATAATATGTTCCATGCTAATGAGGTGCTTTGTCGTTTATTTATTTATGCCACGCATTTCATTCATCTATGCGGCACTCAGATGTCTATCATCTAGTTGTCCTGTCGTCCAGCTAATGGCGCCGAATCATCCAATTCCTGTTGTAAACCTCCCTGAACACAAAATCTATTCATACAAATATTAGTCTTTCATAGCGAATGCGGAAATTCATTGAAATGATTCATTAAAATATTGAAATGGTTAAAAAATGCGGTTGATCTACATTGCAATATGGATATACCTACTATAATATTTATTGAGATTTTTTATGTAAAACAATGCCCATGTCCACCATCAGTTCAAAGGCATACCGGCCGCTCAAATAGTAGGTAGATTCTTCAAACGGAATGTATGATACGAAATTTGCAATGTAAATACATTTTGTGTTAGCATCAAAATGCATGAATTTTAATGGATTTATAGGAATCTAAGACTACTTCGCACGATTTTAAATTGGAAACCTATATTCCTTTTTGTGTGATTTCGTATTCCGATAGTCATTTTATCTCAATTAGCTTGACGTGTGAGCTAGATGCTTTCAGCATTATATATAATATTATATTCATAATCTTTTAATAGGTTGTGTTGTTCAATATATTTTAATATTATAAAGTATAACAACGAATAAAACGGAAAAATATCATAACGACTGCTTATAAATGGGTAAAAGTAAACACAGTCATATCTAATATGAAGCGCTTACTTTCAAAAGCGGCTAAAACGGTTTTATGCAATTTTCAGATAAATTGAAATAACTTAAATTTTATTTCAATTTATCTATCTTTTACTACCGTTTTAGCCGATTTTGAAACTAAGGTAGATTTTTAATAATTAATATCGACGTATTTAGCCGTTTTTTGAAATTAAAACTCAGACCATACTATGGTAGACAAATATATTTATCAAAATATATATCCAACTCAAAATACTCGAAAAACCGCTGTAGCCGCTTTTGAAAGTAAGCGCTTCATATACAAACCATGTACAAAGTTTCGCATCAAGACTCAGTAGTCCTACCTCGTAGGTGTCAAATTCAAAATGTATTTAATTTTAATTAAAAAATAATAATTTCACCAGTTTCTTTCTATAATTATTATTAAATCATATGGGAAAAATCGAATTGAAACTTATAACGGATGTAGTTGTTACTTGCTTTGTTCAAACTACATCCGTTATTCGTTTAATATCTGAAGGTTGCTCGTGTGTGTGACATGTGTTCGGGCAGTATTGAATGATACACGAGTTGGTGTTTTATATCGTATATATTATATTATGGCGCACATTAACTTGTTTGTTATTACACGGCAAATAACAAGGTGTTAAATTATATCGCCATGGTTCAACATGAATCTTTTAACTTGATAATTCAGCGAAGTACTGAGTATCCTTATAACCTCTACACAAAAACGAGGTTTCTAGACAACTGTCAGTTTTTATATTTCCGTTTCGCCACTGTCTATGCCTCAAACATGTGCATAGACAATGACGTGGCAGTTGTAGAGTTGGATAAAACCTTTACAAACTATCTTCACCTAATCCTCTTTGTTAATATTTTTTGCTCAAAATGTATCAATTTAAACTAACTAATCCATCGTCTAACGTTTAACAAGATTATTTATTTGTCGAAGTATAAATGTTTTAAGAAGAGTGTGTATGTATAGTTTTTTAATATTAATTAGGTCAACTAACAGAATCAATATTAGTACATTATTTTATTTGAGATATGAAATAAAAGAATAAGTAATGGTCCGAATAACAGACAGACACAGAAATCATAATTAAGTAAAATATTAAATACGGTTATAAAAAATATATTGGAGAGAGCTTTTATAAAATCTTAAAAGAGAAAAACACATAGGTAGTAGGTAATTATAAGAGAGTGGAAAATAAAATATACTAAAAAACTAATGTATGATGCGACATGCGACAGAAGTGAAACTCTTCATTCTCTTCCACGTAGATAAGCGCCAGCTAGAAGCAACATGCATATTTTTGACGTGGTATTTTTATTCGAAATAAATATTTATTTTTTAAAAGACCTGAAACCAATATAGTCTTTTTATCATTTATACAAAATATTTAACTAAAATACTTAATTAAATAAAATTAGAACGTATACGGCCACCTATTTTCATACAATTTTATATTGCGATCTGTACTATTATTTCGGTAGAACTCGGTAATTTATCAATAATAGTTTTCATCTATATATATATATAAAAATTGCCACCTACCCGATCCTCGCAAAAGCGCAATCGACACACTTCCTAAAGCGTCAATTACATTGAGCTTTTCTACGAGCTGTTTGTTTTTGTGGAATTTACAATCTGCCTGTAAATTCGCCCAGTGTAATCATCGAACAAGCTAACAAGCAGGTTGTAAACACTCTAACAAGAAAAGTTGAAAGCCGGTCAACTTAACACGCTACACGCCGGCGTATGGGCCTACTGCGTCTGCGCAGTAGCAACCTCCCGGTAAAAAAACGAACTACGTTCTGTCAAAATAGTTGCTGGCTTGTGGCTTCTCAGTGAATGGAAAGTTTTGTGTGTAATCATCAAATCGCAGTAGCTGAATCGCCAGTTTTTAAATTCGCCAACAAACAGCTCGTAAAGAAGCTCAATGTAATTGACGCATAATCGAAGAGTTTATGGATCTATACAATCGACAGCCTTTACATTTTATTTAAGAGTAAACCATGATAGGATTTCGTCACAGATAATTAAGATTCACTGTGCTGTCATTGTTGCATATTGCGCATAAAAAGGTTTTACTTAAAAATATATAAAAATGTAATAATTTCGTACTTACTGACACCATTAGTAAAACATTGTTTTTTCTTTATTTCAGATACAACGAAATAAGCCAATACAACTGCCTCAAGATGTAACGAAATAAAACTAGACAACAAAACACAATGGATATCATCATTTGAATGAAATATACTGGACTAGATTAAATAGATTTAGATTAAATAGTTTCGACGCCACTGGATAAGACTCTCACAAGGTGCATGCAAAATGAGCTGGCGAAAAGGATCAACGGTGAGCATTGAAACGAGCGGTGGCAGTGGCGGCTCTAGAGGAGGGGGCTCTTCGAAAGGAGGCTACCCCTTTGCTTTGGCTCTGAGGATACGAGTAGTACAGGTAATTTAATAATCACATTTTGACGTGTTGTAAATTACGTAATTAATGGAAAATTCTAACGTCAATCAGAAGGTAATCTATATTTTATACAAAGAGGTAAATATAGGGAAAATCCACGTTGTAAAATTATCTTTATATAGTGGCAATTTATTACTAACAAAATACATAGCAGCGATGCTGGCGTGGTGTAATTAAAAGAATCGGATAACAAACTAATGATCACAAATAATGCTAATCGATATTTTTTAGCAATTTGGATTTCGCTTTCGGCATCTTCAGGTACTTTCCACACTAAAAAATGGCAATTTCACATTGCACACACAGTTTAAACGTTAGAGGTTCTTTTTTCGACCATCTCCGATCCTAATAAAATAATATGGGCCTCCACAGAGTGGAGGTTTGTATTAACAGATTTTGTTTTTATGAGAAATGGATATCAGTTACTTGCTCAACCTATTAGGTCCATACTCTGACTTATACACAAATTAAACAACAAATATGTATACTTTCCAGATCCAGGATTCGGACCTGGGACCCACGACGCTATAGGGCGACGGTTAAAACCCGCGTCAATAATTTGTAACATCATGAAATGAGCGCTCGCCTATAAATTAACAATTAATAATGCGTATCTCTATATTTCTTCATTGTCTATATAACTGTTTACTCTTTCTTTTCGTATTTCACGTGGGTGAAGTCACGGGCGATCGCTTGTAAAAAATAAAACGCGTTTTCTTCGCAAGGTTTTCAAAAACTAAATTGGCACCGTACAGAAAAACCAAGGCCGACTATATTTAAGCCGCGACACGAAACTATGAATTTCGATCGTAGTGATATTTATTGGTTATTCTTCAAATGCATCATGCTTAAATTGTTTTCAGAAAATTATTTTACTTTTAAAAAATATTAATACGTTAATTATTAATATGAACGAAATATGCGATCGAAAATCTGTATTTACTGTCGAACAAGTTTCACAGTTTTAAAAGCATTGCCGCCAATGATCTTTTTTTATGAACCATATCCTCGTTTTTTTGTACAAAGTGGTTCTGTTATATACTTATAGATATAATTTAAATTACATATTTAACATTTAATAAACTATTTCACAAGATTTGAGAATGTAACACTTTTTATTGAAAATACATAATTTCAAAACACCTGAAAAACACACCTACTTATTAGAAAATATCTTTGAAAAAAATACGAAGCCATGAAGGACTCATTATAATGAGCTTTACCAATTACGCCACTTGCATTCTACTTAATTACGACGAAATTAACATACATAAATAACGTACATACAACTGAACCGCGTATCAAATTGCGTTAATATTGGCAATCGGCGTTTGTGATTTGAATTGAGCTACCAATAAAATTAATCATCCGGATCTCTCGAAATTTTAATCTTCACGTTCTTGCACTTGCTAACAAATTAAGAAATTTTATTTTATTCAACGAATAATTCACATTATTTAAAAATGTTACATTCGTAAATCATGTGAATTATTCGTTGAATAAAATAATAATTCATTATTTTTGTTTACTTTAAAAATAAATACATATGGTACACTTGATTTTTCATGTTCATGTTTGTTTTATTTGGTTTATAATAATATTTCAATTTTTCTTAATGGGGTAGCAGTTAATTTCTCGATTTATTTTTCACATATTATTTTATAAGACGTATATAAAGTTGAATTTCTAAAACTACTTGAAATCAAATCGTATTGATATGGTGTCGTCATTTTAAACTTTTAAAGTGATAATCATATCTACGTTAAGAAAAGTCTTGTAATAATAATATTTAAAATATTAATAACGTATGTGTCGTTTATGTGTAGAATCTCATTATGGTTTCGAAAAAAGTTTTGAAAATTCGACAAGTCTATATCAAAATATTTACAAGACGTGTTATGTATTTTATATTGCAACTTTTAAAAAACACGTTTCATCCTTATTTGGGAAACATTTTCGTGAATCCATTTTACTTAACGAGCCATGGCGAACCAAAGTTTGTCAAATGTAAATACTTGTAGTTTACCTACAGAATCCAAAAATGGAAGCGCTTGAAAATCAGAAAAGACCTACGGTTCGTTAAGCATCATTCTTTTTCTTTCTTTTCTTCTGTTTCTTAAAATAAATTCATTGTCAAAATAAATTCCAAAAACTTACATACAAATAAATTTATAAGTAGATCCCTATGTGATGCAGATCATGAGAATTGTTTTAAAATGAAAAGGGTGACTGGCACTGCTTGCAAATATTCTGACTATGATAAATAGAAACGATAATATCCTAGAAAAAGGTGTCCATTTCATTCCTGTTAGATTTATACTTTTTGTTTTAAAACTATCGTTCGTCACATATTTTCACTTACTTTGAAAATATTATCAACTTTTTTTTTAATTTTGAGAATATACATTATAAACCACTTTTCACTGTTATTTCTTAGAGAGGACTTAGCCATCAAAAGCAAACTCCTATATTCTACCGGTTCTTCAGTCTCCTTCTCCAGTTAATTACTATCATTGCTTGCAAATCCATTTTTTGGCCATCAATCCAATAAAATCTTTCAACACTCCGCTTTTCTTCAGTCCACAAAACGTGAAGCAATTTATCGGTACTTCATTGTCGATGTAATGTCATGTGACCAACCCACAGCAAGCATGGTGAGGTAAAATCAACACTCAGCCTCGTCAAAAAGCTTACAGACCTCATGATGCTAATTACATTACCAGATTATAATAATCGTAGATGAGACTAAAGATTTTTCGCAAAATTATACGTCCAAATACTACTTGTAACTATACAAGTATTGCAGCACAATATCGGTATCAATAATATTTTAAATAGGCGGATATTCGTATTTCTTAATAATCTGGACTGAAAGGGGGGACATGCTCAGCGTAAGTCAAAATGGAGCTTTTATTGCATTTTCAAAGCATGATCCTAGACATTTCTTAAACGTTGTAGACAATCTATTTATATAATTTTGAAGCCTTATTATTCTTTATATTTATTTTAAACATTTGATGACTGCATAAAGTATTTTTATTACATAAAATAGTATTCTTTTAAACCTCTCGCTCTGATGTTTTAGAATATAGTCATATTTCAGTACATGCATGTGCAGTGGTGTTAAGATTTTTTACATTTATTAATTTTTAAACGCATTTATAAAACCATTAGTATAATTTATGTTGACATTATTATAGTGAAATATTTACGATAAAAAATTATATTGATAATCTCTGTGATCCCAAATTTTACAAGATTTAGGCATTTTATTATTCAAAAAATCGGCAAGATTAATACATTTGAAGATAATTATTCTAAAGATACTAATTATAACCTATGTCTTTGACTATTCAAGTGTGATAAACATCCTACGAATAATGATTGCTTTATAATAATTATTGACCTAAGAATTAGCTAGTGTTTTTATAAAATACGCCATTCCTTTTGGCATTCCCCAGTGGTTAAGCTACAACATACGGCCGTAGTCATAAATTGACAAACTATAATTGAAGTAGGGAGTAATATTATGTTAACGCGCGTGTTTGAACATGTACCGTTTAAAAAAAAATCTGTTAGGTACATGTTTAAACACGCGCGTTAACATCATTTTACTCCCTACTTCAATTATAGTTTGTCAATTTATGACTACGGCCGTATGTTGTAGCTTAACTACTGGGGAATGCCAAAAGAAATGGCGTATTTAAAAAAAAACACTACCTTTTTCTTAGGTCAATAATTATTATAAAGCAATCATTATTCGTAGGATGTTTATCACACTTGAATGCTCAAAGACATAGCTTATAATGAGTATCTTTAGAATTATCTTCAAATGTGTTAATCTTGCCAATTTTTTGAAAAATAAAATGCCTAATTCTTGTCAAATTTGGGATCACAGAGATTATCAATATAATTTTTTATCGTAAATATTTCACTATAATAATGTCAACATAAATTATACTAATGGTTTTATAAATGCGTTTAAAAATTAATAAATGTAAAAAATCTTAACACCACTGCACATGCATGTACTGAAATATGACTATATTCTAAAACATTAGAGCGAGAGGTTTAAAAGAATACTATTTTATGTAATAAAAATACTTTATGCAGTCATCAAATGTTTAAAATAAATATAAAGAATAATAAGGCTTCAAAATTATATAAATAGATTGTCTACAACGTTTAAGAAATGTCCAGGATCATGCTTTGAAAATGCAATAAAAGCTCCATTTTGACTTACGCTGAGCATGTCCGCCCTTAATCTCATCCTTTAAATTTCATCGTTTACAATATTAGTATTTTTTACATTAATTGATATACCTATGATCCAAATGACAGAACCTTATCAACTGCTTCAACGTATTTCTTCGTTGTGAGTGTAATATAATTGTTTAAAAAAATGTTCAAAGCAGAAATATGTAATAATCGGGGTATTTTAAAAATTATCCCATCCCTGTGCCTATTTGCCGATGATGGTTATGACTGAAATTATAGATATTGCCAATAATATACGTCCTTCTGGAGCGATCCTGTGCTGATATTGTTGTATTATAAGTCATTGGTAATTCAATCGATTTTTTTAATAATTTCAGTGAAACTATTAATTTCTCTCCTGTCCAAAGAATCTCGACCTCTTCTAACACTATGAGCACATAATTGGAGCAGGCGTATCTTGCAGGTGGTACAGAGGTATTTTTATGCCAGTTCATGGAACTATCTTGATCTATATTTTATAATTTAATTATATTTCTATCAAATTCAGACGTCACATCGAACATTACAGAAATTATATTAATTGTCAATCGGTTACATAACGTCATATAATTAATATTATATTTTTGTCGCAAATATAACTTCGAATATGCCACTGTAAGTGCCAGTCACCCTGTATAATAATAGCATTAAAATATTATCACCTTACCGTTATTATTTAACACATCCGTGTACGTAGACACCTTCGTAAGTTTCAACATTATCAAGTATACATATATTATATAGCATTGTAAATGGTAATAGGTTAAAAAACATCATAAATCTTCACAAAGTTTTCAGGTTAGGTCAAGTGAAACAGAAACTTTGATGAATATTGAATATATATTAGACTATTTTCAGTATTTTCTTAGACATATTATATAAATACATAGTGACTATGTATCCGCATAAAAATAATGTAATATATAATAATATTAGAATGTAAATACCTAATGGTAAAAAACAAAGCATTCATTTTTATTTACTTTATTATTATTATTATTATGTACACAAGATTTAGGGATGTACATTTCTTCATTGGAAATGGAAACACGAAAAAGCGTCATAGGTATACATATTAGAAAAAATACTAGAAAAAGTCAGAGTGGAATTCGAATTCACGTATTTTCGTTCCGAGCGAGAATTATTATCACTATGCTACCGACCGAAGTACTAACATTACAGATATTTTCAAATTCCAGCAAGCAAAAGCCATGTGTTTGAATCCTACTCGATTCAAGATTTGTTCTAGATTTTTTTCTAAAAGATATGCATGTTTCTGTGGTTTTTCCAAGGTTTTTCTTATATGTAATACTTGTTCCAAAATGTTGTAATGATCAATACCGGTTTCGTTCATGCATTTCTTTTGGTGTAGAGATTATTCAATCGAATGAATAAAACATGTATTCTAAGAAATATATAGATCCCTATAAAGTTAAACAGTACAAAATTATGTAAATTTATTTTTTATATTTTAATGAGACCATGATACAAGCATGTTCAATTAGTTAACAATTATGAATATTCACCTAAAACATTCACATACACATGAATACGTAGGTAAACTTACTCATGTAGTATTTGGTATTGGTGGGTGACCAGTTAAACACGTGTGATTACTGAAAACTTTTGTGATATTAGACGCTTTTGATATTAAACACGTTTGATATTAAATTTTTTGTATTTTAAATATCATAATATGGAATGGGCGTTGAAACGCAGAATCACTTGTGACTGTACCAAGGCATGTCAAGGACTGGTTGAATCAGGACCGCTACAGGACACCTCTCGATAATTTGATAGTGTTGAGGAGCGCCACCGATATTTAATTTTAAATAGCTTTGAAATCAACTATGTACTCGCTTACTGTCATGTGGATTTGAGATTGGCATTATTTTACAATAAATATTAGTAGGTATATGAAAATGCATTGAAAATAATTTAATTAAAAAATTCTGACTAACCCCAGATAATCTTTCTGTTTGCGAGCCTAATAATACGTTACACATAATAACATACCTACGTCTTTTATTCGAGTATATTATTAAAATGTCATTGTATTAGATAGTATTAAACTAAATGATAATAATATTATGAGTTTCGAAAAAGTTTTTTTTATTGAAAATATTTCGCTCATCTTTTCGAACAAAACAAAATATTCAAATCAGATTCGGCACAAAAAGCATGAGAGATGTGCCACAAACATTTTTTATTTATTCAGACGAAACCCATTTTTCAAATGTGGCAACGATTTTTCACTCGAAACTTGTGACGCCACTATGCCCTACGTAGGACCCAAACATAAAAACCCGTTCTGAAAATAGCACGTCTGGTTCTTTACACCCAGTCTCCGGGGCTTGAAACTTTCGTTGAGTAGCTATGAAATAAATTACCAAAGATGAGAAACACTTCCAGGCAGATTTCACTATTTTGTACAATATACCGATGAATTAATGCAAAGTTATTGTACCTATATCAAATTTAGCTAGTTTATAGGAAACACATAAACGTTTTTTCAAAATATTTATTTTATTGCATATTTTTAATTGAACTGGCGTTTACGTAGTAAAACTCCAATAATATAATGGTTTACATTTTTTTTTACTTCTGCTTTAATAGTCATAACGATTTTTTTTAATTAAAGTAGAATTAACTAAAATAACTTTAAATTCTAATGGATTCAAGCTCTGTACTATTATATAATTATTAGAGATATTATCTCATTCGCCCTTAATTATTTTTCTTAGAATTGACGATTTACACCTCTTGAATGTAGTATTTTTATTGTTCATAAAGAATAATGATCTATTATTATGTTTTGACGATTTATTATAATATTCTATTAATAAGATAGGGTTTTTACTAATTAGGTTTTTTACTGACACTTCAACTATACATAATAATATGTTGTTTATTTTATTTTTTGTAACCTTCGACTTGATAGGTAGGTAATGGAGTTTTTACCTATTTTATTGTATTGATTTATTACATAAGCTAGAGTAAAGAGTGTTCGTTGTCAGTGTGTGTTTACCTTTGGTGAGTGTACACGGCGCCTGAAGATGCCGAAAGGCGAAACCCGGGTCGCAAAAAACGACTTAAATGGAATAGTACAGAGCTTGAATCCAATAAAATTTAAATTCAAATTCCATCAAGTACCTTCAGTTGATAGTATTATTATTATTAAAATAATTTTGTTTTAAAAACCATTAAGTATTGCATTTTCTTTTCAAAAAATGTAGACTTTTTGCTTTGAGTTGCAAATTTTGATCTTCAGAATTTGGGCTTCCGGGACGTTGGCTTTCGATATTTAGACTTTCGAGAATTTAGACATTTAAAAATGATGAATTGAGTAAAAACACCACAACCTCGGAATATGTTAAATTTATACTGATCCAAATCACAAAATAGCCCTCATCTATGCATGATGACGTACTTTCTATGGGTTTACGTTTAAAATGTATCTTTATTAATGTGGTGTTAAGAATAAGTTTTTTTAGTAGAAGTTTTTCTTGAAAATTATATTTTATTCATAGCTCAACCCATCTTAGACATACTACATGTATTATTATTGCAAATAAAAAGGCATTACTCCGAACCACACATCTAGTCATAATATTAACAAAATAACAAACACAACAAAATGGATTTATTTATTATTTTTAGCTTGGCATGTCGTTGGCCGCACACGTTTAACTGAGGATATAAAAAAATAGAAATAAAATGGACTTTACGTGTTTTCATATTATAGTATATTGCATTAATTTCACGGGGAATTCATATACATACCTATAGATTCTCAATAATAACAATAAAAGAGTAAAACAAAAAAACAATGAAAAACTGTGTAAAATTAATGATATAAGTATATATGAGTACCTTGGTATCAAAGTGGGACAAACGCCACCTCCCACTAAATTCATGTTTTAATTGATTATGGTAGTGCAAGTGATGCTCCTTTCAAAATATCTATCAAAAGTATGAAAAACGGTAGTTTTCATAGAGATTTTTGAGTTTAAAGTTGGTATGTTATATGAAAAACGGACACTTTTCACACATGTTTGTCAGTCTCCTGTAAAATTTTGTAAATGGCTTATGTCCCACTTTGATACCAAGGTACTCATATATATATGTGTATAGCGCAACGTGGCATGGAAAGGTAGACGTTGGGCATAACGCGGAAAGATCACAAAATAAACCAATAGATAAGGAAGCAGACAAGAGTACTCGACGTGATAGAGGTCGCTAAGCAGATGAAATGGCAATAGGCTGGATATAATATCTCTCGTCGAATGGACAACCGCTGGAAAAATTCCGTCATACAGTAGTACGCAAGGGGTACTAAACGCCCACAGGGACGCCCTTAAACCCACTGTATAGTCAAACTCATAAATTTCAAGGGATAATAAATGAACACAAATCCGCTGACAAGAAGAACTTAAGGGCGGACGTGCCCAGCGTGAGTCAAAATGGAGCTTTTTTCTATTTTCAAAGCATGATCCTGGACATAACTTAAACGTTGTAGATAATCTATTTATATAATTTTGAAGCCTTATTATCCTGTATATTTATTTTAAACATTTGATGACTGCATAAAGTATTTTTATTACATAAAATAGTATTCTTTTAAACCTCTCGCTCTATTGTTTTAGAATATAGTCATATTTCAGTACATAAATGTGCAGTGGTGCTAAGATTTTTTACATTTATTAATTTTTAAACGCATTTATAAAACCATCAGTATAATTTATGTCGACATTATTATAGTGAAATATTTCCGATAAAAATTATATTGATAATCTCTGTGATCCCAAATTTGACAATTAGGCATTTTATTATTCAAAAAATAGGCAAGATTAACACATTTGATAATTTTAAAGATACTCATTATAAGTTATGTCTTTGACCATTCAAGTGTGATAAACATCCTACGAATAATGATTGCTTTATAATAATTATTGACCTAAGAATAAGGTAGTGTTTTTTTGAAATACGCCATTTCTTTTGGCATTCCTCAGTGGTTAAGCTACAACGTACGGCCGTAGCCATAAATTGTCAAACTATAATTAAAGTAGGGAGTAAAATTTAGCATTAGCGAAGAACTAGGGACCGAGAAGAATAGAAGGAGGGTATGGAGACCACGGCTGATGATACTAATAACATTAATAATCCAATTAGACACCATAAAATTAGGTATAATATTTAGGTTGTGCCTTTATAAAAATACCTATGACAATGGTTTTACAACCGAAATCTATAAAAAAAACTAATTTTATAGATTTTAATATTGTATATACAAAATAATCGTAATTAATAGATTTTGTTTCTCCATCGTCTAAAACCTGCCACCATATATTTGAATTAAATATTATATTGACAGTGTATTCCCATTGCAAAAAACCTTAATATTTTGAACTTTCGCTAATTCTCTCAAACCATTGAGCCTTTACAACAGGTATGTAATTAAATGATTAGTATTAATACTAAAGATACCATTTACTTACGACAGGTCTGTAATGAAATAACTGGAATAAATTGTAATTAAGTTAGAATTTATCTTGAAAGTACTCGAGCTATTGTGGCTAGTGGAATAACGAAAATAATAATTGATTGATTTATTTAGGTATAGGTAGGTATCTGACAACTTAACCAAAATTGATAAAGATAACACTAAGCTTCATTCTTTTGTTTAAATAAATCAATAAACGAATAAACGAGGTCAATAAACAATATTTTCTTAACCATATGAATAATTGGCAGTTTGTGAAATTATTATATTCAATGTACAAAACGTAATGTATATGTAAAAATATTCTTACTTTAAGCTCTGTCTGTCTGGGAACTGCTATGAATTGTAAATATTAAAATTACAATTCAAATTCTTATTTTATTTAACATCATCATTATCACCGGTAAAAAGGATAATTTTACTGCTGAGTGGAGACTTGAATCCATTCCTCTCGGTGATGTTCGTTGAGTTGCCGCGTACTTATACAGAACTTAACTTTCCTATCGACCTAGTGGCGTCTATATCTATCTACCATTTAGAATTTGCCTACCTTTGACGACTATATTTGTACAGCGACTGTCTCTTCAAAATCAAATTCAATTTATTTATTTTTACATACCTACTGTGAACATTACAAAATATAAATTGAAGACATTCACAACATAACATTTAAAAACAAAGAAATAGTATTAAACCGTGTAAAAAAGAAATAAATATAATATGCAGTTTCACAAAAACAGTATGAGGTAAAAGGTACAGAAATTATAAAAATAATAAAAAATTACAAATTATAAGCCATGGAAGCACACTGAATTAGCGTAGTGGACCCTACTTTAAGAATGTATAGCGCCCACCTATACTCATCTTCACATAGGTGGAATATATCAACATCTGAAGCGATTTGGTATAACAGAGTTATTGCCCTCCCAATTGTCATCACCAATGGCAGGTTAGTTCTGCTCTTTGGGAGAACAAACAACTGATGCTCCCGATTTCTAAGGTACTTATCAGGGACACACAAGGCAATACCACCAATAATGGCAGAGTTCTCATTGACACCACGTATAAGTCAACCTATGTGTCATACTCTCTTCATTTTAGATTACATAGCATACTTTTATCGAATCGATTCGTTCGTTTCATCCTCAGACGAGGAAGTCTACTTACCACATTGCTTTTCGATATATCATTGGAAAAGGCAATGAGAATTATATCAATATCAATAAATCCATATAATATATATACAATTGCATCAAATAATAACATATGCGGATGACAAATTGACATCATAGGCCGAAACAAAATACTGTCAGAAACGTGGACGTTGAGAAAAATTTCAGCATACTAGGACTCACTAAGTTTTATTATGTCATCATCATCAGCCTGGATCTATCCACTGCTGGATGAAGGCCTCTTCAAGCTGCTTCCACTTCTCTCGGTCCTGTGCGTTGCGTTGCCACGTACCTACTTCCGCAGAACTTTATCATTCCATCGATCCAGCGGCCTCTTGGTCTACCTTGCGGACGTTTTGTACTTCTTGGATACCACTGGATGACTAGATTTGTCCAACGATTGTCTCTTCTTCGAGTTATGTGTCCAGCCCATCTCCATTTAAGGCTTTTAATAAACTCTATTACATCGCAAACCCTTGTCTGCTTCCTTATCCTCTCATTCCTCTTTTTGTCCTTTCGCGTTATGCCCAGCATGAACCTCTCCATACCATGTTTCTGGATCTCTCTTTTACTTAGGGTCCATGTTTCACACGCATATGTGATCACGGGAAGCACACACTGGTTGAACACTTTGCGCTTTAGGCACAGTGGAAGGTTACTTTTGAATGCATTATTCAGGCGGCCAAAAGCACTTCAGCCTAGATTTACTCTGCGAACAATTTCATCAAATATACATCCATCTATATACACTTTTGTCCCAGATAGATGTAGTTTTTCACCTGTTCGAGCTGAGTGCCATTTATGAGGATCTCTTTTTGGCCCGCAAAGCAGTTGAACATGACTTTCGTCTTTGTTACATTTATTTTCAAACCTACTTTGTTGCTTACTTCAGCGAGTTCATGCATTCTGCTTTGGAGGTATTCTGAGTCTTGAGAGAAAATTACTATGTCATCGACAAAGCGCAGATGACTCAGGTATTCTCCATTTATGGGGATCCTTTTGTCATTCCAGTCAATTTGCATGAATAAGTCTTCAAGGGTAGCTGTGAATAGTTTAGGTGAGATTGTATCACCTTGTCGGACTCCTTTGCTGATAGAAAATCTGCGCGATGGTTTATGGAGATTGACAAATGCTATTGCGCTACTATATATAATTATTATTGAAAATATTTATATAGCGCCCAGGGATTCCTTGTTTTCTGAGTGCGTCGAGTATTGAACATTTCTTAATGGAACCGAACGCCTTCTCATAGTCTATAAAACCCATGCACAGTGGCAGTTTGTATTCCTGGCACCGCTCTATGATTTCTCTGACGACTTGGATATGGTCCATAGTGCTGTATCTTCCTTTAAATCCGGCTTTTATTATGTATTAGAAGATATAGATTGTTTTTTTTACTCGGCCTTGAATGGGGTTTCCACTTAGTTTACTTTATAATTTACGCATTGAATATAATATAATTTATAGTATTAAAATAAATACATTTTAATTTAAAATTTGAAATAATAATCATGTTTAAAATATCTAGACATAATTACTATACGTAAAAGTACAGGTTTAACCAAACCATATAAATATTTCTCTGCCAGAATAAATATTGACACCTCGATCATAATATTTTCTTTTTGAGCTATCTTTAAATAAATATACAATTTCGGTTTTTCCGTGGCTATATAACATAAATACGAAACCACTAAATAATATTTTCACAGCGGTAATGGGTTTCACTATTTACTAAACGAATAAATGTAATATTTTTTAGTTTCATCAAGAAATTTCGGTTCTCTCATTACCTATAAAATATATATTTTTTAAATATAGTTATAGTCTACGTCAGTATTGCCATATTTTTCTGTGCTGATTATAGTACAAACGCGTCAAAATTATAGTATTTCTGTAAAAAATATACTACAGGAACATTTTTTGCATTGAATCCTTTAAAATTATAGTATTTTGGCATATTTGGCATAAAATTATAGTATTTTACATTTTTCGCGAAATCAAAATTATAGTATTGTACTATAATTATAATACGGTTGGCAACACTGGTCTACGTGCCTGTCTTCTTTTAAAATCATTGTCAATAATTTTCCTTACCTTCTACATAAAACAGTTATAAAATCCTTTAAAATGTATATGTCTAAAGTCTAGTGTGTTCTCTAGACTAAGGATAACAATCCGGGCAGAATTTCCAAACACAAAATTTATTGATTTACTGTCTAGTACTGACAAGACAAGAACGGTTTTGATCATGAGATTATTTTATATATAACTATATGTACATGTAAGAAAAATCATATAAAAATATTTTTAAATAATCATAAAAATTTCAATTATGGACGACCACTTATTTTATTTGACGGCTATTTCAGTTGTCACAACAGTATTTCCATGAATAAATAAAAATCGCCTGACAAGACTAAAATGACAAATACTTAATAATATACTGTTGTAATGCCTTTCACTAAGATATTCTAAATATTATAATTATTTAGAACTTAGGTTTGGTTGTCATTTTTTCTATCTTTGAAACCCTCATAACAAACCCAAGAATTTTCCTAGCTCTACTACTGAGACGTTGGTCGAATGACTGATAACTATTTCTCGTATAATAACTCTATCTGTTAAAGAGCCTTCTCAGGAAGAGGTTAAGTTCCAAATTATATTATTATAGATCCAATGAAATTAAAATATAATATAATAAATTACTTACGCGCAGCTGTTATGTGTGTATGTTCCTATCATTCGAAGTTCTTGAAAGTTGTACTAAGAGTGTCCCAGAGGCAACCTTCCAAAACCTCAGTTGCCATACAGTCCATTATAGGATCCGTGATTTATATTCTGATATAATCTGTTGATGTCAAGCTTAAGTGAGAACAAACCTTCTCATTCGCCGTAAGACGCCACTTTGATAGTAGAGAAAATAAACCTGTATTTGATAATATATGTATTTAAAACATTTAGTGGGATATCTGAATCTTTTAAAAATATATAACACATAGTTCAGTATAGAATTGTATTAGTACGAAAGTCAATTTGACTTGTACTGCCACTTTAGTGAGATTGAACTTTTCGTTTGCTATATACATAGCATACGAGCAAATAATTGGCTGAAGTAGAAAATGCTTTCGCTATATAGCAGAACTACGAGCTTTAGAATTTTCACGTATTTGCCGTAGTTCTGTTGTTGACAAAGAAAGCAGGCTCTATACGGGTGAAAGTCTAAGTACTTACTACATTGGTAAGTACTAGGGATTCCAATCCCGGGCTATTTTCGATACCTATGAATCCCGGGATTGATAAACATAATCCCGAGATTTCGGGATTGATTTTTTTATCATTTTTTATGGAAAATAAAATAAAAGCGAAAATAAAACAGAAGAAATACTTTTAATAAAAAATAACTACATTAGAAATAAACTGAGTTTGAATGAAGTTTGATTTATACCCATGTGTAGGTTGCCGATTCATTTTATTTTTTCACATGAATTATTAAAAATGAGAAAGATTGAAAAAAACAATGCTTCGCACTTTTAACAATGTAATTCTACCATGATATCATACGTTTTACGGCAGTTTCATATTTGGCTGACTAATTAGATTTATGATGCGGAAAGGCCATAAGTAGGTACGCCATGATTATTTGCTTTACTATTTTAAATCTCGCTAATCCATTTATTATGTCTTTACTATCAGAAACAGCAATCTCATATTAAATTCACATTATTATTTATATTACAATATTAATTACTCCATTAAACTTGTGTATTTTCAAGATTGAACGTATACAATATTAACAATAAATGTCTTAAATAGTATAAATTATACTAGATTTATTTTTGACCGATCTTATCAATGTTATTTGTAAATATAAAAAAATTACATTAACAATGGAAAAAAATGCCAATCCCGGGATTGTCAAATTGTAATCCCGAAATCCCGGGATCAGAATTTTGGCTCGGAATTGGATTCCCTAGTAAGTACTATTATTATTTGACAGGGTTGCAGAATAATATAGCACCATTATTTTTGTCGACAAAGATTTTCATCGTCTACCTTAGCTCTCTTGTGAATCGACATAATAATATTACAGAGGAAATTAACAAGAGAATTACTTCGGCGAATAAACGCTGCGTCGGTATATTAAGGCGACAGATATTTAAATCGGCATAATATCTCTTTAAATAAAATCATAAAACTTACAAAAAAAATTAGAGTCAGTGATCATGTATTTCTCGAAAATCTGGAAATTAGCTGCGTGAAATGAGCAACACCTAAACAATTTTGTACCTAATAAAAATACAGCATAATATGGCAACAAGAATTAAAGGAAATTTTAAACTGCGTATTGAGTAGGTATATACGCTCCTTATGAAGGTTTCAGCATAGTTCAATTAATTAAGATTGTGATACTGCGCAGGCTAGGTCACATGTACCGTATAAATGACAATGAAACGGTAAAGAATAATGTCAAGCAACCCAATAGTGAACAGTATACATGGCATTTAAAAAGTTTGCTGGCTAGATGAAACTGTCGTTGACTGCAATATGTTTGGGATACATACCGGAATGAAACTCGGTTACTTTGAATAGGGACAGGAATATAGAATTGTTGAAGAAAGCCAGAACCCACTATCTTACTCTTTACAGGTCTGATTAAAATAAGGTAAATACTATCGCCGCCATGTGGCAAGCATAATATGTAGTGTAACCATTGTAATAATACATCGGTAACACGTGCGAACTGATGTTTTATTGTAATCGTGTAAGTATAATAATTGACCAAAGCAGAGCAATTTGATTTTTGTTTTAAATCCGCGACTTTTTAGTAAGGCGTGATGCCCTCCAATAAAAGCGACTAACATATTAAGCACTTTCGCATTACTATAACTGTGAAGTGATTAGTCACCATCCAACCAAGTTCGAGAGCATCCGATTCAAAATGTAATTTTCCGAGGTTTATATTATATTTGCCATAAGTTAAAAATCAATTCCATAACCGCGTATAGTTATCATATGAATGTGGTTTGTCGAATGTGTAAATTTGTACCGAAATAAATTTATTTGGTCGGATCTGACTGTAAATAAAGTACCTATTATCAATTATTAACTACCATATCCCCTCATTCGAATCAAAAACATGTCAATCAGTTTTCTGCCATTCAAAGTAAAATACCATAAGCACTAGTATGACAGTAGGTATCTGCAATTTCAGCAAGGAGCGTGTATATTCTACAGACAATTTTTTTTAAGTATACACATAAGAATATGTTAAGTTATAATCATAGCGACAAAATAACACTGTGTGTCTAAAATGCATGTTGTTTCATACTTTACACGTCGTCTTTCACTCAAGGGAGTGGCATACATGAACATTATTAAACAAGAAATATTGTGTGAACAGTACGAAACGAAATTAATAAAGCAGAAATGCTTTGACTACAGCTTTTCAAGAATGTGTGGTTAAATTACATACATACATGTTCATTAAAAATATCTAGGCACTCAACGCGGAATATTTTCTAAAAAGCTAGGCTGGGAACATTCCTTATTGCCTTTTAATTTTGAAGCACTCCCTTGATGTGGTAAATGAATGTCTTTGTTAGCTACATAATATATTTCGATTAATATTATAACCCTTATGATGATGGCGTTAAAAATATTCGCTATTTCTATAGTAACGATAGGTGTCAATTGAACAGCCTCATCTGTAGAGATTATAATATGCTACTAAAATAGTGGGAGAGGAAGGTAAATACTAGCGCTTCTAATATTAGTGGGTATGCAAAACGACTTCGGGTCTTTGGATATTATTAATCAAAATAAAGTATATAAATTGGAAACTTATAAAGGTATCTAGAAACAGTGGATGGGTTTGTATATCTGGGATCAAAATGTAATGGAAAATGCGGTTGTGCAGCAGAAATAAGAAGGCGCGCATAAATTGCGAAATATGCAACGACGCGTAATAACATTATATGGCAGGATTGAGAAATTTCAATTCCCGAATTCTTCGATTTTTTTGGACAGAGCACAGGACAAACCAGTCAATCATCCAGAGATTCCATATATAGGAACGGCTAACGATAGTATGCATGAGACGCATTTTATAGATTTTTGGATATATTGTTCGGTGTGGATCTGATAACCTGAAGCGATTGGTGGTTTTGGATAGCCTTTGGATAAGTGAAGTCAGTGTCCTGGACCGACTAAGTGGAGGAACTCACTTGAGGTAGCCTTCACTCTACCCTGTGAGAACCAGAGGACCGATAGAGGTGGATAGTCATGGTCGCTCAGAATATGACTAAATTTAAAGATGGTAACGATCCTGTACCATTAGGAAACGATCAAAAAGAGAGAGAAGATGGATATAAAATATATATTAATTATAATAATATTATTAATAAAAATAAAATACTACGTTATTTAATGCAAAATACACATGTAAGAAGGCGTATGTCTTTATCTTTCTTTCAGCCATGTCCGATCTTAATAGGATCATATGGGCCTCCACAGAGTAGAGGTTTGTATTAACAGGTTTTGTTTTTTACGAGAAATGGATGTCAGCCACTTGCTCAACCTATTAGGTCCATACCCTGACAGACACAAATTGAAAAACAATATCTGTACTTGCCAGACTCAGGATTCGAACTTGGGACTCACGGCGTTATAGTCCAACGCTTAAGCCGCGCGGTCACCGTGGGCGTTGACGTGGGTGTGAAGAAGTGAAGTGAAGAAGTGGGTGTGAAGGCGTATGTAGTTACTTATTAATGTATATAAAAAATAACTTTATTACAGTCCAAGTATTCACGTTTTTCGGTTACCCGCCGCCCTCCAACGGATACTTTTCGTCACTGATATCAGATCATCGCCAGCATTAGAGTTAACTTTCACAATAGTGCCCTAACCATAATATGTTGTTTCTCTATTCTCGCGATTTCCAACTGTAAATAATATATTTTTCCTGTCACATTTTCATCTTCTTCGTTTGTATTTCAGATCGTATGCGGCATTGCGACAGTGGTTATGGGAAGCGTAGCGGCCATTGAAGAAAGGGGGCAAGTCAACCTAAGTCTTGGAGTACCGGCTGGAGCCGTCACGGTGCTGGCTGCAGGTAACTCTATATTTTGTCTTCCTTTTCTCGGTCGTACTACCATTTGCGTGAGGGCGAGTTTATATGGACGTTATTTTATAGATTCTTAAGATAATCTGACCTAGGTTACTTACTAGGCGTAGCTACTTCCTTGTAACCTTGTAGGTCTGTATTTTTCTTACCATGTGCGTTGTAGGCAGTGAACTCCATTACTGGAATCTTCGATTTTGACACACAGTTTTATTTTTACATTAAACTTTAAAATACTTAATGTTTAATAATAGGTCACGAATCCCCCTGGACGTCGTATTTTTTTCAATTCCAAGCCGTGTTTGTCCGATAGTCCATAGAGAGCGATTTTTAGTAAATATTATATTATATAAATCTATCCACTATGTGTGAAAAGTTTTTTTCTCTTGACATTCATATAAGAATATTTTCTTTCATTTCCGAGTTAAAAGATATACTCACTTACATATCAAACTATGTTGTCAGTAAAATATTCCAATATTATAAGGTTCGACTTTCTGAGAGAGGCTGTATTTTTTCCATCCTGAAGAGATGAATAAGTCATAAAAAAGAAATAAAGTAACTGTCACTAGAAACCAAATGATATAGAAAAAAAAACATTTTTTTTTCTGTCAGTAAATTCAGAGAAAAACTTTTGACAAAGTGTTGGAAAATCTTACCTGTATCCACTCAAGTACCTACTTATAGGTACATTGAATTATTAACCACAAGTGTGTAGGTATATTTTTTTAGCTTTAAACGTTACAGATCGACGTATCTATTTTGTTACAAGTCAATAAGATGACTATTAAAAATAAACTTGAATTAAATTCTAACAATATATGTGTTGTGTCGCCTTTTCTAGATCATGACTCTCGATTATATATAATTATATCTTCTGGACTGTATTTACCATTAATGGGACTCTGGGATATTACAAAATATTATAGTACTAAAAAATATTATGTAAATAGATATTTTCAGTACCTAATCCAAATTTAATTATGACTCTTTACAATAAGGTAGCTCTGAGTTATAGCCACTTTAGCCCTACAGTAAATACAGGCGAATATATTATATTAAATAGCTCGTTAAAACTTCAATCCAACGTGAATGATCTTGGAATAATTTTTGACTACATTATTGTGAGTAAGCTTCTAGGATTGACCATTAGACAAACTACGCCATTTAAGAAACCAAATGTCTGACTATTTCATTTTCATCTTACCCATGCAAGGTTTTATTATTGTTATA
This sequence comes from Rhyacophila brunnea, assembly GCF_057557595.1. NCBI lineage: Eukaryota > Metazoa > Arthropoda > Insecta > Trichoptera > Rhyacophilidae > Rhyacophila > Rhyacophila brunnea. The sequence goes on along the minus strand of NW_028232871.1, from coordinate 33,831,048 downwards.
TTGATATAATATATTATATTTTATATTAAATATCCAATAATAGATAAATCGGAATTTTCCAATGTTAATATATTAATTTAAACTTGAATGAGACATATTCGGAGAGAAACGTTGAAAATCGGAAGAACCTATACCTAGAATCTAAGTTAAATTATAGGTTTGACGTTTTGTATTAGTATCACAAGTTTCAAGCTTAAAGCTTTGAATTTCACATGATTGTAACATCGCACACAATAAAGTCCTTGCTATAGTACTCAAAAGTTAAAGGTCTCAAGTCGATTTTTGTCATTAATCGTTATTGTAAATATCGTAATAGATATTTGTCACTTTTGTCATTTCAATTTAAGGGCACCCTTTGTCCATGGCACTGTGCCGATGCACATGACGTACCTTCATAGTTTTGGGATTAATTATAATATAGCAAGAATATTCATCTACAATCGTATACTATGTAAAGATGTTGAAATTTCTGACTTTAATAATAACGCATCTAAGATAATGGTAAATCATTCTGAAAATAAATGTACTGCAACACAGTAATGGAATCATAATGTATGACTCTCGTTCACAGTTCATAAAACTTTATTTTTAAATTTAACTTTACCTACAACTACCAGTAGTAAATGTATTTATTTCCTAAGTTCCTGTTAATAATATATCCGGACAACAAATACATGAGGTACTTCCTGTTTAGTATAATAGTCAACTCACCACACGTAATATTGTTTTGTAGTAAGCTTAATTGTTGAGAAACATTCTTACAGTTTCGCAAGATCCAACTGATCCAGGTGACTTCCAAAATAAAATGCAGAAACTTTCAGACGTGACCCATGATCCAATACAATACAGGCGGACCTCGACTTACGAACGTTCGACTTTCGCACAATTCGCTATTTCGCACATTTCAAAAAAAAATCGTTTTTTTAAAACGTCGCGCTGGCCGTGGGGTTAAGATATCCCCTTCTCGCTCGCTCACAAGCAAGTGCATTTCTTGCGTCACTTGCATCCTGCTCGCACCCGTCACTTTGCTTGTGAGCTAGCTAGGATAGCTGATATAGTCTTGCGCAGGAGCGCGTGCGGGCGTGTCATGTTGTGCGTTTTGCTAATTTTCTTCATTTGAAATATTTCACCCTAAAAATTTATAAACATGAGTGAGAAACGGAAAAACTGCAGTGTTGATACGAACAAAAAGAAATCAAGGACTTATAAACTTCACATGACGTTCTAATTGCGGTGAATCTTTTGCTTCAATCGGACGTTCGTATGATACAAACAGGTCTGCTACGATATGTTCAATTTTGAAAAATAAAATTAAGGAATACGTTCAAAATTGTGGAAATACATTATTTTTAAAGGTTGTTTCCAAAAGACACGGCATAGTTATGGATGAAATGGAAAAATATTTTGTCATCATGGATCGACGACCAACATCAAAAAGATGTCCCTCTGAATATTTCAATTATTCAAGCGAAGGCTCTTAGTTTGTACAAAGATTGGAAGGCTAGAAAAAGAAGATTCTAACACAATTTTTCAAGCAAGTAACGGTTGGTTTATATTAAATTCACTGGAGAATCGGTTGATGCGGATAAATATGCTGCAAAAGAATTTATTTCCTCATTATCCAAAATTATTGAAGATGGAGAATAATCCTCTAGCCAAATATTTAATGTAGATGACACAGGTTTATTTTGGAAAAAAATGCCTAGTCGTACATTCTTATCTAAGGAAGAATCACTTGCCCCTGGGCATAAACCTTCTAAAAACCGATTGACATTGCTTCTTGGTGGAAACTTGGCTGGTGATTTAAAATTGATGCCAATGTTAATTTACCAACCAGAAAATCCCAGAGCATTGAAAAAGAAGGATAAAGAATTGCTTCCAGTAATCAAATAAAAAAGCCTGGGTTTACTGCGTTAATATTAAAAGATTGGTTCACTTTACATTTCGTGCCAGCAGTTAAGCAATATTGTAGATTTACCATTTAAAATATTTTATTTAAAATAAGAAAAAGAAGAGTGGCAAAGAGTTAACTCTTGCTAACTTTTTAAGGGAAACACCCGCAAACCCCACTTAAACATGTCTCTTAAACATCTTATATTTACTTGATAAATATATATTTCAAAATACACACAGTTTAATTTTTTTTACTACCCTTTACTTTCGAACATTCAACATTCGCACACCTTTTCAGGAACCAATTATGTGCGAAAGTCGAGGTCCTCCTGTACTTATGATTAAATGCTTTACGGGTTCAAAGGCCATTACCATAAACAAACTCCACCTCGAACAAGTTCAGAGCAATGGCTTACTAATGTATACCGCTCATAGATGATTGTAGTGAAAACTATACTTTACCTAGATACTATAAATTTTCAATAATGAATGCTACATTTTTATATCGTTTTTATATTAAGCCATCTCGCGAGTGGACAACCGCTGAACAAATGCCGTCATACGCAAATGACCTAATCGATTCGTCAGAAAATTTAAAAATAGGTCTCCGAATTTAACTATTTTACCAGTCATAAAATTATTAAATTAAACTACAATCTAAAAAAATGTCTTGTAATATAAAAAAAGGAGTCTGTTTCAATTTAATTTAATGTGATTAACCCGTGTTTATATAATTTATACAAAATAAAAATAGTAAAAGGTTTCAGTGAATGTAGGTGTCCTCAAAACTAGTCAGTGCATCGGATCACTGCCCAGGGGGCACTAAACGACCACAACCACATCATAAAGTTAAGTGGACACGTAGGCAGCGAAGAACTAGAGACGGAGGAGAGTGGAAGAAGCTTTAGGTACGCTATTTATCCATCAGTGGATCGACCCCGGCTGATGATGATGTTGATAACAACAATATTTAAAAACAATTTATTTTGTATTATTTCAGTAATTACTATATATATATGTCAATATTTTTACCAGGATTTGACATTTAATACCGTCTTTAGAAAATCAACGTTCTATTTCAAACTCGTATTTTCTTTTTATTTAATTATAAATTGCCTTGTTGACTTGCCAAACCTGCTCCATAGAGAAGGTTTCCATTGTCCATCGTGATTTACGCCACATTTTATCCCACGTCAGCCAAAATAATGCTAATTTCACCCGAACCTCTTTCATTCAACGCTGCTGTAATAACAATGTTAGCTATTTCTCCAACATTGATCAATTTAATTACTCACATACTTCTTTTAAACGCGCCATTTCCAATAAATTGTAATATATAATCAACCTGATCGTGAATATATATTTTTCTCTCTTCTCTTTTTCTATTGTTGTTTTTTGTTTTATTCTTTCAATTTTTGGAAATTTTACTGATTACAATATTTTTTATTTATATTTATAACAATTTGGGTACATAGGTAACTCTTTGTTTTATTCAATAAAATAAAATAAACTTATAATAAAGCGTAAAAATAAACTCATTAAAACTCAGGTAAAATATATTAAACGTGTGGTACTCGTACCTACGTAGCATTAGCTACACGCTACACAGAATGAAAATTCTATTTTCTGTTAACAATGTTAATAGAAAGGATTCATTGTACTATTTGGTAAATTGAAAATCATTGTAAGTAGGTTCCTTTCAATTCGCGTCCTGGTAAATACTCTCTGAAATATCATCACATAGAAAACGATTCAATCATAGCCAAAGCCACATAAAATTTGGGTTAGTATATAAATAGGTGACCGGTCGATTACGTTTTATATGGGCCATAGGGCCACTCTGAAAGCTTGTTTAATATTTTATTTAACTACTATGAAACTCAGTAAACGACAGAATAGAAAGATCAAAAGAGTTTGTATACTATTTAGACGAAAGATACAGCTAACAGAGTTTGATCTAACATTTATAAATGTAATTTTGGAATAGGTGCATACTCAATTATTTATTTATTTATTTATTTATTCAGCATCATGATTTGGGATGTATTCTGGCTTCCTTCATTAATTCTATCCGCATATATCTATGATTTACAGTCCAAAAAATGTACACATGTAATCAGCGCTCGAAATGTATACTTTTACGAACCGGAGCGCTCGATAATTTTCTGAAATATTTGGTTTGATTTTATTTTGTATTCCTTATGCCTCGTGCCTATTAATTGTCGAGAGCTCTAATCTAGATTCTAGAGTCTCTATTTCATTGATTAGCTCATCATACTAATGCTCTATTTATAATATAATTTCTCCTAAATATACTATGAAAAATCTAATTATCCCATTTTCTTTACACTTAAAAACCTTAGATTGTGAAACATAACAATATGTATCTGTTTTTTGGAATACGTTTATACTGCCATATAAATAAAGATGTCACCATTTCCAATAGTTTAAGCAAGTTTTGTGGATTTTCGAACCGAAAAGTTCACTTAGTTATTGTTGACTCAAGGCGATACCGGGCTTATAATATGTATATCGGGCAACAACCTCAGGCCTTGTGACATTTTTCGATGAGGTTAGACTACCTCGGGCTTGGTCATCGAAACGTCTAGAAATTGCAACAATACAAAGATCAACAGATTTTCTATTTGGAAACTACATCAAAAATGACTCCTCACGCAATTTACCGAACATTCATGTATATAAATAGCGAGTCATAGTTGAGAGCTTTTGTCAGCCCCATAGCATAGTCAGTCATTTTTCTCTGTCATTTTACCATTGTACTTATTTATTTGTCAGCAATAAACTCTCTCCTCGATTCATTCGAGCCACTCCAAACAGACTCTCATCTCAACACCTTCACCTTAAATACGCTTGTAAGTTACAAGTAACAACATCATTGGTAACCTACTCTAAAACCCTAAAAATAAACCCAGTATTCCCGAGGGAAAATGTTCATGAAAATGAAAATATTATTTTACGGAGTTAAGATAATAGTGATTATGTTTCCACAAATTTATTTTGGATAAAGATACAATATTGCATATAGATCTAGGAAAGATAACAGATAGGCGTAGGGTAGATTGTTTTACCCTAAGTGTGTTTAAACGGGGTAAGCCACAAGGTTAACTAGGCTGACCCAAGGAACTGTGAAAAGGGTAAGCCCTCAGTCAAATATTGCGTTTTGTCAGCGTGGCATATAAAGACAGATTTTCTATGTTACTTATTCCTGTATAATGTTCTGAAACAGTTTATAATATTTTTATATTTCTTTATCTATATTATTTAAAGACTTTCTTCTTTGTAGTATTCTTTATAATGATCTTTATCAGATCCCCCCGACGTTAATCATTACCGAATATACATAATTTGAAAACATATCATGCATATACACACCAGAAAAAATCATTTTGTAGATAAAAATACGACACCCGATGGGACATGAATTTGTATCTGTTGGATTAGTGGCAGTATGCTTTTCCAATAATTAAGCTACAGGAATCTTATTGAATCATGACAATTTTAACTAGTACTTGTTACATGAAATGCTTATCGAATTACTTTGTCGATTCTCTGTCTCTATGTGAAAGACTTTAACGACTTGATGTATTTCCGGTTCCTCAACCAGGATGTTCACTATTTACTAAGTACACTGCATCAATTTGTTTTTCCTCTTACACAAAAACCAGTTGTTGTAAAACTAACAGGTGTCAGCGATTTGAAGTTGAGCATCCCACCAGTGGTTTTATCCGCAAGCAAAGGTTCATTGAAGGGTTTATTTATGAATGAGATATGGTAAGGTAAAGGTAGTAGTCAAACGCGTCACTTTCGTAAATTTGATGGCATGAATAATTCCGCTTCCACATAAATACTTCATGCCCAGTCACTCCGTGCTTTAATTCTAAAGATGAACACGTAGCTCATGGCTGCAGCCACGGGTTTTAAATCTACCAATTGCTACAACCTGTCTCACCCACAAACGCGAACTGCCTTTTCTATACTGTTTCTTCTATAGGGGCGTCCTCACACGCCGCATGCAACGACATTATGACTGAGGATCGCTTGTACCCCGCTATTACTTTACCGCGCCTCGTCACTTCCACCGCAGCTCCCCATACTCTATGTTCTTTCCTGATTTAAACCATTAATACGTGACCTGCAGCTATAACCACTGGTTGAATGTCACCTAGTAGTCGTTGCGACCTGTTGTACCCACACCGTGCGAGTGACCTTCTCCTGCTTTCTACAACACTACCTATACCAAACAAAGCTATATATAAATATTATTTAGTTATTATACGTCGTGAAATTTAATGAGGTTGCCAGCAACTTGTTGCCAATGTGGACACGGCATAAGATTTGCACGTGTGCGCGCGTATGAATTGTTCGCAAAAATATTTTCAAGCTCCGCACACTTTTTATACGATACCAGATTTTTGTTGTTTTTTTATATTTGGCCGAAATAGACTAAAGGTTATTGGGTAGGTACTATCATTCGTCATAATTAATTTGATGAAATCATTTATCTACGCAGAAATAAATGTTGAAAATTTGCGCACATATTTATTCTATATAACATTTTCTGTTCAGTGCGTTTATAATCCGCACATACAATATAAAAAATAAGGGAAACGTTCCTTGTTACCACAAATAATCCTCCAGTGTTTATACTATAATTTTTCATCGACTTCAAAGCTCGCATGAACCAATTGATTACAGACGGAGAATGGGCGAAAGTTTCCGATGCCATATAAACAGCGTGCACGTCATTTTAATGCTTTTCCCAGAGGTCGACAGGAAAAAGCTTCTTGGGAGCTTTTAACATCTCGTGTTCGCACAGTGACCAATGGGGTGGAGCTGTATTATTCTCCCAAACTGGCTACATTAATTATTTTATTCAGAACTATTATGGAGCGTTTTTATTGACAAGAAATCGATTTTTAAGCATTTTAAGATTATCGTTCTCATCAGGCTGCTTTATTTTTCTTGGGTTGTTTTTGCTGCATGGGGTCTCGCATTATCATGCTCCATTATGACACGTTTCCTGGTGAATCGCCCAGATATCTTAAGGTGTCTTTGCCCTGTCGACCAAGTGGTTCCGAATGTGTCATTTATTTCGTGCACTTTATTCTTGGATCCGACCTAACCAATAATTTTAAAGCATGATTATCGAATCGCCCACTTTGCATCAAATAAATCAACGGTAAATTTTTAAACTAACGTGTCAACATTAAAATTTATTGACATTTATAATATCCCCGTAGATGTCACTTTTTTGTGGTTATTGTATTAAATCCTAATCACAAAATTTAAAAAAAAAAATGCAATGATGTACTGTCCGACAACAAGATCTCGTCGATAACAGGAAGTCTCTGTAGTCGCATATATAAGACTTCTCAGTGACGTACCTGACATGGCGGCAACGCGTATTTAAATAATGTATCGGGTTTATTTTTAGATGCGACTCCTTTTCTTCTTTGCAATAAACCAAAAGTTTTCTATTAATAATTTTAACATCACTCCTCATTGTTATAGACATAGTTTTATTATAAAAAGCACCAAATTACGTAAATTGATAGATCAGTACACCACGGAAGCGTAAAATGAAATGATGAATTTGGGGGCGTTCCTCATTTTAAAACGGAAGTGGGATTAACTGCACAGGAGGGGTTTGTTAGTTCACAGTTATAACACGTGGACAAGAAGTTCTTGTTCGATAATAGATAATATGTATTCTAAAGAATAAATCTACAATCCAGTGTACTATATAATTATAGTGTATATCAGGCACCTCCGACGCGTCAATGTCGATCGACCGGTTGATCAAGGGATGGATTTAAATCAATTCCGCCATAGGGGGCCATAAGAATTGAATCACTAAAATGTTAAAAAATGTACATTAATTAATCGTAATATATGATTTCATGGAGATTTTGAAAGGGGAACCACTAACCATTCCTTTTTTTTATTTTATTCACTAGCGTACATGAAAGTCGTTTTCAAATTAACTATGAAGAAGTGAGCTTTAATTTAAACTGAGGCGTAGTTTCCCATTACCGTCGCGCAATAGTCTCTTTGTTCAATAGAAGACTAGATTGAAAATACGTATGTAAAAGAATAACAAAACTTTTAGTAGTTATAATAGCTAGTAGTTAACTTAAAGTTTTATTTGTAACACTTGTGTCCTCAGCCAATACGTATGATAGAGTTATAAAATGACATAGGGAGAGTGTGATAGATCACTGCCAGTTTTGATACGGGATTTTAGATTACAGCAGTGATTTCCAAACTTTATGTTACTACCCCTCCCTTTTAAAAAAAATCTAATCTTAGCGCCCCCCCCCCCCACCCTTTATTTCATTAAATAATATAGACACATTTTTAAATAGTCAAATGTACTAAGTAATCCAAAAATGAAAAAAATATAAAAAAATGTACTTAGGTATATTATATTAATTTTTTAATTAATTTGTTTTCCATGTGATGAATGTGCTTGTTTATTAGCACAATCAATTTCAATAGTGGTCAATCCAAATTCATCAGCGTTCATTGACAGAGGGATTCTATCATGGGTCCCACATCCTGAAGCGGGCCGCCAGGCCAGGATCTTTGGCGGGGCCACCTACCTATCGCTGAGGTTAAGGGCAGTGAGGTACTCTAATATAGTGTTTCGTAAATTATACACGGGAGTTATCATTGAAGTATTTATATCAATCATCATATTATAGGTTTCACATCAAATTGCAACACACAACCACATATTTAAAAGCCTTGCAAGCTTATTAATAAAATAATGTGAACAGTGCATTAGCAAAATAACCAATAGCTCAGTAAATAGATTGTTGTTTGAGACCTTATTTTTTTGTAATTTTGATTTCCAAAGCTCCAATTTTTATGAATGCCTTCACTTTGTCTTTTTAAATCAGTGAATGCAATGATTTAAACAGTCATTTTTTTTTAAATTTCAACCAAATAGACAAGTTTAACAACAAAATTATCGTTCCTAAACAAATTTGCCACAAATTTCATCATTATGCGAGATAGCCAGCGCGCTTCGCAATAGTATAGAAGTGAGGTATTAAAAAATTAGTTCCATATTTTCAGACAGGTTTGCCGTTTTATAAACTATGCATTTCCAAACTGCAAACCTGTGGATACATTAATAATTGTGTCAAACTTTTCGCGCCTCCCTTTGCAACACTCCGTATTTCAAAAAAACACTACCTTATTCTTAGATCAATACTTATTATAAAACAATCATTATTCGTAGGATGTTTATTTTACTTAAATGGTCAAATACATAGCTTATAATGAGTATCTTTAGAATTATCTTCAAATGTGTTAATCTTGCCCATTTTTTGAATAATAAAATGCCTAATTCTTGTCAAATTTTTGAATCACAGAGATTATCAATATAATTTTTTATCGTAAATATTTCACTATACTAATGCCGACATAAATTATACTGATGGTTTTATAAATGCGTTTAAAAATTAATAAATGTAAAAAATCTTAACACCACTGCACATTTATGTACTGAAATATGACTATATTCTAAAACATTAGAGTGAGAGGTTTAAAAGAATACTATTATATGTAATAAAAATACTTTATGCAGTCATCAAATGTTTAAAATAAATATAAAGGATAATAAGGCTTCAAAATTATAAAAATAGATTATCTACAACGTTTAATGAATGTCCAGGATCATGCTTTGAAAATAGAACAAAAGCTCCATTTTCACCTACTTTGAGCATGTCCCCCCTTAATATTAATTCACATATTAAAAAATATTTCAAACTTATGGGTATTCCTATTATTAAATATACCAATAAATTAAGTATAGTTAAAAAATAGTATATCTACTTAGGTATATTTTCATTTCGATTTCGACTCCTCCCGTATGCTCCTACGTCAAGAGAATAACACTGCAATGACTTCACGTTGACCTTTGACTTCTATAACCCAGTATATTTCCACTTAGGTCTTAGAGAGTCATATCTTCTTTATAGTACACACATTACTACACCCATCACTGCCATAAACAGCGACCACGCGATCGTAGCTGGACAAAGGATATACAAGGCTCTTTCTTCGAAAGATGCCGGTCTATATAATAAAAATGAACAATATTATTTTATATATAATTTTACATTTACGAATTAAAATATATATTATATTCAACCTAGAGTCGGTATGAACACTTCATAATATTATATTCTCGATTTAACCTACTTAAATAAAAACGTTTTTAAGTACAATCGATGAATGTTTGTAAAAATCGATGTTTTTTATTGAACATACATAATTTTGAAAACACTTCTGAGAAAATATATACCCAATAGAAAAAAATCTTTCTTGAAAAAATACGACACCCAGCAGGAATCGAACCTGCGTCTCTCGGGATTCGCGCCCACGCATATCGACCACAATGCTATAAGATATCCTATCTAATTGCGACAAATTTTAACTAATTGCTCTTACAATACTCTCAGAGCATCTATTCTATACACAAGACTGCTATCGGCGGCTATCGAGGGAAGTTTATCATATGTATCTATTGAGGTATTATAATTGCTACAATAAGTTAGTGTTAATTGTTACAATAAGTGCTATGTTATAACAGCACTTCTCTTGGCTGTGTTAACTTTTAGAGCGAGATAGACAGCTTAGACGGATAACTAATTGTAACAATAATTATAATACATAAATATGATAAACTACCCTCGACAGCCGTCGATAGCGGCCGATATCAGTCTTCTGTATAGAATAGATGCGCTGAAGCGCTTTCCAAATTGAGTTACTATTGGAAATCGGCTTTTGTATTTTAAATCAAAGTAGGTATTAATTATTACTTTCATTACTAACCGACATTACACTCCGAGATTTTTTTTGTAACTTACTTGAACTTGCTAATAATTTAATTAAGTAACTATTTTTTAATTCAACGAATAATTCACAAGATTTAAGAATTTAACATTCATTTTACAACGTTTTTATTAGCTCGTATTCTTGTTTGTCCGGTGGTCGTTTGTCCAGTACAAATCTTGCAATCGATTTTTAACTAACTTCCCGACTAGCTAGACATTTGAAACTTTTAGAATATATCAGAACACGATGCCAATGCATTCTTTTAACACTTTTAGCCATCTTTAGGCAGAATTGAATTCATTTTCAGTTAATTCTGTTTTGTATGGAAAGTTATTTCAGAAAAATCCGTAAAAAGTAAAAGACTAGAAGTAGAAGAGTAAAAGATTGGTTCCTAAGGGGTTGGTCCTAGCAACTAAATTAATAATATATACGTGCGTTACTACGGAAATCAAAATGACATTTCAGTATTCTATATTTGTTTGTTTTTTATTTACTTCATATCAAGTACAAGTTTGAGCATAATAATTCAACAGAAAATTTAAAAACGTTGTATATAAAAAGTTCTTTTCATCTTGTAATTATTTAAATTAAATATACCTACATAATAGGTACGCATCAGAACTCCAATCCCAAAAATCGTTCGATACCTTTTAGAGATAATTTAATACACTACATTTTAAAGATAATCATGGTATAAATTATGTACCTACTCGTAACAAAATAATAAGACGTCCCTAGGCGAAGTGCCACCTTTAAGCAGATAGAATTCAGCCCCCTTTCATATCATGTACTTATTAAGTTTCAAATTGTCTAAAAAATTCTTAACTACCTACTTACCTATTTTATTATTGATTTTCGGCTCTTCACCAGACACATAAACCAAAAAACTTTAAATTGACATTACACATACTAATTAGAGCATTTCCACGAAACCTACTTTCGAACAGTGGTGATTTTAGTTACCTACGTGGAGCTCTGTGGTACTGACCGGTTTGGAAGCACCCTTGTGAAAAAATTTCATGTGCGATAAACTGCCATTATAGTATGTATTGCAATGGGTAATTACAATAATGATGGTTTTTTATGCTTCGATTATTTTTAAAACTAAGATTTCAATACATTCTGAAGCAGACGGTGCTCTCAAAAGTAGTAATATTATTTTTTATTCGTTCCTTCAATCTTTACATTTCATTATACGCCACCCATATGCAACGCATGACCTGCCTATCCCCACAGGACGTCACTGAATAAGATTGAGCTCCTTTAACGAATGTCCATTTAAGTTTATCTCGGAAATAAAAATATAGTATTTTTTCCTTTTAATGTTGCATACACCCTGCTGCCATGCGACTGAATGAATTACATATTATTATTTTGTTCTTCACGATTTCGCTCACGTAGGCCTTACTCGTAGAGTGATGGCCGCCAAATTCACGGCTAGTCAAAAAATTGATATAGTTTTTCTAGGAATATTTGATCCAGTGCAACGACCCAATGGGTTGAGTGAATAACTTACTATTCTGGTAATGGAACCTGGTCGCCACAAAGGCCAATTTTGTTGCATTTAGAAAATTTATGGCGTCATACTATCAAAACGGCAGTTTTGTATTTTTTTTCTAGATGCCTTTATATCTCGCATTTACTACGAAGGTAGTCGTAAAAGTATCCGGCCTGACGAAGGACCTTGGCGATTCTCACTATAAACAGGGTATCGAAGCTATCGAACATAGCTGGGAAAAGTGTATAAACTAAAAGGAGAATATGTAGAGAAATAAAGATATTTTTCCCCAAACTCTTTTGTGTTTTCGTTGTTAGGTCGGGTACTTCTGGGACTACCCTCGTATCAAGGTTTCTTTAAAAGGACGTTAGCTCTCTACTTGATGCCAAGTCAAAAAAAAAATGTGCCGGCTAAGAAAAATGTCTTATTGAAAATAATTGGTTTACTCGCATCGGGTTTTGTATTTGCTTTTGTTACATATTACATTTTTTTTAAATTTTGCCTCTACATGCTCTCCTGTCCTATGGTTACTTTTAAGTAAGTGTTATAATTCAGACAAAGCACACTTGAGTAACCTCAGTTTTGGATAACTGCTTAACATCCAAACGTAGGGTCCCGTAATACACCCGATTAAGATCGGGTCTGGTGTGGGGGGCGGGCGTGGTTTGGTGGGGCCATTAACTTCAGTGTTAATACAACCTCCTCACTATGGAGGCGCATGTGCTACGATTTGGATCGGATATGGTAATATTTTATTTTTATTTTTATAATTTAAGGTTGGAGCGTTCACAGGAGCGTGCACAGGACAGCCGGAGGGGCAAGAGGGGGCGCGTGGTGTGCGCGCGTGCTCTGGGCAATGGCGTGCTCGCTGCAATTCGCGCTTCTCGTGCTCGCAATCCGGACCATGGTCAACAGACATTCACATGGCGAAGAGTAAGTTATATACTATATTTTTCAATATATTATTCCGGGTCTCCCACCTGTGGTGCGGGAAGGTTTTTAAAAAGTTCTAAAACTTGTTGCTCAGACCCACTACACCACGTGCACAATCTCGTACTCATACCATCGTTATGACGTAATGAGCATTTTAATCAAAAATAAATGACAAATAAAATACATTTTTCATTTTCAGTCACACAAGCAACACTTCCCTAGCGCTGGCAGGAATTCACGGGGTCCTGGCATCCAGTACATTGATAGTGGCAGCATTAGGGGCTCGCCTCCGTTACATCTACGGACCTGCCCCATCAGCACCGCCCCCACATACAGCGAGGTGCCCGAGGTCTACGTCACATACTGCAGTCAGTATGGTAAGAAAACTGCAGAATGTTTACCGATCCTTCAATCACCGAGTCGTCGAATCATAATAATTTATTTAATAATTAATTATGTGAAACTATTAGTTAATACCTGACACCACTTGTTGTTAGAGTATCCTCCACGTAACTTTGCAATTGTACACAGTGACAAGATTTGTGTGTAATACGCACTGCGTATTAGTGTATTAGTAAATGCCAGGCGCCTGATTGGCTAATTTCATCAAATAATTCAAAAATAATAAGATAAAAAGAACTTTTTATATACAATGTTTTTAAATTTTCTGTTGAACCATGTAAACTTGACTTGACTAGCTTAAACAATCAAAAAAATTTGTAGTTGACATGACATATTGATTTCCATAGTAACGCACGTATATATTAATAATTTAGTTGCTAGGACCCCAGACCCCTATCAACCAATAATGGTGTCGAAATAACTTTTCATACAGAACAGAATTAACTGAAAATGAATTCAATTATACTTAAAGATGGCTAAGTATTAAAAAAATGCATTAGCATTGTGTTCTGATATATTCTAAAAGTTTCAAATGTCTAGCTAGTCGGGAAGTTAGTTAAAAATCTATTGCAAGATTTGTACCAGACAAATAAGAATACAGGCTAAGAAAAACGTTGTAATAATCTATTCCAAATTACAAGTTTACGTGGAGGGTAGTGTACATAGTTGTCAATTAATTAATTCGCATGATTCAGAGGCGGATAGATAGCCTCATTCGGATGGTGAAAGATATGAGTTCAAACCTTTCCTGTTTCAATATATTTTTTAGGATTTTGTATAAGGCTTCTGAGGGTTTTCAAAATTATGTATTTTCATTAATGTTGTGTATAACCAATATTGAATATTTAAAAAAATCTTAAGCCACGTTCTCTGAACGAATGTTGAATAACACTTGAAAGTCAATTGATACAATATGGAAACCATATAGTTGATCAACTTGTAAGTTGAATTAAGCGAGACTGAGGTCCTTTCTACTTTTGTAGATTCAATAGTGAATCATCATTCGAGTCAACCGGTTGCCTTGCAAGCTGCCTAGAGTATCAGCTTGTCAAACTTGTTTGGTTCACTTAAAGCCATCTTTATTACGACTATCGGTCCAACTTTAATCGATACATCCCTTTCGATTTTTTGTTCAACATTTAACAGATAGTTGAACAACAAAAATCGCCATGTGAGAATGCGACATTATTGAAAGATGCCTAGTAGCACCATTAAAATTGTAAAAAAAATACCCAATATAGGTAGGTGTATGAATGCCGAGCACTCGATGGTCACAGACACAAATTTTACATCGAAACCAAGATACTGGGTCGGAATAAGGGATATTTCTCACGATTGGTAAAGGAGGCCATTGAAATCCATAGATACCCTGAAAATATTAATAGGGATGATGGGTTACAGTTAAAAACAGCATGGCTTCCGGCGTTGTCAGCAAAATCCAATATTCGATCCGATACATCTGGTCATAACGATTGACACATTACTCTGAGCAACGTTTGCTCTTAGCTAATCGGATTCCTTTTGTCATTCTTAGAGCGACATTTGCATATAACACATAATCTCTCGATAATGGCCTCTACAACGAAACGTTGAGGAAAGAAGGAAGAAGTACATGCGGTGGAAACCCAAGAATCTATTATGATAGGTCTGAGGTGACGGTTTTTATAAAACCACACTATAAAACATGGCCTAATTAAAATTCAAGTTCAATAAATTATTTAAAAATTTTGATTTTTGCAGGTACCTCTGACAATTAACTATTCTGGTCAGCCAAATGCCGTAGATGCAAATGGGAAGACGAGTGATAACTTGAGCTCCGATAATGAAATGATGGAGATCAGCATTGCAGACAACAAAATCAGTTCCAGCGACATGGATTCCTCATCAGAAACGAAAAGTCCGCAGAAACAGTCGACGCCCGCCAAGATTCAACCGGAGACCAAGACCGCCTCGGAAGGGGTGAAATTTGCTGAAGAACCAATAGTGACACCGCACAAAACATCAACGCGGTCCAAAGTTTTTGATTGCAACGACGTTGTCAAACATGGACACAGTATGAATAACAAAATAGTGAATAACACTGTTCAAATTGACTGTGAAAATCTAAATGGTGGCAGTGATAATGAACAATGTGACGATAAGCTGACAAAGAATCTCATTTGATCAGATTTTATGTTCACTTTGAAAGCCATGTTGCCACACAAGGTTGATCAATGATCATGTATAAATAATAACAATATTAATTTTTAAAGCAACTTTTCTGTAATTTTGTGCTGGACATCAAACAAACTTATTCCGCACCGCTCCTATTCTGTTGCCACACCAGTCAGATTATTTCAGGCAAATGAATACCCCCCGCCTACTAGAGTATACGCTTCATAGCTTTGCACTCCGGCTCTACGATGAAAATGATGTAATATATTATTCTAAAAATATATGTTTTAGATATTATAATTATCTCTTTATTTATTTATTACTACATATTAAAACAAGTGAATATCATTTGATTTATTTTTTTGCGAGGTAATCAGGCAGATGTGTATCAGTGTAGTTAAAAGTGCAAGGTTACAAAACGTATACTCTATCTACCTTGCTTTCCATCATTCTGACAACAGATATTATTATACTCCACTTACCAGAGACACCTAGCGGAATTAATACGAAGCTTGCAATTTGAGACATTTTTTTGATAATTTATATTTTAAAGTATTTTAATTGATTAATAAATGTACTTATCTGAAAACCTTAAAAAATAAATTTAAAGTCAAAGATTAACTTATAATTAAAAAAACATTATAAAATGTAATAAAAAAAGAGTATAAAAAAAAGGATTTCAAGTTATAAATATTTATATTTTTATAAAAATCGATGTTTTTTTAAATAAATATTAAAACGATGAATTAGTCAAAAATCTACACGAAAAAAAATAGAAAACTTAATTAACTAAATTTTAATAATAATTAAGTACAAGATAAAAAGAACTTTTTATATACCACATTTTTAAATTTTCTGTTGAATGATATAAACTTGACAATTCTATGTGTTAATAATTTAGGACAAATAAGGTAATAATTGTCAACAAAACATTTTTTTGCTATTTTGCAACATACAAAATATAGAATACTGAAATGTCATTTTGATTTACATAGTAACGCATGTATATATTAATAATTTAGTTGCTAGGACCACCCCCTTAGCAACCAATAATAGTGGATTGGATAACGGATTTCTTCCGAAATAACTTTTCATACAAAACAGAATTAACTGAAAATTAATTCAATTCTACTTAAAGATGGCTAAAAGTATTAAAAGAATGCATTGTCATCGTATTCTGATATATTCTAAACTTGCTAGTCGGGAAGTTAGTTAAAAATCGATTGCTAGATTTGTACTGGATAAACAACCATCGGACAAAAATAAGAATACGAGCTAAGAAAAACGTGGTAATAAATATGACCATAAAATATAATGTAATAATAAGATGTGGACCTGTAACAAATTCACATTTTATAACATTTTTTTACAATAATTGTAAGTTTATCTTTGACTAAACAAAAAAAAATCTTTTTAATGTTGTCAGATACATATTATTTATTAATTAATACAGTTAAAATTGTAAATTATCAAAAAAATGTCTCAAGTTGCAAGCTTCGTATTTTTCCGCTAGGTGCCTCTGCTGGCATGCCTCTCCCCCTTAATGAAGCATAACTACAGATAAATAATTGCTTAGGTCCATTTAAGAAATTACATAATTACTATGAAATTAAGTTTTTTCCCTGCATGTCAAAATAAATTCCTAAAGCAT
Source organism: Rhyacophila brunnea (assembly GCF_057557595.1). Taxonomy (NCBI): domain Eukaryota; kingdom Metazoa; phylum Arthropoda; class Insecta; order Trichoptera; family Rhyacophilidae; genus Rhyacophila; species Rhyacophila brunnea. The sequence continues at coordinate 33,813,649 of NW_028232871.1, read as the reverse complement.
CTTATATTTTTTATGTAGCCGCCGAAATAAATTACTGCAGCGTGTAGGATGCATTTTGCCCTGAATATAATAAATAATATATTCATCCTTTCTCCAGAATTCGTCTGTGATTACTGTAATCAGACCGAAAAAACATGTGACGATTATATTTTTTATATAAATTATTTTTTATTATTTTGCAAACCTAATATTAGAAAATGAGAAACTATGTTTTTAATTTTAATTTTTTATAAAATATATAAAAGACAATGCAATATTTGTGTTGTCTTTAGTCCTATTATCTATACCTACTACAAAACATTTCATGTAGGTAAATCTATAACCAAATAGCACAATTTATTATCCAAAGATATTAAGGTATGTTTAACTCCCCCTATCAACTGTCAAAACTCTACCATTTTATTTATTTGTTCATCGTCTGTTGGTCAGTAGCAGAGCATCGGCAAATTGGACAACTTATTGTCTATGACCTTTTGGCTTGTCAAAGGAGCGGCTGCACTACATTAATAATTATTATCCAATTAATGTTAGTAGGTATTATAATTTATAGCAAAACATTAAAATACACTCTATATAATATAACTAGTATATAAAGATGAATTATGTATATACAATTACGTGTATAATGACTGTCTAAAATTAACTCAAAGATTAGTTAATTAATTAGGTAATGTAAGTTACAGATAGATCATAACAATTTACATGATTAAAATAGGTAATAATCAAGTGGGAGTGTAATATTAAAAGGGGCATCTAGCTAGAATATAATAATATGAAGTTTACAATAATTTAAAACATTAATTTACTAATATTTTACATGTCGTCTCTAAGAACATCATAATTTATATAAAATTGTCATTCGTTGAACACTTTCATCTTGATTAGGGAATCCAATCCCGAGCCAAAATTCTGATCCCGGGATTTCGGGATTACAATTTAACAATCCCGGGATTGGCATTTTTTTCCATTGTTAATATAAAAATTTTATATTTACAAATAACATTGATAAAATCGGTCTAGTATAATTTATACTATTTAAGACATTTATTGTTAATATTGTATATGTTCAATCTTGGAAATACATAAATTTAATGGAGTAAATAATATTGTAATATAAAATAAATAATAATGTGAATTTAATATAAGATTGCTGTTTCTGATAGTAAAGACTTAATGAATGGGTTAGCGAGATTTAAAATAGTAAAGCAAATCATGGTGTACTTGGTTCTGCTTGGTTCTGCTTCATACATCTAATTAGTCAGCCAAATATGAAACTGCCGTAAAATGTAAGAGATCATGGTGGAATTACTTTGTGTATAGTGCGAATCATTGTTATTTTCCAATCTTTCTCATTTTTATTAATTTATGTGAAAAAATAAAATGAATCGGCAACTTACACATAGGTATAAATCAAACTTCATTGAAACTCAGTTTATTTCTAATGTAGTTATTTGTAATTAAAAGTATTTTTTCTGTTATATTTTCGTTTTTATTTTATTTTCCATAAAAATTGATAAAAAATGAATCCCAAAAGTTTCGGGATTATATTCAAGGCTCGAAATGGACCGGAGCGCACCGGAGCGCCGTTCCGGTTCGTAAAATCTCCAAAATTATCGCTCCGTCTCGTGGAAAAAAATATTTGAGCGTTTGAGCTACGTAGGCCCGCACGTAGATAGCGAGCGTAGATGAGCTATATAACAAATATTCAAACACAACTTTTTTTGGAAAATACACATAAAATTAGATAACTATGTTAATATTTTCGTAAATTTAATGAACGCTCCGGTTTGTAAAATGTTCCATTTCGAGCGCTGATTATATTAATCAATCCCAGGATTCATAGGTATCGAAAATAGCTCAGGATCTCCAGATCCCGGGATTGGAATTTCTAATCTTGATATTATTACATATTATTTTATATAATTGAGCCGTTGCCCGGAATAATGTTGTATCCAACAAAACTGTCAATGTTGAGTTATTGATGGAATAATGTTGGGTATGTTATTATGCATCTTTTAAGGTAAGTATTATGGTCGGGAAACAATATTTAAGCTTGTGGCAGCATTTTAAAGTTATTGGTTTATGGAAGAACGTTGTCTATGCAGTTGTCAAAATGGCGTCGCCGTCCGTCAATATCACGGAGCGTGGCTTAATTCATGTAAATAAAGGAAGAAAACGGACATCCAATGTTTTAAACTGGAGAGATAATAAAGCCAAGAAGTTGAAGGATGCAGGAAAAGAATATTTATCCAGAAAAAATATTATTAAACCTGCAATTGAGCCACCGAAACAGGTTTGTGGAATAATGTTGTATACGATTTGACAGTTCTATTGATGTCACGAATAAAATTACTATGTTCGACATATTATTCCTCGTCGAACGTTAATCGATTGTATTCAAATGATTTATCCATATTGTTATTTGATAATAATGCTTGCATTATATTACTCTTTATATTGTTACTTAATATAATACCTTTTCAAATTTTTTAATCGTTTCTTTCTATTTTTCGCAGGGTCGCGTTTGTGCCGAAAAATGTTTGAATCGCGGATGTGTTCTCGATTTTAACATTAAGACAGAAATACAATCAGCATTCAGGTTGCTAAATCATAATGGACAGAGTCATTATCTCGTCTCATGTATCGAGAAATTGAATGTCGGACGCCGTATTCAGAGAGCAGACGAAGATAGTGCTAATTATGATAATCACTCACCGATTGACTTATGCTTTGTGACCGTGAATTTGCTTTAATAGAGCAAAGGAAACGGGTTTCGAAGGTAATGGTGCCGGATCAGTGGAATCAGGTTATTAAAGAAAGCCGTCCAAACAACCCATTTCATATACAGAATATGGATCGCATTGACTTTAAAAATTTCACAGATGTTGAAAATGCAATGCAGAGACCAACAAAAATGAAGATCACTGGTGCCATTTGGCTTCAGCTCTCTGCTGATGATCCCACGACAATCAGAGCTCGAACCTCCCACAATGAACTGGAATCATGGACATCATACAGTCTTCTACCACCTCTTCGTGGAGGACGGGGAAGATTGGCTAACGTACGGAGAAATTTCATGCAGTTAGGGAGCTTGGAACTCACTCCAATGTACTCCAATCCGCTGCCAATCAAGGCTGCTAAGCTCAAAGACCTCAATGATATGTGTGAATTCATGCTAGATGAGCACGCTGCTTTCTATAAGGCACTATTGAGTGAAGTAGAATAAATAAAAAGCATTTTGTGGAATAATGTTGTATGTGAAATTTTCATATACAACATTATTCCATTAATTCACTATATTTTTTTGTAATAAATTCAAATTTAATTGTCTTTCTTCACACTTTATATTTTAAAACTCTTAATAATTGTTTGTTTATTGTATTTCAAATATAAAATGTAAAAAAACATAACTGATTTAGTGTTTTCCATTTTTCTCAAAACAAGAATATTGTTGGATACAACGTTATTCCGAGCAACGGCTCAATTTATCAGTAAATTGTGTTAAACTGCTTTGTCAACCGCTAGATGTCTCCAGTTGAACTACTGTGTAGCACTGCGCAATTTTATTATTTTAAATTATATTTTTGCCACAAAAATAATTCAGCTATCGATAGATGGCGTTGACAGCATTTGATACTGAAAATATATTGTAATTTTTAACCTGATCACTGTCAGAGCTGAGTTAACTTGTCAAAGCATGTACCTATGTCATGTCAGGCCATGGACGAGTAAACTCGTGCGTTCTTGTAAACTTCATAACTTCTAAATAAATTGCTTGTGTATATTTTCTATCCAATTTTATCATTTTATTGTGAAAATAGTCACGATAAACTCGAGATACATGTTGATTTGGTAATTTTTCACTAATATTTATCATTCTGTTCCTATTTCATATTTTTTAAGGGATTTATTTTATTCTATAAATTCCAAAAACAAGTGTCCACCTAGTAAAAATTAGCTGGCAGTGAAAAGGTCGATTCATAATTAATTTAGGATGATTGATTGCACAATGCTCATAATATTCAGTCTTGAATAAAAAAAACTACTTTTAATCTAAAATCAAAAAAGGACATCTAATAATATTTGAATCAATACTGATGCCATCTCTGAATCATACTTAGTAATGTTGATTATAATCTTATTCTAAATTACAAAGATGGTAGCCATTCATATGTTGACGACATTTGGAAACCTGCCTCAGTTACATTGATATTAAGAATTAGCCACAAGAACTATATTAGGAATGACGTGTGTTCGAATATAAATGTATGTTTATGAGGCTTTTTCAAATTATATGTTAAAAGTTTTTACAATATATAATATGCAGTATAATGTATATACAAACATCTATGTATTTATTAAAATGGGACCTCAACAATGTAACAGAGATTTCAATATTCAACAAGATAATAGTTGTCCAATGCTGCTGCTACTCGTATGTTACATTTTCTATCTTCCTGTATGGGACAAATTAAGTATACTTGAACAATGGACATGCAAATTATAAATTGGAAGATTCTACTATGTGGAAGTATGCAATGTCATCATCATCATTATCATCAGCCTGAATCTATCCACTGCTGGATGAAGGCTAAGCTGAAGGAAATATCAAACTAATGATATTATTGAATCTAATAAAATTGGAATATTACTGTCTGCAATGCTCCACGAACAACGCAGGATTTTTTGATCTCAACGCTTATGGACTTTTTTTCGAAATGACAGCTCTAACTGATCTGTAATACATTCAATTTATATGTAACCCATCTAGGGTATAGCACCGGCAGAAGTTGAATATTGTGACACAAAAATCTACATAATTGATGCATCATCTGGTCATTATTACCTATGAAGTATTAAGCCGGGTACTCATTAGCAAGCCGTAACCATGTACGTTGCAAATACAGTAACCAGTATGGATACCAAATAATTAGTTTACGAGCATAATAAATAATTATTCTAGATATGGTTACAGTTACGGCTTGCTAATGAGTACCCGGCTTTGTAAATAGTCTGTAATCATAAAAAAAATGACACCCTAGCTCTTATACAGTGTGTTTCACAATCGATTTGCAATAGTTGTACATTATGCTGTCTGAGAAAAGAAAGGATATTTATATGTACGTAAGTGTTCAAAATTAGTTAAATATATCCATACATATTTATAATCAAAAAAGGATGATTCAAATCAACATGTCGAATTAATAAATTTCACACAAAATATAAGTACCTAATGAGGAAAGTGTGTAAAGTTGTCCGAAATTCAATTTACATAGTGAGTTTAGACACAGTATGGTCATGACATTCATTTTCATTATAAAATTCACATTGTTGAATGGTGAACATGAATAGGCATAGTTAGTATTGCAATAGTGATTCAAAATACTAGTGAAACACCAAATGAAACCAAAATAAATTATATTTTATGCCCAAAACAACCTACTAAATTTATAATAATACTTAAATAAGTTATAGATATTTTTGAATATATACTTACCTTATTTTCATCTTGTAAATATTGTTGTAACCTTCCATTGTGCTATTAATTTTATTTGGAAATATAATGTTGTTGTATTAAAATAAAGTTTCCATAATATTTACATTATTTTGTGTTTATTTTTGACCTAAAAAAACCTTTTTAATGTTTTCAGATACCTACCTACATATTTTTTAATAAATACAATTGAAATTGTATATTATCAACAAAAAAATCTTAAATTGCAAGCTTCGTTTCTTTCCCGCTAGATTCTCTGTTGGCATATAGGATCCCCCAATATAAAGGTTTATCAAATTTGTACTACAGATTTTAAAACATCAATTATTCTATACCAGCCATTTATTCTCAGTATTGTTTGGAAAATTATGATGGAAAGATACATAGTTGTACAGCGTATACAAATTGTTAAAATGAAAATGTATCACAACAATAATGAATCTATTCGTGTTACATTTAGGGCATTATGTGAAATTTATAGTCAAAATAGTAAAGTTGACCTACAGAGTTTACTATTTGGTGTAATTTGGGTGTAAGGGAACATATTTTTTTGAAAACGAAAATGGCAATGCAGTTACGCTCCTTTCACATTATACAGTTTTGACCGTACGGCAAAAAATCGTGAGCGTGAAGAAGAGCATGGCCCTTTTCACATTACACGGTGACTTTTAAAAACCGAAACGGCGCCATATAGCAGCCGTCCATTAACACTGTATTCACGGCACCCAGACAGCCACCAATGACTCAGTGGTGTACGTGACCTAATGCACGCTTTCACTTTAGACGGTTTTAAATCAACAACACTCAACCACAAACTGAGCTTGTGATGGAAAAAAACGTGCATAATCCGTATAGTGTGAAAACACCGGATTTTTACCAATCGATTTTTTTCCGTACGATTAAAACCGCATAGTGTGAAATAAGGGTCAAGTACTATCAAAGAAGAACACTACAGAAACAATATGACAACTGATTTTTTCTGGCATGAATTAGATGAATTTGATCTGGACGATATGTGGTTCCATTCCAACAACATGGTGCAACATGCCATACAGCTCGTGATACTATCATCTTATTGAGGAAAAATTTCAGTAAGTATATGTATATATCTTATTTGATAACACTTTACAAATGTTTCTGGATTAAGTACCTATGTACTTTCCATATAATATCAGAAGTTTTCATTCATGACAATGTAACATAGTTTTACAATTCAAAATATGAATCACACGTAAAGAAAGATGCCTCTATTGCTGATGTGGATTTTTTACAAAGGATTTGGCTTGTTTTTGGAGGGGGCCCAGAATATAGGTATCGGTAGTGTCACTCCCACTTTATGGGCGAGCAGCTTAAGCGTATACCTATAACGTAGTGGATCCCAGGTTCGAATCCTGGGTCTGGCAAATACACATATTGTTTTTCAATTTGTGCTCGAGACAGAGTATGGACCTAATAGGTTGGGCAAGTGGCTAACATCCATTTCTCATAAAAACAAATCTGTTAATACAAATCTCCACTCCATCGAGGCCCATATTATATTAGGATCGGACATGGTCAAAAGTGTCACTCGGCTATTGTGTTGTGGGGTTCAGGTTTGGCGTCTCCAGTATGCCGGTGAACACTTTTGCGGAGAACAATTTGGGCAAAATGATTGAAACACACAGTTTGATATCCTGCATATTTTAGTCTCACAAATCTTCAACCGCATCAAATGGTGACTGTTTTCGTACATCTCGCCGATAGCCGTCGTGCTACATAGTCGCTGTAGGATTGGTCTGTCGAATAGACCAAATGACAAATGTTCAGGAGGTGAAAAACAAATGTCATTATCCTATATTTAAATACATGGAAGTATTTAAATTGTTGTTTTTACAGCATATGAATGCTGTATTCATTACAAAGCAATTTGAAGAAAAGTATGGTTCTGGTCCATTTAGATACTTCTTCTTGGTGTATAGCTTTTTACATTTGGATGGAGCTCCGGGGCTGGGCCCCCTATCTCCTTCATCTCTTGGTTGTTGATATGAAAGCTTTGGCTGTTAGTAGTATTAGTTATAATACAGTGGTAGTACAGTGTACATACATGATAACATAAATATAATCTTCCACCGATGCACGATTGTATCACCCGAGCAGTATTTTGTCTTTTATACATTACATCCCCCTAAAAAGTCAGGGGAGGAAAGTTCCTTCCGTCCGCGCAATAGCGACGGGCGGCAGGTTGCCCTTCATCTTTTATTATCCTCGGGGAGGAGTCGAACATCAGTATTTGTCTTTTTAAAGGTTGGTTTTTAAACAGAGGTTTAAGTCGCTCGGGTTGAGGTAGTCTGTGGTTGGGATGTGAGGGGAACTATGGTGGTTTGTCGTCAAGGATCGCCCTCGGTCTCCTATAGACGTAATCTGTGTCGCTTTTATCGTAGGTTGATAGGTTTAGGATGGTCGGGTTAGGGTGGCCTGTCATGGATTTGTAAAAGTTTTCTGACAATTTCATGACGTGGTCATGGATGGATTCTAAGTTGAGATCTCTGTGCAGCGTAGAACCGCGTACGAACCAGGGTGCGTTTGTGATTCTACGCAGTGTTTTGTTTTGTATTATCTGTAGAGTTTTCAGGTGTTTTGGGTTTGAATATGCCCAGATGGGGCATGCGTATGTCATTATGGGTCTAGTGATTGTGGCGTATAGCAGAAGTTTTGCTCGTGTAGACAGTCTACTTTTGTTACTCATCATGGGTTGAAGTCGTGCGTTTATTACCTTGGCTTGGCGTTTTTTTATATTAATGTGTGGGTTAAAAGTGAGTCTTTTGTCGATGGTGAGGCCTAAATATTTGACTGATTTGTCCCATGGGATGGGGTGTGAGTACATTACAATTTTTTTAACATTAAGTGAGTGTCTTCTGTTTATGCGTTTGGAAAATATGACGGCTGTGCTTTTTGAAGGGTTGATTTGAATTCGCCATTTGTCACACCAATTGGAAATTTGGTTAGCCGAGGTCTGGACTAATTTGGTGGCTTGATTGAGGTTATGCGATCTTGCTATGATAGCTGTATCATCCGCGTATTGTGCTAAGATGGTAGAGTTACCGGTGCTGTCTATGGGAATCGTTATGTCCCACGTCTACAAGTTGTACAGGGTGGGACCTAGATCCTTGTGGGACTCCGGCTGTGGGTGTTTTTGTTGTGGATCTGATACCGTTTCTAAAGTTCTATTCTGAAGAAAAGAGCTTATCGTGTTAATCATTGCTTTATCGAGTCCTGATTCTGATAATTTAACAATGAGACCTTTGATCCAGACCTTGTCAAAGGCTTTTGCGATGTCTAAAAAGAGTCCTGTTGTGAAGACTTTTTTGTTGTAGGATTTGGTTATGTATTCTATAACCCTAAGTAATTGATGGTTGGTTGAATGCCTTGCTCTGAATCCATGTTGGATGTCCGGGATGAGGCTTAATTCATCGATCATGATTTGAAGTCTGGATTTTATGACTCTTTCAAAGATTTTACTTAGTACTGGCAGTAGGCTGATAGGTCTGTGATTTTCTGGTTTGGTTAGAGCTTTGCCGGGTTTTGGGATCAGTACAATGTCGGCTGCTTTCCAGGCTGCTGGAAAGTATTGGAGTTCTAAACATGCGTTGATTATCTGCGTTAAGATTTCTAATCCTCTGTCTGGGAGGTTCTTGACGGCTTGGTTTGATAGTCCGTCATTACCAGGGGCTTTGCGGTTGTCAAGCCGTGGTCAGCTTTAGAGGATTTTCTGGAGGGTCTGACCTCTCTTTGTAAATAGCCCTGGCTTTCCTGGTGACAAGCCGTACGTGTTCTACTAATTCCTTGTTGGACCTATCGTATGTGTTCGGAGAGAATTGGTTAGCTATGCTCAAGGCGAATGCTTCGGCTTTGTCTATGGATGAATACACCGGGCCATTCGGCCCTTGAAGGTGGGTTATTTTTGGTTTATCTTGTCTTAAAGTTTTTGTTAGGGACCAGTATGAAGAACTGCCCTTGATTAATCTACTGATTTTATCGTACCATTTATTGCTATGAAATTCAGCGAGTTCATTTCTGACTTCGTCGTGTAACCTATTGTATTTGGTTTTGGAAGTGCGGAGCTTGAGATCCTGCCACTCCTTTCTGGCTATGTTTTTATCTCTAATTTTATCTTTAATGTGTTGTGGGATGTCTGGGCGGTGTGTTGGATTTGATTGGTTAACTGTGGTGGCTGAGTTTACGGCTTCAAGGATTTCGCCCGTGAATGTCGCGACTGCTGAATCTATGCATTCTTCAGTGTTAAGAAGGGTTGGTTGGGTGAGCTTTTCCTCTAAAGCTTTTTGAAAATTCTCCCATGAGATTTGGGAAGAGGTATATCTATTGAGAGCTGAGACCGCATCTGATGGGTCACCTAGATGGATTAATACCGGCTTGTGATCTGAGTTAAGTTCGCTTACTACCCTTGTTTCGTGTATGAACTCTGTTTGTATAAGAATAGCAAAATCTAGTGACGGTTTGTGGTTATTATTGGTGGGGTAGTAAGTTGGTTCTGAGGGTGCAGCTATGCTGGCATTTTTATCGCAGATGAATTTTTGTAGTAGTCTCCCTCTGGTGTTCGGTATGCGGCTGTGCCATTCAGGGTGTTTGGCATTAAAGTCGCCCGCGATAAATGTGGAGGGGGTTTTGGCGTCCAGGAGGTTATTGAAATCTGTGTAAGATATCACGTTGCGGTTTGCAGGTGAGTACGGAGGTACATACACTGCGGTGAATTTAACGGGACCAGAGGTGCGTGTTGAGACTACTACGGAGCATGATTCTAAGATTGACTGTGAAGGGGAAACGGGCACCGCACAGTGATCTATATGACTTTTCATGAAGATGGCGGTACCGCCGCCTTTGTTGTTAAGTCTGTCTGATCGGTGAGTTGTGTAATTCGGGAAGTTAATATGGGAGGTGGGTTTGAGGTGGGTTTCGTTGACAAGGAAGATGTCGATGTCATGTAAGGTAAGGAAATTTAAGATTTCCCCCTTATCTTTGATCAACGTGCCGTGTGCGTTCCACATGGCCGTCTGTAAGGAGATCAGTTGGGTCTTAGTAGTCATTTTGGACAACTTTTGTGGCTTGTGCTAGAATAGCTGTCGCCTCCAACATAGTTTTTTGCATTTGGGAGATGGCGCGAGCCAGGTTGTTGAAATCTGGATGGGAATTGGAAGGTGTGGTGTGGGTATTAGGGAATCGGTTGGGTTGAGCGACTGACCTGTTGTTTTTGTGGTTGCTGGTGTGAGTCGAGGCCTTGTTGTAGAACGACTCATTGTCTGGGGCATCGGGTGGTGACGTCTGTTGGTTGGGTCGGGCTTCCTTGTAGGGGCTGGGCTGTCGGGGTTGTGGCATGGGTTGCCAGTGCTAGTGTTGTTGCCTCTGCCATGAGGGGGTTGGCCAGGACTGTCTGTGTGAACAATTGCTTCGTTGCTGACGTTGGTGTGGGAAACTGGGGCATCCACGGAAGTTGGCGGGGTGAGGTCCTGAGCAGTTTGCACAGGTGGCTAGACCCATTTGGGGGGTGTGGGTGCATTCATGAGTGAAGTGAGATTGTCCACATTTCACATATTTTGGGGGGGCACGGCAGTTGTTGCTGGAGTGGGCGAAGCCTTGGCATCGGTGGCATTGTCCTGTTGTTTGTTTTTTTTTGAGGGACTCAATTTGGATTCTCATGAAGTATAGGTATTCTAGGCTGTAGATGTCTTTGGCGGCGTCAGTTTTTTCTAGGTCAACCAGAACCAGAGAAAGAGGCTCCCGACTGGGGCCACGCCTCATTCTCTGGACCGATATCACCGGGAAGTCGAGTCTGATTAGTTCCTCTTTGATGTCTTCTTCGTCGAAATCAGGAGTGAGGCCGCGAATTACTACTTTGTATGTTTTGTTTTCGTGCATCATGTAAGAATGGAAAGGGATGCTTCGGTCTTCAAGGAAGGCTACTGACTTTCGGTAGGAGGTAGAATCAGTATGATCAATTTTGATTCCGTCCTTGGTGTTGGTTGCGATGCCGGGTTTGATGCCGGCTAGAGTCATGTCCTTGATAAGGGTGCGGTAGTCGGCTTTTGAGTGAAGAATGATGGGGGGATCCTGATTTTCTGGTTGGTGGCGTCCTTGTTCGGGTTTGTGGGTTTTTGTTATTGCTGGGTTGGTAGTGTTTCATCCGAGGCTGTCCTTTTGCGCGTCGATTTTGGGGTGGAGGGAGTGGGGGATTTTGGCGAATTTTCAGTACATCTTTTTTTTTGTAATCGTGGCGTATGAGGAGGAGGAGGCGTCGGAATCATCATTTTCTGTAGGGCGGTTTTGGAATGCGGAGGTTGTAGGCATGGAGCTGGTGAGGGTTTCTTCTGAATCGGCTTTCTTGTGCACTTTTGCAGTTTTAGTGAATCGGGGGCGTTTGATCTTGAAGCTGACGGAGTTCGGTTGGGAGGAGGGGGTTTTCTGGTATGTGGAAGGGGGGTTCAGGATTTTGCATGTAGTAAGTATGGTGAGAATGGTTCTGAGTGTGGTCTGGATGTCCATTGGCTCCTTGGTTGTTATTAGTTGTTATTTTTTTAAAAGGTGGTTCCCAGTTCATCGCTTGTTTTGTTTGTGAGTGGTGGCTGGTAGTTGCTGGAGGGGGTCGAAGGGGTTATCTCCATTAGGGAGATGATGTCTGGTTCAATTTTCTTGTAAAATTTGTGTAGTTGTAGCGGTTTGTGGATGAATCTTGAGAGAAAAAAAATATACATTTTTTTTTTGGAGATCTGGTGATGGTCTTCTATGTGCTGTGGTGGTTTTGCAGAAGAGTTTCCAGTCAATCGGCCGTCGAATCTATCTTAAGAAAGACTGTTTCTGGCGGAATAGGTCGTTTGGGTGTCAACTGGGTGGGCGGTGGTGACGGTGGAGCTGTGTCAAAAGGTGGCGGGTTGAATCGGCAAAAGTGGCGGAATCGTTTCAACGAATGTTGTAGGATCGTACCTATTGAAATCGAATCGGCGAGGGTGGCGGAGCAAGGTGGCGAGATACGGCGGTATAGAAGAGTGGCGGAATCGTACCGGAGTTATTACTGGTATCGGGACGCGTAAGTGTGACCGTTCGCGGCGGGTACCTGTCGTGGAATAATTTAGATACAAAAAGTCATTCTGCATTAAAAGGTCGATTTTGGCAAAAACGGATATTCGACAAACCAATCTATAGCGACGTCATGCAACTAAGAATGCAATTCTTTTTAATTTTTATTTTACAAATTTAATGGTTACCTACCTAAATTTTTATTAATACAATCATCCTATTTAGATATTTTTCAACTTTTGGATGAATTCAACGGAATCAATCTATAGTCTTGTTAAAAATGATGCCTGATATTTTTACAGTTAGGTCACTCTTTGGTATTTAATAAGGGAGGCGTTCTTTTTGGCCATGGTCATGTTTAGGTGGTAGGTATGGGGTAGCAGTAGATCAGTAATCTATGCTGTGCAAAGAGATTGAAGACTTAAAGGCTGTGCAATTTTTCTCAAGTGTGTAAGTTATTATCATTATTCCCCAATAAATGAACTCACTCATTAATTCTCATAAAATATCTATATAATGACCAAATTGACTATAAAGATACTACGCCATGTGCAAAATTAAGAAAACATAATATTCTGTTATTACATTTTATCCTTAAAAAATTATAAAATAATATGAGTAAACTCTCCCTCTTAAAATTTATGGCGTCTTTATGAGTAAAAAAAAAAAAAAGTATTATGTGTAGTGGATACTTGAACAAAAATCTCATCCAATACTCAATAGCCATATACAATTTTTTCATTGGAGACATTGGAGTGTTGGCAAAACTGAATTTTTTATTAAATTTTGAATGAACGGTTGTCAAAATCGCTTAAAAGAGGTTATGGTTGTTGACATTTTTATATTGTCATCAAGAAAATTCAATCAGCAAATCTGGATGACGAAAATCTCGCAATGATTGCTGCTTCAGAGCCTTTGGTTTGTACACGATTTAATAACATGTATTAATTCATATTTCTAGGTTCAGCGAGTGGTTTTGTAGGTAATGCAAAACATAACCTACCCTTTTCCATCAATTTCTTTTTTATTACAGTATTACACGGAAAATAAGTATCTCTGCCCAAATGGAGAGGTTCTCACCGACCATATACGTGTTATACAATACTATATTACAGTAGTAGAAAAGGTTACCCTTTTATGCAAAACAACTAAGTAGGTCTACTTATCGATTTTTGTTTTAACAAACTCCATTTTTTAAAATCATGCTATTACAACCATTGAAACTAATATAATATAATGTACACTGCGTAGAATAGCCACTACATACCAACATATTTTAGTGTTATATGATTATATATCTCATTTAAATAGATACACCAATATTTTACTGCAACCAGATGTCAAGTTGTCTTTTACTGATGTGTACCATAATTTTTTATTTTTTTTTTTGACCATATCCGATCCTAATAGGATCATATGGGCCTCCACAGAGTAGAGGTTTTGTATTAACAGATTTTGTTTTTTTACGAGAAATGGATGTCAGCCACTTGCTCAACCTATTAGGTCCATACCCTGACTCACACACAAACTGATATCCTGCATAATTGCACCAATAGTGTGTATTTGAAACTATCGCGATAATAACTATTTATATAATATAAAAGTGCTGACTATCTCGTTAATCTCATTCTTCAAGACTAAGTGAGACGCGATGTTGTCATTATATGGTGCTATTTGACAGGTCGTGAAAATCAGTAAACATCAAAATGAGTCCGCGCGGTGTAGTTCTTTTATTTCCGGTAGGTTCGCCACTATTGTGCTAATGTGCAGGCGCAGATTTTGCACAGTCCAATTGTCGCGTGAAAATTCAGAAGCTTCTGAACTTTTTTGATCCATGCACGCAATCTTACAACTTCCACGATAATACGTACTGTTAGCAGTAAATCCATCCTCATGTGTAAACGGGGTATAAGGGACATAAAGTTTATGCACAATATTTGAACAATTTGAATATGACATAGAGTGCGAAAATTATAAGTTGAAGTGTCATGGCCGCCGTCGTGGCGCTGCTTTATATTATAAAAGGATTGCCAGTATTGTAGTTCTCGAAACGGCCACGCTTCACATTAAACTTGCCGCAGTCTAGTCCTAACAGGGTATTCTAAGTATGATACATAAAAAAGCGTTTAGAACAGTAGGTATTTTTCCAACATCTTCGGTTCAGTCGGAAATTTTACGGTTATAATTATTAAGCCATTATCGTCCGTTTGTGTCGTACACGCTATCTTATCATCTAAATATGCCACATCATAATATTAAGGAAAACGTTGGCTTCCATGATGATTGTACAAACTCATGAGTGCCACGGGTCTTGCATGCATACAGCATCAAATTGGAAGGAACATTGACAACGAGCATACAAAATTGAAATATTTGCAGGAATTTATTCCTCACGGTCGTAGAGCGATCTCCAGACATCCAGGTTCTGTGGTAAAATCGTCATCGTCAAGCAATCAGTGCCCACCGGAGTCGTCGCTGCTCCACAAGCTCAAGAATGTGGCCATTTCGGAGAGAAGCGAATGCAGCGCGGACGCCGATCTCCTCAAGGCGTCCACTGACACCGCCGCCGAATGGTGGTGCGTCAGGCAGATCTGCGCCAATAGGCTCAACAACAGCAGGAGAGGTAAAAATATAAAAATATCCCTCTCACTTTGATTGCCAAAGCGAACAACGTCTAGCTGTGAAGTGTAGTGAAGCTAAAGAAAAATGCCTCGTGGTCTATTGTTTCAATTTAAATTTATTTCAAGTTGCAGATTGATTTGTGGCAAACTTCATATGTCATCCGTATCGAAAAGTCAAAACAAATATAGCACCTATGTACAAACGAGCCGTCATATGTCAATTCTCATCTACCTGCAAAATATAAACTTTGCTCCAGCTACCAAATCTACTACACTAAAAACCTTCCAGAAATCCTATTAAGTGTTTGGATAATAAAATTTCATAAGGCTCCCTCTTGGTTTGGTCAATGTTCTAACAACTCTAGGGTAGACAGTAATTGTATTATTAATTGAAGCATTAAATTGATATTTGAAAAATTAATAGTATAGATTTACCATTGTATAATGGCTGTGAATGTGTTAGCGGCAATCTGTGGAAGTAAAAATCTCTGCTCTTTCATGTATAATATATTTATGCTCACTTCCGTCCTTTACATTACGTACAGTGCTAGGAAATCGCAGCCATTACATTTCAGTTGTAGTACAGTTACAAATATATACTTACTTATGTTGAACTATTTTTAGATTTCACATCTTCAAAATCTCCCGGTAACATAACAAAGCTCCAGCCGGAGTTCATGGACACGGAGCTGCCAAACTTTAAGCTAAAAAATGAGTTCAACACTTCCGTCAAGAATGAACTGTCCGGCGGCAGGCTCAGCTCATCCAGGTTCAACTCCAACTCCAGCTCCATTCACTGCTCCAGGAACAACAGTCTGTTCGGCATGATGGCCGCACCCGATGATGTCTCCGATGAACCCAATCCTAAGGTTGATTGCTGTTATGAAGAGGAGTTGTACGTTAAAGGGAAGACAGCAATATGGTCAAAAGGTCAGGATTAAAATCATTTTTTTTTATATTTCATAAATAATACTAAAAAATTAAGAATCTAACATTCTTTATTGAATATACATAATTTGAAACAACCTGAGACTCATACCAATTAATGAAGAAAATAAAATAAAATTAGAATAAAAGCTTTTGTTTTTTTTCTCTTTTGTTGGATATGTACATTATTAGTACTTACCGGCCAGTTGATATTTTTAATGAAAGTAAAATACTTGATTAAAATTGGAATGAATTAACAAATATAATTTATATTGCCATCTGTCAATGCTACATGGTACTTTTAAAAATCGATAATTTATTGATTTATATCTACAATAATAGTTTTTTTCTATATCGATAAAGAGAAATCATTTAGGTAAAAATTTATTGTTACTCACCCGATGGCCAGAATGGGGCAATCGGCAGCGTATGTGCTTGCTGATCGAAAGGTTTATGATCGATCCCAGCTCTGATTTTTATTCCGTTTGTCATGTAAATAATGATATTTTCTCATCACAGACCTGCGGGATTCATTCCTGGAAATTCTTGTGTAATAAAATTTCATTTAAAAAGTGTCATAATATTACGGATGACAATCTTGATGGTTGTTTTAATTAAATATGACTTTCTCCTTTTTAGGTCTAATTTCTAATCCTGACTCTAAATTGAGCGATCCTGAATCCAGAGTTACCATATCGTGCTACACGTGCGAGTCTCCCATTAAGCACGCCATATTCTGCAACTTCCATGCGAACGTCAACAATAGAGTCATGTTCAATGCTTTGAATTGCTTGGAGGGAGAGTTCAAGTCGTCAATCAATTTAAAAGAAAGCGTGGAAGAAGAACGCTATGAACCTATTCCCAGCATTTGCATCATCGACTCCAATAGCTTGAGAGCCTTCACCGAAGATGGCCAAGATTATATCACAAGTCTCGTATTCCAAGTGAAAAACGTTTGGAGTACTAAATATGGAATGCTACTGGAGAAGGAAGCTATTCCTCAGACGCGGCAGTCTTTTTTACATGGCGGGAATAACAAAACACATTTCAATTTCTCGCATCTTCGAATGACAAGCAATAGAACGAGTGCCAGTTCTTCACGAATTAACCCTAATGTGTCTTCTTATCACTACGGTGGTATTTCGTCTACTTTCGGTGATTCAGACATCCAATTACCAACTTGTTTTTCCTTAACGCATCCTTTGGATGAAATGTCACCTGTACTTATGAAGCCTGCGCAAGAAAGCGTGCAATACTACAACGACGGAAGCATGCAAATCGTATACGTCAGCGATTTTCCAAGTATATGTTTAATCTATTCTACCAAAACTGGACTACATACCCTGTGCTCGATCAGAAAAGCCACGACAGAAGAATGCCGGTCTGTCTGCGGCGATTGGAACAGAACATCGACTATTTTAAGTCCTTCAGGAAATTTGAATCTCGCATCTAGTTTATCAGGGTACAACACTGCGCAGAAAACTTTTGGGAGTAGTGTGGCCAAGAATAATTCTTACAGTTGGTTAGGAGGAATCGGCAGTCCCTACGCTTCGCGACCTGCGAGTTCTTTCGGGTCACCTTCACACTCAAAGGTGAACAGTCCTATGGCCGGGATGTTTAGCAGGTTGGGCTTGTCGCCGCACGCGTCCATCGGGCAGGCTTCCAACAGTTCGATGATGGCAGCAACGTCACCGCCGGCGCCTCCATCTCAACCACTGTACCCGGATCTTTGTTTCGAGCACATATGGACTGAAAACCAAGGAGTCGCACGTGATAATTCTCACACATGTTCGGCGGCCATAAAAACTTTTCTACATTGCGACCACACCGGCCAACATTATCTCTGCTACCTCGTATCTTGCGGGTCGGGTAAACAATTACAAATTGCACGTCTCACCACAACGCATTCTATTGGTAGCGGCGACTTTAAGAAACTGATAGTCGGAGTCGTGACTTCGGTGCCGGCGAAAGATGCTGTAGTATTACCGTCTCTTAACACGATAGCACTGATAGATTTGTCTGGTAATATAATATTATACTCCGGTTCTTGCATCATCGGTAAAGTGCACATTGGTGGTGTTCTTTCCGGACTGTTCACTTCGCCGTACAACCAGGTGTCACTGTTTGATACTTCGTTTCCTCGAAGAAGTAGCTTGTTGCCTAGTAGTCATTCCAGAAATGTGCCAGTTTTCAACGACTCTGCGCTGCACCTGCTGTCTCCCGTTCCTCATCACTACCGACCGCAAAATATTCTTTCTATGGACGACAGCACCTTAGACTGCAATGGTAAATATAATTTATAGACTTATACAAAACGAGCCATTATTGGATAAACAATCATGTAAAATCTCAAATAATAGGAAGTAAATAAGTATCAAAAACAAGTGCATCCCATCCATTTTCTATTATTTCTGTACAAATCAAGATAGAAAACATTATTTTTTCTATACTTAGCTTACCAATTCTACCATACTTAAACTAAGGCTGACTATAATATACAGGCTGTGACACTGAATTGTGAATTACGATGGTAGCGCTAGTTATGAATATAATATTTGAGACTTTCATGGTTGTTTTTTAACGTAATAGATTCATGGGTTTCCAGCACGTGTACTTCTTCCCTCGACATTTCGGGCTTATTGCAGAGGCGATTATCATGAGATACGTGATAGCGCTAGTTATTAATTATCTTCAAATGCAATGCAGTAGGTAACCTGTTTGCCATAAATGAAGGATTTTCAATTATATAATATTATTTGAACAATTATCATTTTCTACGAACAGTTTAACACATTGTATTCAAAGTATCAGCAATAACTAGCACTATGATCGAAGTTTACAGTTTTGTGTCACGGCCTGACTATAATAGTGGCCCTTGACTTAGTCTGAAAACATTAACAAATGTTTTAAAATAAAAAGTTTGTATTATTCACTCTATTATAGTAGTTCAAACTCTTTGCTTTTGGAGTATATACTTACCACATTTAACTCTCCCGAATGAACACTTGTTATATGGAATTTCACTGTAACGAAATTTTAAAAATATTTTATAAATTCGATATACTTACAGAATAAAAATTCCATTTAGGGATTTTTTTAATACGAACATTAGGTGGCTGGCGACATTATGGCGAATTTTAATATATATGTTTCGATACAAATTTTCGCTAATGAAAATTTCCGTTAATCGACATTAAACAGCTACCTAATTAAATAAATATAGGGTTTTCCATTTTAATCATTAATTAATTCTTGTATTAATCTTTCAGTTCTTCAAGGTTTGCGCGACCCTGTTGGCAATAGACTGACTTTAGAATACGGCAAAGGACTCCTGTACAGAATAACTCTACCAGATTTAACGTCCAGTTCGCTCATTTTCAAATGCATAGCCGCGTTAAAACAAGTGTTACAGAAAGACATTGTAATGCAGGTACGCACTCCACTCAAAATTGTGACCTATTTCACATTGATTTTTATGAATCAAACTTTTTTATTCATTCTTCAATACTAAGGATTCATTCTCGTTCTAATAGTACATCTATCGACATGTTCAATTTCTCCATTACAGGAATTCAAGCATAACACCAAATGAACTTTTTGTGTCAAGTGATACTCAACTTGCTCAACATTCTTTTTATACTTTCATAATTATTGTAATTACTTCATTCATTTCGTATTTTATTTTATGGCCATATAACTGGTATTTTGCTTATTTACCTGTATTTATATCTATTTTGTCCAATCATAATATAATATTATTTCAATTTTATTATATTTTTTCTTTCACTCTGTTTGGTTTTTTGGCTTCTTCAACGGTTTATAACTTTGAACACCGTTGTCATTTTGAACAAAATTTGAAGGATACGTCAATTTCAATGTTGATAGACATTAAACATTGTCTGTATTTAATGAGATTATTGCCGATTTTTTATTTCCTTGAAAGTATGTTATTTTATGATTATGCTACAGTTGAGATGGAAAACTTTAATTATGTTTGGTATAAATCTTTGTAATATGCAAGTAAATGCACATTTTGCCTTGTGAAATGATATTTTACGTTGACTATTGAGTTTTTATGACTCAATTTTGGCGAAATAGCGAAATGAAACGGTCATAAGTGTATTACGAAAACAAAACATGCAAATGTACCTTCTAAGAATAGCAAAACTCCTAAAATTGAATGGCAGCATGTCCGAGAATGGGAAGCAAAATAAAAAGTTTTACATCTGTCACATTTTTTTTACTGTTTCAGGTAATATCTAAATGGTATGGCGTAAGAAATGCTCCCGGAACGCACGATCTCTGCCCAAAGGTGGAATGGTCCATGTTCGTGTCACTGCTATTCACCTTACTCGGTTACGATGTATCAAAAATTTCTTCAACCAAAGAACCGGAGACCGTCAATGTGGAAGTCGAAACAAAGAGACACAGAGCATCCGAAGACGGCACGCAAGACGATTGGGAATATATGTTAAACTCGAGCCATCACGTTTCACTCGGAACCCCTTTGGCAGCCATGTTGAATCTGACAAATCACACTAATAATATGGCTTCCAAGATGATGACAAACGGATTCGAATTAAATACTACAAACAAAACAGTAAAAGCAACGCAAAAAAATTCGACTCTTATGGATACATCCGGACCAGATTATTGTATAGAAAAGCAAACCACAAGTATCAGTACAAACTCCCTCCTTTTCCCGTACACTTTACCTGTGCTGTATTCCTTACACCTGGTATACGAGGAGTTGAAGATGAATATACTTCTAGTCGAAGACCTGGAGCTATTGGCTCAGTTCTTGCATCAATTGAGTTTCGATTTAAAATTGGAAGCGTATGTGTATCATTACTGGAAAGATTATCCTACAGTTTGCCGAATGGAGTCTTCGATGATGCAGTCGCACATTTCAGAGCAGGATCTCAAGAAGCTCAATCAGCCCGCTTATTTCAATATCGAGCCGCCAAATATATTCCAGCATCTGTATTTGCTCATCAAGGAAAATAGTCCGATGAAGTTCCCTTATTTAAACAATGTTAACGTTCTATGTCGTGACATTATTGAGGTGATTATTCATTTTTAATACTTTATAAAATTAAATATGTCGAAAAAAGCTTCACTAGAAGACAAATCTTTTGGTAAAAAAAGACTACTAAGACTAATGATTAAATTAGCTGTCAGTTTTTCAATTGCAGATTTAATTGTACCAATGATCACACTGTTATTACCCACATCTATCAAAAAGCATTACAATCAAATATGTTGAAGAAAACCATACTTATAAAAGTGATGGTAAAAAGGGAAATAGAAAAAACTGCGAATACCATACTAATTTGTCATTATGCAACTTGGCATTTCTTTTTTCAATACAACAAATGGCACTTACGTCAAACTGAAATTTCCTTCAGTGATTTTTATAAGGAAATCACATAAATCTCCATCTAGAAAGTGACATCCTTGGTTACAGCACAGTTTTAGATTCACACAAACAGTCATTTCATGAATTATTATTAAATGTGCACACATCGCTAAAATAGACCCTTATACCGAAATTTGTTATGATTAAATGGTATTGTTGTATTAATTACTACATACTTTACACAAAACTTGGTCGACTTATACTGAAACCAAAACATTCACATTATTATGCAAATATTACTGAATTGAAAAGGGCAGAGTGCGTCAATTAATTTACATATATAGATAGGCATCCAGGCAAAATAAACTATCATTATTCAAGATAATATGTTTAGATTTAAATATTATTTAGATGAACCAGCACAAAAAACAGATTACCATATCTAACCTGCAAAGCAAATACATAATCTATTAAAATAATTCTGATTCACCATGATATTCAAGTTGATTTCACTATTGATGTAACTAGATAAATATTTTTTTACATATTTGATTTTTTAGGTTACCGGACTGATTGCGAATGGTGTGCCTGGCACTGTTCAAATAATGGTGTCATCAAGGGAAGGAATCAACGCTAGCAGCACACCTCGTTCCAAAGATCCGTCCTACTCTTCCGATCTCTCCAATGTTGAGCAGGCCGCCGTCTTAATGCTTTGCATGAAAGGTATCGTAATAAAACCATCTGTCAGAAGTAAAACAACCACCTAATAATGAAGAATTATTAATATTATAATCGTATTCTTTACCAATTTCAGGCTACACCCTTCGAGATGTCCAAAACCTTCCTCCAGCCATCAACTTATTTCTCCTGAATACGATATCTCGGTGCAAAATGAACCCTCCCGTTGATTGGCCCCATCAGGCTTACTCCCTCATAATGAGAGAAGATTTGGCACTGCAAGCCAAGAACTCTAATCTGCAGAACACAGAAAATACCACAGCAGGTACATAATCTATTTATCATTTTTCATTACTATAAAGCTTTCCGTAAAGCAGAGGTCACAGGAATCTGAAGTTTAGTTCAAGCAAAGAGCTTGGACTATATAAGTAGAGATGATTTTATGAACTTTTTTATTACACTTATTGCCATAAGGATGGGAAAATTGTACACATTCATTTCACCAAATTAATGGCCAAGCACAAGATTTAGAGGTGTCTTCTGTGCTGATGTGATTATCTTGTTAATTTCTTCTGTTATATTACGTGTGCCCACAATAGCCAAGCGATAACACATCGACTTATTAAGTCGTGGGTCTTGACATTGAATCCGGGGCTGGCGAAATTATATGTTGTTTTTTTCAGGTTGAGCAAGGGGCTAACATCCATTTCTCATAAAGCAAGAATCTGTTACGAAACCTCTTTGTGAGGCGGCCAAGATGTACGTCAGATTCATACGCAGTGATGTCCAATTTAGATATAGATTCCTGCGGCGTAACAAATACGAGAAAATATTTAGTTTTGCTGTGTTTATTAGTAGGCCCATTTAAATTTATTTGGCTAAGACTTCTATGAATGCTCTTTTTCAATGCCAAATCTGACATGGCAAAATGGTACTGATAACAACAGCATATTGTGCCACTGCTGCTGGCGTGGATTAGTTACATTTTTATGTATTACTACATAATTCTTTCAGGCGCTCTTGGAGAAGACACGAAAGAGAATGCATTCACGCAGTTTAATGATCCTGACCCTGAACACCATTCCACTCCTCTGAAGGCCAGTGATGCTGAGAAGGTGACGGGACTCGAACACATCGACACCAAGATACTTCGACTGCGGTTTCCTAATGATCATAGGTATGGAAAGTTGCAAGTAAATATTTTATGTGAGTCCAAAGTAAATGTGAGAATTCATCACCACTTATATTTCAAGTCAAATGGTATTAGATGATATCTGGAGTCCAAGATATAAACTAAAAGCTACTGCAGCTATGAAAAATGAAAATACAAAGCCACGTGTGCTCATGTCTTTGAAGTGGGACCTATGGGCCTACATAAAGCAGAGGTTATATTAACAGACCTCTTACCAAGAATGATTGTTAACACACATTGTAAAAAATGACATGTAATTTTAAATCTTGTGAATTATAATAATTATGTTCTTTTATTCCCAGGGTGACAGAAGTGTGCAATTTGCTTCAGTCTTCGATTCCAGTGACCATTGCTCTGACGCAGCGGCCAGAAGTCTCCGATCATGACTTTATTGAAGAACAAGAACGACATCTTTATGCTCTATGCACAAGAACAATGGCTTTGCCAGTTGGAAGGTATGCAATTCTCAGTCAAAAGGTTCTAAATTAATTTCATTTTCATTGTCACTTAAGCCTCAATGACATTGAGCTACTTTACAAGCTGCTTATTGGCGAATTTAAAAGCGGGCGAGTCAGCTAGTGCGATTGTGATGATAACACACAAAACTTTCCACACTCTCAGAAGCCAACAAGCTAGCGAGTTGAAACTATCATTTTTGGTACTATTTTGACAGGACGTATTGAGTAGTTGGTTTTTTACCGCGAGGTCGCTACTATCGCTCTACTGCGCAGACGCAGTAGGGCCACACGCCAGCGTGTAGCGTGTAAAGTTGACCGGCGTACAACTTTTCTCGGTAGATTGTTTATAATCTGCTTGTTAGCTTGTTCGATGATGACACTGGGCGAATTTACAAGCAGCTTGTTAAGTAGCTCCATGTCATTGAGGCATTAAGTGACAACCCAATGTGGTTTTGGCTCCCCTCTATATATTGCAAACTCCCTTCACTACTTTAGCCTCATGAATGCTCTGTTTCTTTCTACACAGTCTTGATCTCCGAACCTGTTGAGTGTATTCGATGCTTGAGACATGACCTGGCCAACGGAGGTACCTACTTTCATGACAAGTTGATCACTGTACAATGTGTATAGCTTATAGTTGTACCTACCTCGCCACGTACCATCTTTGTTGCTTAGTCATGTCTGAGAGTCTTTATCTGAAGTGTCTCTGTAAACCGTAGTAAGATTTGTATGCCAGTCTAATTCTTTCACGTCTCACTTTCAGCTGGTGTCGTTTTGAGAAGTGATGTGTGATTTCAGAAATATGAATTCGTCGTACTTATCAAATAATATTTCATAATTTTCAGGGGAATGGTGACCTTACGCTCAGCACCGTGTGTGGTGACTGAACCTCTTGTGATCCCAAAATTGTGTGCGACAGGCCGAGCCCCACCTCGAAATACTACTATTGAACTTACGCACATTGAAGTTTCACCACACCACAATGCGTGGCCGTTGTTTCACAATGGTGTTGCCGCAGGGTTGAAGCTTGTCCCGTCCGGGAATAAAGGAATCGATTCTGCATGGGTCGTATACAATAAGCCCAAGGTAAATCATTAAAGTGAAACTGCTTTACTCATAGTAGAGTGAATTTCGCTGATATATAATGAAAAGTTTATAAGACTACTTTTAGTTAAACTCTGATCGGAGCTGTTGTTTTTAACTATACCAATATATCGTTGTTCTAGCAAGGAAATGCTGACATGCCCACTGAGCATGCTGGCTTTTTGATGGCCCTTGGACTGAATGGACATTTGAAAGACATGGCTTTCATGAATATCTATGAATACTTGGTGAAATGTCATGAAATGACAAGCGTCGGTCTGTTGCTTGGGATCGCTGCCACGTATCGAGGTGACTTAATTTCTACATGGAAGATTGGATACTATCATTTAAATTTATTTATTTGTTGCACTATCGGACAATGTGACAATAATTTATTATTACCGTAGTGAAATATCAAGAAATACCCGATTTGACAATCACATACATGTGTATATTTTTCAGGTACTATGGACGTATCAACGACAAAATTAATGGGCATTCATGTGGAAGCACTTTTGCCGCCGACTTCCATTGAGTTAGATATTCCTCAGAACATTCAGGTGGCTGCCCTGCTTGGGGTGGGGCTGCTCTATCAAGGAACTTCCCACACGCACATGACGCAGGTCCTGCTCAGCGAAATAGGTTCGTTTTCATCATTTTATCTATTCTTTTTGATTTTGATATTATCAATTAAAATTAAACCATTCACAACCAGAACTTTGAAAAGTTTGATCATGATGTGAATTTTTGAAAATCGCAAGCCGTGAGTGTCATATTATTAAACTTGTTTCTCATAATTACTAGGTCGACCTCCCGGACCGGAGATGGAAAACTCCAGCGAGAGAGAAGGTTATTCTCTGGCTGCAGGCCTAGGTCTTGGACTCGTATGTCTCGGGGCTCATAAGACCGCTCCTCATCATTTGGCTGCCACTCTCCGACACTACATGCTTGGAGGCAACAAGAGGCCGCTAACAGGTTGGTTATTTCTTCTTCTTTGTCCATTTCTGCTTCTTAAGTGAAGCATATGGACACCATGCGGAGCCTCTAATTCTGTATCTGCTATATATACCATGTATATGCTACTTAGTAGTTTTCTGTCATACCTGAATTATTGGCTTGAAAAGGGGGCAAAGCAGGTCGAGACACTCTTCACACATCCATAACATAATATGACCAAGCCAGGTTAAATTTAACATTTTTAGTTTGGATATGGCGAGAGGCTGCATGGTCCACTCTAAAGTCACATTACAGTACACCAGTATCTGCCATAAATATCTCGACACCTCCTATATAAAAGGTTGGAACTGCATTTTTGGGTATTTTGACTTGATTGCCTTTAAATAATTTTAAAGTTAATAAAACAATGATATCTGACATCTTATCAAAACAAAAAAATCAATGTCAAAATAACTTTATCTAGGCATACAATAGGTATGTCAAAATGAAAATAATTGTGACAGCAGTAAAAGTCAAACAACACACTACCAAATTAGAATCACATTCAAAATAATATGCAAACTTTATGTTAATCTATGGTATAATTTCTAAATTGTAAAAACAAACGAACATACTTAGGTAGGTAATGTGTATTATTATAAAGGTGCTTTTAAACAATCAGTTTTGCTATCCAATCAGTCTCCGTTTCCATTGAGCTGTCCGTTAAACTGATGTGTAAATGCAAAACTGAAGTGGCCAACTGAAACAACCAAAACAGAGATGAGACCCGATGGATTTACTATTAGTTATCGTATCTGTTTTTAGAGTTGCCAGTTAAATAAACGTGTAAATTAGTGTGTTGCCATATTTTTAATACTACTTTTCTAATTCAGATTGAAATATTATAATTTCTTTAAATATAGGTACTGAATTACACCAACCATTATGTTTAGAAAGTAATTATACAATTAATATTCATTTTAGTGGATAAAATATATGTAAATATACACCACCGATTCCGAACTGACCTGGCAACTGAAACCTCGACTGAACGGACAACTGATCATCTAAATACACCGCCGTTTCAAAACCGAACAGACCAAAACGGACTGAACGGACAACAGAACTGACGGTTAAACAGACCTTAGTGCATATGGATTATTCATACGGCCAAAGTATACTGGAAGCGGTGTAGATGGTGCAAGTGGCTTCTTTCGGCAGTTGCTCTGTGCACAGCGGTGTGAGCAGCCACTTCCAGCGTGCTTCGATTCAGCTTGCTTTGCTCATTTCAATGTTGAATATTTTCAGGTGCCCAAAAGGAAAAATACAAACTGCCATCATTCCAAATCCGCGAAGGGCCGTCTGTGAATGTCGACGTGACAGCTCCCGGTGCAAGTTTGGCTTTAGGAATGCTCTTCATCAAAAGCGGAAATCTGGAAGTTGCAAAGTGGCTCGCCCCTCCACCCACTCATTACCTATTGGACTATGTCAGACCCGATCTGTTGCTACTCCGAGTTATAGCTAGAGGTACATTTATGTTATTGTTATATTATACATATGCTATTTTAGTTTGAGTTAATAGTTGTCTTAACACCATTGTAAAGATATCATTGGTACCAATTTAGTTTGTAAGTATTTCACTCTTTTATATTTGAACCTTCTGTAATAAAACCATATTTACTTTAAATTATTGTAATGGATTTAATACCCAACTGAATTTTTCTCTCTCTTTCAGGGTTGATATTGTGGCATTCGATTGAACCCACCGAAGAATGGGTGAAAGACCATGTTCCGATGTCCATCAGATCTTATTGCTTTGTCAAGCCAACAGAATACCACATCGATTATGAGGCCATGAAGTAATTATTTTTCATCACCATCAATTCTTTTAAAATAGTTTTTCTTTACATAGATACCACATATGAAATTAAATTGTAAGATCTCAATAATAATTATTCATTTACACTAAAAAGTTTACAGATATGCCCTCGAGTTTCTCCAATTCATATAGTTTTTCTCTTTATTCTAGAATTATATAAGATGTCTTATTTTTCAGCCAAGTATACTGCAATATAGTAGCGGGCGCCTGCTTCTCCATCGGTCTCCGCTTTGCAGGTTCAGCAGACCAGGATGCGTACGACACCATCATGACGTTCGCATTACAGTTTTCTTCACTCGGATCCAAGAGCGTCGGAGAGCTGGTGGGAAAGAGTACAATCGAAACTGGACTGAATTTAATTCTCATCAGTGCTGCAATGGTATGAGTATTACATTGTATTTCATATAAATGGTATGACGTATTGTTTATGGTAAATATAATGTTACAATTGAGAGGAGTTTAAATGAACCAACGGGGGTGCACATTAGGGTTTGTAATTCCAATTCCCAGAAGTTAAAGTTTTCGATCAAACGTGAAATATTTTCACACAAAAATATGTGTTGTTACTTTGGCAGACTTGCTCCGACTTTGTAATTACGCCATCATTTTCGCAACAGAGCAAATTTCAATTAACAACGCTTCAGTGATTTAATTTCCAAATATGTAAATCAAAAAATTAAATATCTATATTATGTATGAATAGTTCAATATTATTACGTTAAAATAAGTGTAAAAAACATGAGATCACCACTTTTATTTCTTCTATATTTTGTTACAAACTTTTGATATTTTATTTGATATAGCTTATAAAAAACCTCTGAACATTATGTATCTAAGCGGTAATCGAAAAAATATTCAGATTCTATTCGCAGAAATATATTTTAAAAGACTTGTATGTATTTCGTTTTATTTTTTAGTCTTAAAATCCCCCGATTTCTTGTATTTCACTAATATAATATAGATTCTTAATACGTCCACCAGACACCAATTATTTGTGAACCGTAATCCCTTTCTTCTTCTTATCATTCTTCGCAAAGTGCATTTCACTCATAATATTTATGGGAATAGCTCATCCAAAGAACATCCAAGTCAATGCCAGTGCCTTAATACAGAAGTCTTATCAAATAATTGTTCACTCTCTTTACCAGGTAATGGCAGGAACCGGTGATCTCCAGATAATGCGATTATGTCGACAACAACGAGCGAAGACCGGTCCAGGAGCCAGTTTCCTTACTTACGGATCTCAGTTGGCCGTTCACGCTGCTCTCGGCTTGCTTTTCCTTGGAGCGGGTCGATACACTCTTTCGACCAGCTCCGAGAGTATCGCGGCCCTCGTTTGCGCCTTCTTCCCCAAGTTTCCTACCCACACACACGATAATAGGTGAGATGATAATTTTATTGGTTTTTTCATATATTTTTCACTAGGTACAGTGAACCAGCCGACTCGAAATCAAAGCGATCTACTGTCCGACAAGAAGATCTAGGCAATAACCAGAAGTCGCTAGTGCGGGTAAAAGTAAGAGGAGCTTGTTAGTTCACAGTTTTAACACGTGGACAACTCGTCATTAACCAGAAGTCGCTTCAATCGGAGTGCGGTTAAAAATAGGAGGAGCTTGTTAGTTCACAGTTTTAACACGTAGCCAAGAAGCTCCTGTTGGACAGTACCTTATTCACCCTGTCAAGTACTTGTGTGTACTAAGAAATCTCAAAATTTTTCATATTTTCACTGCCTCAATGGTGCGGGCTGTCAACCGAATAGTTCGGTGTGGTGCTCAGGAAGCCAACAGTAATTATTTTTCGATTTTTCATTACACATCAGCCAGATACACTCATCTACTGCGCATAAAAAAGTTTCACTTCAAAAATCACATTTACAATCATTTTGAAAAAAAAAATACGACACCCGACGGGACTTCAACCTTTATCTGCTGAATTCGTGTCAGTATGCTTTTCCAATTAAGCTACGGGCATCTTATTGATATAAAATATTACATCGATCTACTTCTCTCTGCATACAAATCCTCAATTCACCAGATTCTTGCCAAATTATTGCAAAATGTATTTGTCTACGGAATCTTCTTTTAAGGGGTATTTATTGTAATTCGTATTATTTCATACCTTTCATAACCTTAACGAAAACTAATATTTCTTTCAGATATCATTTACAAGCTTTCCGTCACCTGTATGTATTAGCCGCGGAACCCAGGCTGATAATCCCTCGCGACATAACATCTGGCACTCTTTGCTATGTCCACCTCCAAGTCATAATGCTAAACAGTGACCAAATTATAAGCATGAAAGCACCATGTTTGCTTCCTGAACTTCAGAAGCTCAAAGAAGTCAGGATCGATGATAATCGGTATTGGTCCATCGTCTTTCAGCGAGATAGAAATTGGGACCAATTAACGTAAGTGCCTATGTTTTTGTTTGATCTTAGCTCGGGTTTGTCAAAATGCTTGGTCAAATTATCAAAAGTCAAATTATCAAGTATGTGTCTTCCGTATCGACCCACAGTTTACGCTGACGTTGAACCTCTCCAAATTGTCCTTATCTCTTCCGGTTATATGGTAAAATAACTGCCGAACTCTCTATAGACATACTTTGAATAATTAATAGAACACAAACTAATAATGTATTACTAGTTTAGACCAATTCTGCACCCACGGTAATCTAGTTGGTAGAGCGCCCACCTCTTGATGCCATCATCAAAAAGTCATATTTTTAATCTGTGTTTCAAAATTCCAATGGGTGAATGTCTAACAACGATTCCTTGTAGAAAAGTATTTTTAATATGATCTTGTCTCTGTTTAGGAACAATTTTAAGCAATGGTAATTTACTATAGAGATAGATTAACAACCCCATCATCTAAAAATAGGATATAAATCATATTTTTTTTTATGTAATAATCCATTTTATTTTTCAGATCACTTCTACATAATTCATCAACGCTGGATGTGAAACAAAAGGCAGGCTGCCTCTCATATCTTGAAGACCCTCAAGGATTCCAAAGCCTGCTGGCGCAAACATTAACGACAGAAAAAAGCAACGTATGGTCTGCGAAACCTGAGAACATATTCGCTTTCTCCAATGACCCCGCCATTTTGAATTTTACAAAACATTACCTAGTCGACCCGAACCAAAATGGATCCACTGAAAAGAACGATGTCAAAACTGATCAGTCGATGATACAAGATGATAAAATATGCAGCAGTTGTTACTTTTTAGGTGTTAAAAAAATCATGGGAGAGTCAAAGAGATCTAGTTTGCCTTCTTCATCTTCTTCAGATAATAGCCGGAGTAAGAAAAGAAGTTTTAGTGTAATGGATATGAGTGAAGGATCAGAGTCCAGGAAAAGTTGCATCTGTGATAAAAATAATAAAGAGGAGAGGGAGTTTATTCAATTGCTGGCAATGGTTACATATGAGTGTGTCATCGGAGACACGTTAGCGGTGTTGCCAGTCTGGTTTACGTTTATTAAGGTAATTAAAATATTTTAAAACATCACAATTGTCACTATGATTTTGGCAGGGTGCTAATAAGACAACTTAAAATTCTGCCATCCATCTAACTGATCTAAAGATTAAACTTGGGATTGAAATCAAAACATTTCTCTTAAAAAAACTCTGTATATAAACCTATTCTTAGAATTATTATATTCCTATGATTTCTTGTCTTTTCGAGAAGATTCGAAAATTCGATAATTAAAGAATATTCGATTGGTTTATTGATTTTTAGCGACCTGAGAATTCTCGAGAAGTTTTTATTTATCTTACATACGGCAAACGCTATGTTTTTTTTCCGTTTGGGCGGATGGATTCCCTAAAAAAAATTCCATCCAAAAATTCAAGATCAATTTTTGCTTTCCTTCTTTTATTAACATTTCTTAAAAAAAAAAAAATATAATTATTTTTCCACATGGTTTCCTCCCCTGCAAATTTTCTCCCTCCAGAATCAGTCGATTGTTGTTTTGAGCATAGAATTTTTATTGGCAGGATATACCAATGACATATTAAATGGACAACTCACTTCATACCCGGCGCGCACGAGAAATTGTACATGAAAGTCATTCACAGATGTATAGGTAGATGTCACGTGACCATATGACGTATCCGTTTCCATTATGCGATACAAGCTTCGAGAATTTATAGTAATATAACCTTTATTGTAATGGCGTATTAGTGTCATGACTCATTGCGTTAGAAACAGATTCTCGGTTACTTACGACTTCTCGGAGATTAGACGCAAGTGAGCTCAGCGAATCACAGGCGACTGACTGTCCAATGGTTCCTGTCATTCAATTGCATTGAATAAACATTCATCAATATCTTAAAATAGCATTTTATAAATAATAAATAATACTTACACATGAAAGGTGATATCCCATCTTTCTTGGAGTGTTTAGTAGATTTTTTTACAATTTTTAACTAGGCACATTGGCATTTTGTAACACAATAATAACCGTGGAGTCGAAACCTGACAGTCAGAAATTTTGTATGGGCAGACCCAGCGGTGTCGCCAGACCGCTTACAAGCAGAATGTTCATTTGAGCGTAGGATACCGATATTAAAATATGAATTTCGCCATCCGGCAGACCCGACACAAAGTGAGTGTCATTTTATTTTCTAGATGCTTCGTCCATATTAATGTCATTGGGATATACCTTGAAAAATCGTATTGGCGAGGTGTCACACTTAGGTATCACGAAAACTAAAAAAAAACAGTTAAATCTATTCAAGATTTTCTCATTATTTCTTAGAAAGGATTGTGATGGATAATTTTCGATCACAACCTCTATTCGGAGATAGCAAAGATCCACATCAGGTTGTAAAACCAATAAATAAAAAAAAAACAGTTCTAGACTCCAGAGACCAATCTTCATTTTTTATACATATTTAAACTTTCTTTGACTCTTACTTGACTTTGACTCAAAACTATGTTTCTACTGATAGTGACTTGCCGACACTTCCTCACTTGTAACAAACATAGATACAATTAGTTCTTGATAACATATTATTAAACTTCACTCCATTTCATAAAAATGTGCACTTGCTAACTTTTACGGGTACGGGGGTATATTTATTTTGCCTATTTTTAAATTATTATTTTCCATCTGTTTCAGATTTTAAGAAGCTTACCGAAAACGCCGAGCGTGTACCATGTGTGGCAATTGAAACTATTATTTGCTCAAATAGAAAATCACAATGACAAATTTGTGGTCGAAGAAATGGAAACTAGCGACGAAAATGTGAAAAGAAAAAATGAACCTCTAATATCAAACGAGTTTGCGTTATCATTGAAACAATACGCAGGTTCAATATTCGATACCTGGGAGCCGCAACTGAGAAAAACATTGAAGAAATACATCTACAATGATCCGATACACCATCCTTCACAGATTATACAGAATAATATTGACCCACGAAAGCTTACGTCATATGTAACGTTTTATAATATACCCAAAAAGGTATTAGCAAGTAACGTATCGTACGCCGGTATAAGTTTGATTGATTTCTTTGTAGGTCTCGATAAATTCAATTTAGACGCATCGTCTATTCACCGAGTCATGAAAATAGTTAATTCTCATAGAAAATGATTTTTATATTTCGTTTATAGATAAATATATTGTACATGATTTTTTATCTACAATTTGTTTGTGTTTTATTTCTTGTATTGCAATCCCTCTATAAATCTAACGACTTTTTTTTCTGTAGCATACCTGTTATCATGTCCGGAAACTTGTACGTATGCAGTTCGCCATATCACACTTCACCGTGAAATGTTGTATCGGATATATATTGCCGTATATTAAAGACCGTCCAACCTCTTTGGGTCGTATAGTACTTACTGACATAAAATTCATGTTTAAATAAAACACGGTTCTTGTCGGTTTACACTTTACAGGAAGTCAGCAGCAAACAAAGTTTGAAAATAGCCGATATACTGGATTATTTGTTGGGTTAGGTTAAGTTTTCATTTTTGAGTTCATGAATTTTGCCAAAATCAGCTATGAAAATTGCTGATTTGAGATTGTGAGAAAGCTCACTGTGAAATATTTTACGTACAATTTACATATAACTACCTGTTATTGGATGTCAGTGATGATTTTGGTCATCTTTTTCCTGCTCACTGTCACTGCTCTAAACAGGAATAGAGTGCTGATCTCAAACCGGCTATTTGAGATCATTGAGCCAGGACATCCACTGCCAGGGTCTTGCTTATCAGAACTCTTCCATTAAACAATAAGATTTGGAAGTTATACCTATAAAATATTGTTTTCAAGAAAATCATGTCAGTGAAACATCACTGCAAAATAAAGTATGAGGGGTCCCAAGACTTACACCAGAATACTCCACATAGAAAATCTTTGTACATGTTAGTAGATTAGGTCAAAGACATGAACCTACAATGCAACCATAGATAATATATATGCAACAATTACCCTACATTTATGTATTTATGAAAGAATAAAATTTGCACGAGCGGACCCAGATGTTGACGATGTCCGATCCTACGAGGGTGGGTCAATAAGTCCTTAGAAAATCCGACAGGTGGCGCGACTAGTACTGTAAGCGGTTTGTTTTCATGCAGCGGCACTACCGATTCAGTATGCTGCGAAGTTTCAATCAGATTGGTCGGGTTGTTGTGTGTTTCTCGTACATTTAAAAAAAAAATTTGCTTGTGGAAAATGGAAAAATGGAAAATGGAGAAAATTGAGTTTAGAGCTGTTATTAAACATTTTAATATAAAAGGGTTAACAGCAAAGGAAATAAAAAATGAGTTGGATTTAGTTCATGGCATATCTGCTCCTTCACTTGCAACTATTTATAACTGGTTAAATGAATTTAAACGTGGTCGTACATCAACAAAGGATGAACCACGCTCAGGACGTCCTGTAGAGGTGACTACACCAGAAATGATCAATAAAATCCACGATATGGTGTTAAGTGACCGAAGATTAAAGTTGAGTGAGATAATTGAGGTTACAGGGATCTCAAAAGGTAGCGTCATTTCTATTTTACATGACAAATTGGGCATGAAAAATATTTCTGCAAGATGGGTGCCGCGTTTGCTCACAGTCGACAATAAACGCAATAGGGTGGTGGCCTCTAAAGCCCTGTTGTCGCTCATGCAACGCAATCCGGATGAATTTTTTCGTCGCTTTCTGACTGTAGATGAAACATGGATACACCACTATACTCCCGAGACGAAAGAACAGTCAAAGCAGTGGATTGCGAAGGCAAACCATGTCCAAAGAAGGCGAAAACCGTAAAATCAGCTGGTAAGGTTATGGCTACTGTATTTTGGGATGCACGTGAAATTATTTTCGTTGACTATTTGGAAAAAGGAAAAACAATAACAGGGGATTATTATGCATCTTTATTGGACCAGCTAAAAAACAAAATTGAAGAAAAACGGCCTCATTTAAACAGGAAAAAAATCCTCTTTCATCAGGACAATGCCCGTGTTCACACATGTTTACGATCAATGGCTAAAATTGAAGAATTGAAGTTCGAATTGGTCGACCACCCACCGTATTCGCCAGATTTAGCCCCCAGTGACTTTTTCCTTTTCCCAAACTTAAAAAAATGGCTAAGTGGACAACGTTTTTTTTCAAATGAAGAAGTCATCGATCGGACAAATGCTTATTTTGAGGACCTTCCGAAAACTTATTTTTCTGACGGTTTAAAAAAAATTGAGAAACGTCTAACCAAGTGTATTGAGCTCCAAGGAGATTATGTTGAGAAATAAAAAAAAAATACAAAAATAAAAACTGTTTTAATGCTTTTTTCTAAGGAATTATTGACCCACCCTCGTACTAAGATCATATGGGCCTCCACAGAGTGGAAGTGTGTATTAAATTTTTGTTTTTACGAGAAATTGATATTAGCCACTTGCTCAACCTATTAGGTCAATACTGTGACTAAATTGAAAAACAATATGTGTATTTGCCAGACTCAGGATTCGAACCTGGGACCCACGACATTGTAAGCCACTCTGCCAAGGGTACTTTTGTTAATCAAATGCCGTGTCTATTAGTAAGTTGATGGTCCCGACCAAAAAAGAAGATTCTTCATCACAGTTAACAATTTTGTCTTTGAAGAAATGCAGATACATAGTTATTATTTTATGCAGATATCTATGTAATCATTTTGTGAAATAATATTTAAATCATGGACATAATATTATTTAATTATAAAGCGAATTGTGGAGACCAGAGAAAAGAACTATTATTTAGCTTTTGGAAATTGTTCTACATTGTGAGCAGGTCGTGGAAGAAAGTGATAAGTATTCTATTGATTATTCGAAAAAACACGAAACTGTTTATACGGATTCCATTAAATCTATTGGGTGTTTTGTATTCGCACTATTCTCCGTTAAGCAATATATTTTATAGTAATTTTGTGCAACTCATTCATTTTTTTTTGACTTGAAGATATAGACATGACGTACAAACCTATTTCTCAAGCATAAGTAAAACAAAGTGACATGTATATATGGTAACTCTTATGGCTCGTTTTAGGTAAGCGCGTTCGGCGACGCGTTGAGCGGCGCGCGCAACTCAAACGTATAACCAAAAAAAAACTGTCTATGAACATTTTCACATATGGTTATACGTTTGAGTTGCGCACGCCGCTCAACGCACCGCCGACTTCGCCCACGTAAGACGCCCAGTTACGCTTTAAAATAGAATTGACTACGAAATATTATGTGTTTTCAATAATACGTATCAGTTGAATTCAATCACCTTCGGAAGTTACACAAATTCTAAAAAAAAGTGAACCACCTTATATATTTCACCGCAGGAGTCGGCAACCATTTCTATTTTATGGGGCGCATTCAACATTTAGTTTTGTATGAGAAGAGAGTGAGTGCAAGTCATTTTTTTTTTAAGTATAAGATGAAATTTATATTATAAATGAAAAAACGATTGAATAAAAACAAATATAATAGGTTAAAATCAAAATACAATTTCTGAAATATCACTGTCTTCTTGCTAAATGTGAGTTTCCATTTGACAAATTATTTATATCCACTTTAAAACCTAAGGTTCAAGTTTGAATTAAAAGTATGGTGATGTTCGTCAGTCAGTTGGGAATAAAAATGTTCTTTCTAAAACTCATGGCAGAAAATGCTTGTTCGCAAATGTATCATGTTATAGATCTACCAGTATAAATTGCCCGCTGTGTGAGGGCGCCACATGCTAACATTTGGCATAGCATTCAATACTTTTAATACTGCGATGAGGTTAGTCCTGAATTCGAACACCATATGATTTATAATGGTATATCTATACTAATCATTACAAAATTTCTATCTGTTGTTGGTTCGGTACCTTATTGATGTCTTCAATTAGGATTCAAAACCATGGTACATTATGTCGCTGTTTTTTTTTTTGAAAATGTATAAATTCACAGTATCCATGAGTGGCTTTTTGTGTTTACCATCCAACTGCAGACAAAAATTTTCAACGTATAATATGACAATGGTATAGAGGTAGGCTGTGGAGATCTGATAAAAAGAACACGCTTGTCAGGTATACTTACGAGAGATAAGAAGATAATACGATATTACTTCTAATGAATAGGTAGGTATACACTAATGACAACGACACACCAATTTAATGAAACTTCAAAAACTCACTGACGACTTTATTACATA
Organism: Rhyacophila brunnea; assembly: GCF_057557595.1. Classification (NCBI taxonomy): domain Eukaryota; kingdom Metazoa; phylum Arthropoda; class Insecta; order Trichoptera; family Rhyacophilidae; genus Rhyacophila; species Rhyacophila brunnea. Next base: position 33,776,296 of record NW_028232871.1, on the reverse strand, counting down.
TTTTTTCAAAACATTTCTACACATCAAAAATAATTAGATAAAAATTCTTTTTATTTTTAAAAACAGTCTATATTTATTAATATATATTAATTAATTAATATTCGATTAAACACCATATAAATATTTTTTTTTCGGTTTTAGGCTCCGCGATCGGAGCTTACCTTAGTTCATACAATTCAATAGACTGGGCAGGGCTACGTGACATAAAGTCCATATGAAAAAAATTGAGAATTATTTGAAACATAATCCGACCTTTATTTACGTCAAGGCAGATGGTGCGCTGTGGTATATTTTTAAAACCTTTGCAGAATGTTTTGTAATTACTGTGTAATACATTCCTACACATACGGCATCTCTGGTTGGCAAAATAATTTATTTTATAGAATATACAATCAAGTGATTATATAAATAAGTCAATATGTAATTAAAAAATATTTTTCTTAAGAAGGAAGGCTTCAAATAATCGCCTAGTATGGAGTCTTCGCCACTGGCGTGCGGCTCTTTGCCAAATTCCCAATTCGCAATTTTTGCAAAATTGACAATTTTTACTTTTGGCATTGATTTGTACACTTTTTGTATTTATTACATAATTTGTATTTAGAGCCTAATTTCCCCTCCGTGATGGTTGATGCAAAAGAGTATGATTGTTGTTGTTTTAAATCCGCCCATTGCAAAAGTCGACAAATTAAGTTTTTCTCCATTTGATATTGACACGAGCACTGTTGAAATACAATTTTATTGGTGGATTTCACATGCAAAGAGTTATTCCAAATGTGTAGGTCTTGCCACCAAAATTGAGTGTTTAGAGAGAGAAAAATGCAATTTAATTTCACAACACAAGTGGAGCGCTCTAAAAGATCTATATAAGGTAGATACTACGATTTTTAATACATGGAATAGCTTTCCGAACTCATATTCGAGTCTACATAATAAATGTATGTGAACAATCATTTTCAAACATGAACATTAAAAATAGCATTTAGAGAAGCCAAGTAACCGATGAGAATTCGGAGTCGCGCCTGAAATTAAAAACTACAAGATACATAAATTACGAAACATACAGAAACTCTCCAAAGAAATGCAAGGAAGGTCGTTGTTCACATTAGTTTTAAGGAATGCGTAAAATTGTAAATAATTCATATTCTGTAAAAATTATATTTATAATTTTAACAATAAAAACATATAAGTATTTACGTTAGTTTTATTCGGGAAATCTTCTTCACGTAATAAATAAACAATTATAATAATATGTAATTATTAATTCATTTAAATGAATCATATTTATAAAAATATATGTATGGCTCTCGAATAAAATTTTTACCGTTGTGCCACTCAATTTGGCTCCTTTGGTCCAAAAGTTTGCCGACCCCTGATATAGACCAGTGGTTCTCACGTGAAATTTAACTGTGGCCGCACAATTGACATTGACAGTTCTATGGAAACGTCTGGTGGCCACACCAAATTTCACTTTTGTTGTGATTGAAAAAATTAAAGCTAAAATTTATTTACTAATAAAATGGATCAATTTATTTATAGACAAGTCCATTCAATAAAAATCATTTGAACAGTTTAGTACATATCTATTTATTTAAAAATAATGCAAATGGAAAATCCTCAATATGTACTCCTTTTTTCCAATGCGAACTGCGTGGCTGCTTTTAAGTTTACGTCACTGTCAACTGGCTTCGATATTTGTTTTTTTATGAAGTGTATTACACTGAATGATCTTTCACAGTATACAGTAGAAGGAAAAATCGACAATATTAATAAAGCAATCGTTGCCAATTCTTTGAATTGACTTGATTCCTGGTCAACGTATAACTTTGACCAAAATTCTTCAACCGTGGTATTATTAAAATGGTTGTTAAGTACTCGGTCAATGCTCATTTCCAATAACGCATTTTTAACGTTAGCCCAGTTAATTAAATTAAATACTGAAAATGATATCGGTGACCGCATGCGCCCACCAGGGCCGCACGTGAGAACGACTGGTATAGACTTTCTATAGTAATATTATTTGATTGAAAAAAATGAACGGCTATCAGTGAAGTTGCCGACCACTGCTTTAGCACACTTTATTAAAAATCACCCTCTACTTCATTGTGAAATAATATTTTGAATGTTTGAAAAGTTAATTGGGTACCTACTTAAGCCTCAATTACATTGAGCTTCTTTACGAGCTGTTTATTGGCGAATTTACAATCTGCCTGTAAAGTCGCTCAGTGTAATCATCGAATAAGCTAATAAGCAGGTAGTAAATACTCTACCGATAAAAGTTGAAAGCCGGTCAACTTTACACGCTATAAGCCGGCGTGTGGGCCTACTGCGTCTGCGAAGTAGAGCGCAGTATCAACCTCCCGGTAAAAAAACGAACTACGTTCCGTCAAAATAGTCGCTGGCTTGTGGTTTCTCAGCGAATGGAAAGTTTTGTGTGTAATCATCAAATCGCAGTAGCTGAATCGCCCGCTTTTAAATTCGCCAATAAACAGCTCGTAAAGAAGCTCAATGTAGTTGAGGCTTAGTAATTAATTAGTAAAAAAATAAATTCGAGATAGGTTGTTTGTTAAGTTTAGAGCTGAATTGAGTCGTATAGTTCCTATGTACGATAAGTCCACTTTTAGTCAAAATTGAGATAATGATGACATTTTTTTCTAACGGCAGCGCTCCACACTAATAAAATGTTGTTCAGTTCTTAACGGCGATAAATTCATATGAAAAGAGAGTTTCAAAATCACGATGAATTCCTATCGGCGATAAGTCCATGGTGCGGTTTGTTCCAAAGGCCGATGAGTCCATGCGATCTTTTAGACAGCCAATTAGCATCGAGCAATTGCAAAAATCATGGCCGCTGTAGCAGCTGCACTATCAAAAGAGTCTCAAGTTTTTAGTAGAAATAGAACGAAATAATGTCTGAACTTACCCAGAATGTTGCTAAAGTGGAAGGAAATACATCAAGGAAACGAGTCATCAATTAGGAATTATGGAAAAAGAACGTGGATCATCGGGAAAGGTAGGTATTTAAAATACGAATATTTTGCATTAAATATTGGTAAATACTGGGTGATTGAGAATTTCCCTCGAATTAAACAATTATTTTTATTTTAGTTATTTCCGTACTTTTTTGTAATTGTTCTACCTGAACAAAATAAAATCTGTGTGATTGTAAACTTTCCTCGTTTCAAATAATAGTTTTTTAATAACATTTTTTTTCTGTTAAAAAAACTCGGACGTTTATTTAAAAAAAAATTGTGATTACGTTAGTGATCGTGAATAAATGTCATTATTATACACAATATGTTCATTTGTGTAAAATTTCATGTTGATTTTTCAATGTATACTTGATCCAGAGCAAGGGCCCAATGGGTTGGGCGAAAGGCCAACAACCATTCCTCGTAAAAAAGGGTCTGTTAATATAACCTTCACTCAGTGGAGGTTCATATGCTCTGCTTAGGAGCGAAGACGGTAATTAACTTCTTGTTTGTTTTTTTTTTACATTTGTGTATTTTCTAATATCATTAACTAAAAAACCTTTTAAAGCTACAAAACCATGTTAATATTTTTTTGATTTAATTTTAATAATTACTTTTTGTTTATTAGATGAAGAAAAGACAAAACTTATGTTCAATTCGCTCTAATGTATATGATTTATGAAAATAAATAAATTTAAAAAATACGATTATTTTACTGTCAATAATTATTCTCATATCACCAATGATTGAAATCATTCTAACAAATTATTTTTGTATTTATTGAAATAATAATTGTTTTTTATTTACCCTATACTTGTCAGCCACATATCTTTAGGTTGAGAAACAAGACCGATAAGTCACACCTACTGGGTTCCTAAATACGATAAATTTGACAGTTAGCTTCAAATGCCGATAAGTCCATCACTTTTTTGTCAATTTCTCCTTTACTGCTACGATAATGATTAATTTTATTGTGAATATTTGTATAAAAACAACAAACTACAATAAAATAGATTCAATCATAAGTTTTCATAAGAAGAAGTGTAGTATTAAATGAAAATATTTAGTTTGCCAACATTTCATCACAGTGGACTTATCGTATATACCTAGAAACTACACGACTCAATTATTCCAGACTGATGTCATAAAATAAAGTGAAAATAGAATAGAAGAAGATTAAATTATTATCAAAGTATCTTTTGCAAAGTTCTTTCCGCCTTCAGTAATCGCCGTCAAAATATTTTATTCAGACTAATAATTATTTATAAGCAAATTGTGAATTAATCAAAATTATTATTACCTATAAAAAAATAATGTTTAGTATGTCAACCTTACCGGGTATAATAAAGTGAATTCAACATAAAATAATAATAATCTTGCTTGAAATTTATTTATGACACAAAACAAGTTATTTAGGAATATAAATAATTGAATGTGAAATTAATATAATATTTCATAACTTTGCTGACATAATATGTCATAACCAAAGAGATTGAAATGAAATGAAAATGAAAAAAATGTAAATATTTAGAAATAAGATATCATTATTTAGCGAAAAATGCAGAGCAACCAATCAACCATATTAGACAATAATTTAATAGATTTTTTATACTTAGGAATCAATAGTTTTTCAAAATATTATTTTCTCAACGCTGATTTTCATACATTATATTTCAAATAAAACCATTTTCGTTTTAAATAATCGATTTTTTTGTATGAATTCATATTATATATGCAGGGCTTCTCTGATAATAATATTATGTTAAATAGATAAAATATTGTAATTAACTATATAATCAAATTTTCAACATACCTACCTGTATTTTGTGTCTAATAGGTTTATATAACCAAGTAATTTTATACACAATATGTCAAAAACGAACCCATGTTATATTTTTATTTCATAAAATATTTTCAAATACACATATGTAAATAGGTAGGTAATATAATAAACTTTTTTTTTGTTTGTAATTAACTGTAATTATTTGTGTTTTTTATTTAACCGTTTTATCTAAACAATAATGCTATGTTATTTTATATAGAACAATATGTAAAAACAAGACCATATTTCTTATTCCAATATTTAACCATTTGCTATTAACTGATTTGTGTATAATTTTTCATAATATTATTGTGTTTTTTGTGTTATTAAAAATAAAATACTTACATACATCCATTTGCATTATTTTTTCTTACCCTGAATCCTAATAAAGTTTTTATTGCGGGAACTTTTTATAATGAAAATACGTTTATCATAAATTGGTTGTAAGCTTGTGTTGATAAAAAAAAAAATACTCAGTGGGGCGTTTTTATGTCCGAGTAAGGCCCATTTGCAGCAAAGTGTACCTAATTTCAGAGAAATAGAGCTTTCTCTCATAAAACGAGTACACACTGACATTTGTGTGCTACCTCTGTGGGAAGAGTCCAATCTCTTTGGTCATAAATCATAACATATTGACTGGTTGAAAATCACCCCGTTTTAGGGTATAAATTTAAATGATTACGTCTTTTTAAAAAATGCGGCAAAATTTCTTTATAGTGTAAAGCTTGTTTCGAATTGTGTCCATTGTTTTGTAATACTATGTTTGCTTGTCGGTAAAGCGGATTCCTGTAATGTAGTAAGAGGCCAACAGGTGGTGTTTTTAGTAGAGACTATGAATAATAGATGGCTTAGCATGCCTCTCAATTTGAAAACTCCAAGTTGCATTGCAGCTGTTCGGTATTCGGTATCGTACAAATTGAAAGAAGCAAGGAGTGGTAAACGCGATTTTGCATGATTTTTATCGTTTTTTAGGCTTCTGGACGATTAATCCGGCCGCCGATAAATATAGATATATTTTATAATAGTTTTCCAATCACGTGTGACGGGTGTTAGTGTCATATTTACATGATAACTTGTGATGATAGTGATTAACTTCAGTTATGACGTTTTGTGTATTGACTGTGTTTGATGTCTTTTAATTTGACATTTCTCGTGGTGTATGATATTGACGTCAATGTTTATCATGTGACAGGTTGATTACATGCTATTTCACGACAACCCTCAAACCGAAGGTGAGTTTTTCTGTTATTTCGCTCGTATTTTCTAACCTAACTTTAATTATTTCGAACCCGCCTCCTGCGAATGCATTCAACTGGGAAGTGATTTTGTTTCACACAGGGTTGCTTGACCTCCTTTCGCCGGATAAATAAATACTTTATTATATACCCCTACCGCCCTGTCAAACTTTATTTTTAACCCCGAAACCCACAAATAAACTATTACAATACGTACAATTCTGTTTTTTTTTCTATTCAATTTCATAATATCGCATACTTTCTAAATTTGATGTAGGTACAATCTTATTTTAAATTTAAAATAAAACGGCATATTTTATTGATCAATTTTGTAAGTAGGTAGGTACGTAAATCTATCAAGCTCAATTACATAGATATTTTTATTTAAGTTTAAATCATTTTTCATAGATAATTATTTGATTTAAATGAAAAGAGACAGTCAAAACGTGTTGATAATAATTTAAATGTCGTGTTAAATATATTTAAAATAGGTAGGTACGTATTTGTTTTTTTCTTTTATGCATTCAATGTTTTTATTGTGGAAGGTATGACGAACCTACTGGTTTTGAAAAACCAGTAAGTAAGTAGGTACCTATATTTTATACTTTTTATTCGTAGATATTTGTGTAAGTACTATGTTTATATTTAATTGAGTCTATATTCTTTTACGTCGCAATAAAATTACCTAATTAACATAGTTATTATGTAATAATACCATTATTATGACATAATATGTGTCAGTACGGAGCGAAATATTGTCATAATTAGGTACCTACCTACCTATTACGTTTTGTCCATAAACTGTTTGTGATTGTCTCGCTGTAGTCACACATTCTTAATCTCCTATATATAATTATCCTGAGAGATTTTGGAAAACGCACCAATTTCTTATTTAATTTTGTTGATTTTTCAACTATTTCAATTCATTTTTTAGAGTCCCGAATTTACTTCGATTTGAATCTGGCACATTCTGATAAAACTCGACACAATCACATATAATATCATTTTTAAATCGCGTTTTATATCCGTCACCATACATTTTTGCGTCTCGCGGTCCATCTACAGTACAGCAAATTAATTATAATGTCCCTTAATACTTTGTATATAATCGATGTTTCACAAATCACAATGATAATTCCACAAAACTATTCACATCTGTAAGAGGCACGTTTTAACAAGAAATAAATGCATATTTTCTCACTAATTACTACATTTTAATCTAAAACCACGACACCGTTTTTATCTGTCAAACTGAAATAGAAGATTGATTTTCAATTGTTTTCTTTTGCGAACCGCCTATACTTAACAAGTTCATTTGACATGTCAGAAATCAAATTTAGAATTTGCAGAAATATTCAAAAAAATGCGACATTTATATTAGCATATTAAATAATCAATTTCAATCAAGACATTTTTATTGTAAGATGAGATCCTAGAGATAATCCTAGAGAATTTTAATACTGCTATCAATAAATTGAATAGTTTCAGACTTAATAAATAAGATAACTAAACTTGGATGAGTAGGACGCGGTCCAAGTAGCTTGGATAGGACTGATAGGAGTAATTTGTATGAGGATGTCCCGTAAAGTCGCGTTGACACGGTCCAAGTACGATCCAAGTAGACTTGGATAGGAATAATTAGTATGAAGATGTCTCATCCAAGTGACAGCTTCATACTATTTATTCCTATCCAAGCGCACTCGAGTGCGCTTGGATGGCGCTAGATCCAAGTGTACTTGGATCGTACTTGGATGGTGTCAACACGGCTTAAGACTACCAAATCCACCAGTCATATAAGGCATATTGTCGAAAGCCGTTCCTATATCTGAGATCTGTATGAAGTTCGTCATGTAGTTTGTCCAAGAAATACGAAGCATTCGGCGTCAACATCACATTTTGAAGACATCAATATTGTCTTCCGCTCCCTTGTCCTCAGGGTCCATGACTCGACTCTGACTTCAAAAATATGGAGAACACCAATGTTTGCATAAGCGTCATTTTCGTGGCAATTAAGGTTCCTTGATCCGATTGAGATTGATTGATGAATGGTGATAGGATTTGTCATCGTATTTTTCGCAATCTGTGTGCGCTTTCTTATTCTGCTTCACATCCGCCTTTTCCACTCAGCACATATAAGTAAATAAGTAGCTACAATGCGAATGTTTGATAAAGCACTTATCTATATTATTTGATAACTGTAGGTCTCTATCTTCCTAAGTATATATATTCACGATTCATGTAGGTACCTACACTAATTATTATTCTTCTTATCTTTTAAGTACATAAGTAAATATAATCTTCACGAGTACCTGTATACAATATAAGTTTTTGGCTTTATGTTGGTAGATAGATAGGTTCATACTTAATATATTTTTTGTGAGTAGGTACTTCAATACATTATCTTCTTTTATAATCTATCCACTTATGTATCTACCTATTTCATGATTCTTCATAGGGGAGTCTAACAAAAACAGATTTCAAAGAAATGATCAGTCAGACATTTTAGAGGTTGGTTGTTCATTAGATGTACGTAATAATTTACAATTCTATCTGTATCGGATGTGATGGAAACCGGTATGTCCAGGTGTTCAAGATATTAATGAAAACACACTTTATGTTTGAATCTTATCTCTCGTTTTATGGCAAATACCAATAAGACTCGAATTCATTATTTTGTCAGTAATATTTAAATTTAGAACGACGATTTTATTTGTTTACGAGTGGTAAGTATGTATTACATACTATGTAATTATGTATTGACACGATTGATACTAAGTAATCTGCCTTAACGGGGGACATGTACGAAATAGTCGAAAATAAAAAATGTGATGCGTCCCGTCCATTAAGTGGTCTTATCTATATTAATTTAAAACATAGCATGTTTATTTCAGTCAGGCAAATCAATATAGGTACTAACCCAGGGCCTGAACTAACCTAACCTAACCAGCGTAGCGCGCTTCGTCTACGCTAAATGTGGGCGAACGTATTCAATTTGTGATTCATACATAATCCACTATTCATATCGGATATAATGATCCTCGTAATCCAGATTCTGCCTCTGCACGATATGTCTTCATCATCAGCTGTCAGTCGCGTGGAATGCGATTGGTGCATTCGTAAGAGTGAGCGATGCTGTTTCCGTTGCATAAGACCCTTTATCGTATTTTATAACAGACCCCTTTTACCCTTTTTATTGTTAATATTACTAAACAGGTTCCTGGTGCCTCCGACTCACTGAATGATTCCAGCCGTACCACAAAATTCATTAGATACCTAATTCGATTATTAATTGTTATTCTAGACTGAATACGCATTTAACATTGCAACATTGTTCATTGAAATTTAGAATTACATGGAAAAAGTCCCATTCGGTTATTTTTTTTTTAACCTAAGTTAGTACTTACCTACTTAAGATAATTTCTAACAACACTCTGTTCTAAAATTACTCGAAATTAGATAAGTAGGTAGGTATATTAAAATGACATCATTTTATTGTAAACAAACACTACGATTAATTGCCGCCGAGGACCCAAGAGGCACAAGTGACATCACAATTAGTTGGGCGCAGTTTTCACTGCCAATCGCCAAATAGGTACTTAGCGTGAAAAAGATTTACACGCATGATAAAAAGTATTTAGGTTTTTATTTAGTTCTGTAAAACTGAATCAATTGTTATTTTTGAACAGAGAATTTCATTAGAATGTTGTATTGAATTATTTTGTTAGTAGGAATAGTTGCAAAAAAGTATTTTTTGTATCAGTTCAGAATGTCCTGCTTAGTGGACGCTGTATAGAAAAAGAAAAACCGTAATTTTGTGTACTTTAAGGCACATATTTTACTTTGAATTTACTTGCCATGCTCCTCGATACACTTCATCATTTTGACTTTATCATTTAATGTATTGTTATGAATAGGTGTGATTGTAATGTATAAAGTTACCTAAATGGTTGGATGAGCATGGATTAAGAAATTAAAGCAAGGTCCATAGAGTCCAGCGAGTGTTGCCACTCAATAGGCGACGGAATAAAATTAGTTATATTGGTACACGAACATAACAGTAGGTAATTTATTATTATTATTTATTAAGGAAACAAACAGTAACTGTTACAATATATTGATTACAATTTTTTAAAAATATAATAATGAAAAGTTATTGCAACCATGTGTAGTTCAGAGATGAAGGTGAACCTGTAAGTGTCCGGGATGCTCACGTGAAACAATCTCTACCAGGTAGTTAAATGCACTCTGCGTTGGAGCATGCGTCTAATTATCTTTGTGGAGTAGGTAGACGGTCGTAAACCAGTTTTGTGCATTAGCTAGAATGCGCTCTCTGGACAAATCCGGCGATTAGATAGCGGTATATTGGAAATAAATTGAAATGTGACATTATTTTGTTGAATTCCCAGTTATAGAAACTATTTATTTTATGTTTTTAGCATAGTTTTAGAAATATTATTTGAAGAAGTAAATATAAAGCTTTACTGAACTAAGCCTCATTTTTGTGAAATCGAGGTATTAGTGGAATTAATGATAAATTTGTGTCAAATGTCAATTTATTGTCAATTCTTCTTGGAAAAATATTGCACTTATAAGTACTAATACAAATAAGTAAAACAAAATATAAGTAGTTGTACCGAACATGTATCTACCTAAGTACTTACTTCTTGAGAACCTCAATATTGATAAAGGTATATCATTACTCTGAGGTATATACCTTTTTTAATAATTACTAATCATATTTAATTACTTAGGTAGTGCTGTTTTTTCAATAAAAGTCTTAATCTTTAAATTGATAGTGTATAAGTAATATGTTAAAAATGTATTTTTGTATCAGGTAAGAATGTTCTATTGAAAGGGACGAAACAGTTTTAATCAGTATTAAATCATGTGTATACGTATAAGTAAGTATTATACGAAATGTATGTATAGTGTTTTATTTTTTATTAAATCCTTATAAGCTGAAATAAATATTATTCATATAAAATCGTCTATTCGAATTTAGTGACTGAAAGTCGATGTTAAATATGATTAAAATCATATATTTAAAACATGTGGGATAACTCAGAAGAGCTTTCTTTATACGGTATAAGTACCTATATCATTTAGTTTAGTTAACTTGTTAATTATTGTCTTATTATAATAATATGTAGGCAGAGTGGTTGAGTTGTCGGTATACATAGACCTTTTGACAATATACACAGTTTTACATAACTTAGGGGAAAAAATGTACCCATCTTCCTTATCTAAATTTGAAATATGTGGGTAAATATTATATTACATGACATAAGGCTTTATTTTGACTTTAGGTATTATGTAATATTACCTTACGGTTTACACACTAAGTGTATTATTTGCTGCATTGTAATGGTTTACCTGCATCGTTATGTACACACCTGCGCTCTGGAATGTATTTCACCTGTTTGCACAGTAAAATATATTACAAAATGTAAATGTACAATAACAAAATAGTTCAAGTTTAAATTTCGTGTACTTAGGTGAATATTATTTAAATATATCTCATAGTATAACGCTCATTTTGTAATATTATATTAACCAACTCTTATAATATTTTCTATCCTTGCCTATCATGGCTATATGTAAGTAGTTAATGCGAGATAATAAACGATTCAAGAGAATTGGAGAGAGTATCTATCCTATTAATACACAAGTTCAATACTGAAATAACTCAGAAAAATCTTGTTTCACGTTTAAAATTTTTTCATAAATTCACACTTAGATTGTTAATTAAATATATTTTTTATTCAGTCTAATTGAATTTAGCAATGCCCCATGAAAATTCACGCGTCAATCACCAATGGAACCAGTTATTATTTTACAACGTTTTTATTAGGTCGTGTTCTTATTTATCCGGTGGTTGTTTATCCAGTACAAATCTTGCAATCAATTTTTAACTAACTTCCCGACTAGCTAGATATTTTAAACTTTTAGAATATATCAGAACACGATGCCAATGCATTCTTTTAATACTTTAAGCCATCTTTAAGTAGAATTGAATTCATTTTCAGTTAATTCTGTTTTGTATGAAAAGTTATTTCGGAAGAAATCCGTTAAAAGTAAAACACTATTATCGGTTGCTAGGAGTCTGGGGTCCTAGCAACTAAATTTTTAATATATACGTGCGTTACTATGGAAATCAATATGAAATGTCAAAATGACATTTCAGTATTCTATATTTATTCAGTATTTCTATCAAGTACAAACTTTTTGATCGTTTAAGCTAGTCAAGTCGAGTTTATTTATGATTCAATAGAAAATTTGAAAACGTTGTATATAAAAAGTTCTTTTTATCTTGTAATTATTATAGAAATAAAACAATCATAAATCCTATTTTTTATGATCCAAAAGATTTTTTGACTTATTTCTTTATTGAGTTAAAAAAGAAATCTTCCTACGACGCCTGGTCACTAGTGGTATAAATCAAAGTATTGAAATATTGCGCAGAACTCGGATATCGTTATTATAGCGAAACCAGTTTCAATCACAATAACCTAACCAAATAACGTAACAAATTGCTAATAAATGCTATCACAATTAACGGTTACTTGTAGATCGATACAATGAGATGAATCGTATTACTATTTCGTGACTATATTGCTACCTTTCGATTTTGCAATGTTTACCTAGGTATCTACCTGTTTTATTTTAAAACCGACGTAACTATTTTGGTCTCCATTCATCTGAAACAGCCCTGATTCAGATAGTCTCGGTTGGATGCTTTTGTCCTTTTGGGCAGGTAAGTGCGGAATGCCTGTCTACCTTTTGTTCGCCGTGAGTCATTCATATGTCAGGCAACGTGAACCTTTTAATCTGAGAACTTCGGTACTTACCTAAAAATAATAACAAGATAAAAAAAAACTTTTTAAATACAACGTTTTTAAATTTTCTGTTGATTCATATTAACTTGACTTGACTAGCTTAAACGATCAAAAAAAATTGTACTTGATAGAAATAATACTAAAATGTCGTTTTGACATTCATATTGATTTCTATTGTAACACACGTATATATTAATAATTTAGTTGCTAGGACCACCCACTTAGCAACCAATAATAGTGGATTGGATTACGGATTTCTTCCGAAATAACTTTAACAAAACAGAATTAATTGAAAATGAATTCAATTCTACTTAAAGATGGCTAAAAGTATCAAAAAAATGCATTGGCATCGTGTTCTGATATATTCTAAAAGTTTCAAATGTCTAGCTAGTCGGGAAGTTAGTTAAAAATCGATTGCAAGATTTGTACCGGACAAAGAATCACTGGACAAATAAAAATACGAGCTAAGAAAAACGTTATAAAATACTTGGGTGATCTGAAAATTTGTTACATCTATTGAAGTTTACCCAACCGCCATGAACACTACGACAGGAGTAGTAAGTATTCGTAATTTATTCGTGATCTTCATTGTTGAATATTCCACAAATTTACAAATACGTGTAACTCCTGAACCAAAAGCACCTTATGCTCTCGATTTTGTTGAGGCTATACTTCAGTTGAGGCGTGGTCTAAAAAGATCGTGGCTAGGCGATTTGTCATAAAAATCCAACATGCGTCAATTTAATGTTATGTTTATTGTTATATTACTAATAATAATATTCATTTACATTTTTTCTTTTTTAAGTACGTACGTAAAGTTTTTTTAGTCATGTTTACACGATTTAAGAATATTTTCATCCGACGCCATGACAAAACAAATCGACGTGCGGACACCTCGACGGTCGGTCTCCGATTGGCGACTAGTCAGACTAGTGAGAAATTTCGTCGCGCCTACTGTTGAAAATTATTTGCCGTTTCATTGAAGTACGATCTTAATTATACATATGGGTCCAACATTTTGAAAATATGCTTTCTACAATTTCCCAATAAAAAAACACTGAAAGCAATTACAGATATACGTAAGTACCATTTTTGTATAGAAGAAAGAAACAACAAGCAGGGTAATCTTGAAAATTTGTATGACAAAATATCAGTGCAGTATTCTCAGTTCTTCCCAATTCCTTTTTGCCGTCGCTTTCATACGTATAGGCTCGATCTGTATACAATAAGGTGTTTTTGTTAATGTAAAAAATAACAAAACCATAAAATAATACCCTGAAAACATATTTAACTTGTATTGCTGTATTTTTTTTTACATTCATTGCAGTTTATCGCATTGGCAAAATTTCGCAAGGGTGCCTTCAAACCTGTCAGCGCCTAGGGCCTCGAATTATACTAACGAATTATAATGAATTATATATCTTACTTAACACGACGATAACAATACCTACTTATTTAATTAGAATTGTCAATATCAAGTCAACCGTATATAAGTACTTATAAGTATATAAGCGAATATGGCTATATCTGGATGGGAGGGAAATGTTGGCGGCCAATATGCATAATATAATATTGTCGTAACGTCAAGAAGAAGAAGAAGAAGAAGTTATTAGATGAACATTGTAAATAAATAGTTATCAACGACTGTGAATAGACAACCGTTGGTTTCGAACACACAATGGAGCATTAACGGGACACGTTGTTAGAAGATGTAACTTACTGATTGGTAAACAATGCTCATTCGAATGTACAATACAATAGTTGATTCGGTATTAAATGGTTGGGTGACACTGCAGTTTCTGATCTGTCAAATGCTGTCGTTATAAACTTGGAATTGGACCAATATTTGATACTGACATCTGTGATGAGTAAAAGTAACATAATCATACCCATATACTTTCTTATCTATGGACTTAAATTTATCTCAGGACCACGCCTCAGATTTACATCCAAACGACACGGCTAAAAAATGTATACATTTTATTAATTATTTCTTACTTTTTAACATTACGGCAGTCGAATTATAACAGTATATTAATAGCGGTAGAACAATAATTACAGAAACCCACAGACCTAATAAAATTACAAATAGATACTAATGTATGGCCTCACTGAGATTGAAACCCTAGTATAAGAAGCCAGTGACTTACGCATTTGACTACAAGGGCTTATATAAGTATTATATTAGGTATTTATAGCGACATTTATTAGGTATAGATGTGGGACATTACGTATAAGTATATAGGAAAGGTAAATAAGTACTTATGTCAATAGTGTTATCTCTACAAAATATTTTTTCAGGCAAATTAAAAAAAATTGTCTAATTTTATTATAAGGATATTGTACAAAAAATGAAGGGTCCCTTCACAGAAAAGAGATATATATGAGGTGACCAAGTACCGCTTTCAATTCTATTTCTATTCTTCAATGACAATTTTTCATTATCTTTAAAATTAACGTTTCGTCCATTGACATGTTCTATACCTCCGCTTAGGCACTCAAGCAGTGCGGTTAATGATATTTCTGTGTGAGTACTCAACTTATAAAACGCTCAAAATTCTAATAAGACCAGTTGTCATGTATGGCTCGGAGACCAGGTGCATGACCAAAAGCATGGAAAGAGTGTTGGGCTCATTTGAGTGGAGCGTGCTGCGTGGTATCTTCGGACCATCAATGAAACGCAGTTGTGGTGGGGTTGAAAATACAACTACGGGATTTATGCTTTGTACGGGGAGGGAGCGTAAATCGTACAGTTCATCAAATCGGGCCGCCTCTATGTATACAGGATGGACGAGTCATAATAAAGAAATTGCAAACGAAATGGATGGGTTGTGTCGAGTTGAATTTAAAGTCCTAGGGCGTCTTAAACTGGAGGAAATCGTTTTTTGACATACCTGGATGGAGGCAAATACTAAAGTAGGCCAAGACCCACATAGAGCTAGTTGTATGTTGTATGTACATAATAATATGTTCAAGAAAACAGCTTGTTAGTCATACATTATACAACCTTGGTAAAAATAAAATTCAATTCACTCTGGGTCTCGCTTGGTTGGTGTTCGCTGTTTTACGTCTATTTCTATTTAAAAATACACAAAATAAAGTCATTGTTATTTACCAAAATAGCATTATGTTATCCGACAGAGTTATATAACAATTATGTGATTTATTTTAATCAGAGTTCGTGCCTGTAATATCGCAAACGGTTTATAATATGATACAAATTATTCAATATTTTTATTGTGTGCCGAAAATAATGATTTCCCTCGAAGTCGCGTGCAAATATAGAAAATAATGTTTTTGCCGTCTGTATAATTGCACGAATACTTCGAGCCAGAGCAGAACCTGTAATTATTTCCAAGGTTCGGTTCCATCTAATTAATCACAAATCGAAACCCCGATTCCGGTTCTTTAAATCACAATATTCCTACATAAATCTACACACCTTCTTAGCTATTTTATTTTAATTTCAAAAATTAAAACGGCAGTAGGTATACCTACTTAGGTACTACATCTACTGTGGCCTGGTTGGTAGAGCGGACGTCTATGAAGTCATTGATTGATCCCGCAGCTAGACATCAAAAAAACATAAGTATTGTCATTTCAATATGTATTTGGTGTAATGCACTACGGCGCATGGTTGTAGCATCAGTCCCGTGCGGCTCCGTCTCGGGACGGAATGACCACTTAAAATCATTTTTTCAAATACTTTTATATCGTCATGGAAGGCAGCCGTGCATATCCACGGCTGCACATACATGACAGGTGGTGGTGGGAACCTGACACAATAAGTTGGATGAATTGCCAACAACCCATTCCTCGTAAAAAAAAAGTGTGATGATATACTTAATCTCCATTCTGCGGAGGTCCATATGTTCTGCTTATGAGCGAACATGGTAATTTACTTAGTTACTATTTTTTTAAGGTATCCTTCAAGATATCTTGTCCATATGTACCTACACCGCAATACTTATATGTATTCACCACATCAGTAAAACAAAAGTTTACGTCTACCTACTACTTTATTTGTATAACATAATTTTCAAAAGACCCTCAGGAACATATCATTCGGGGAAAAAACAACTAAGTACATACTGTCCAACAAGAAGATTTAGGCACAAGCCGGAAGTCGCTGTCGTCGACTAAATAGGAGGAGTCTTAGTAGTTCACAGTTTTAACACGTGGACAACTCGTCGCTAACCGGAAGGCGCTTCAATCGAAGTGCAGTTAAAATGGGAGAAGCTTGTTAGTTCACAGTTTTAACACGTAGCCAAGATCTTGTTGGACAGCATATAGAAAATCGGACCGAGTGGGACGGCCACTCACATCTTTCACTTTCCGGGTGAATGCTCTAGTCTTTATCGATCCGTACTTACTATATTTTACTATCTACTTTCTATCTAAAGAATCTATCATTCTTAACTCTTTGTAAGTATATTCAGTAGGTCAGTGGCGAAGGGTTGAGAGATGTTAAGATCCGCCATAAATAGTGCACTTTATCAGTCATATGTATTTGTTTTCATTGAAATAGAACTACAATTTGGGGTGTTGGTTAGTTTTTAAAATTTAATTAACACCTGCGAAAACCAAGCCATAATAGATAATAGTCAAAAAATACTCGTCTATCTATAAAATATCTAAAATTATGCAATTAATTCATATACAACGTTGGATATTTTATAGATAGAATAATATTTTTTATCTATTATAGTATTTTTAGGCAGGGCTTAATGAATTAAAAAAATAAACCAAGAATATATTATATGATATGTATTCTTAACCCAACGAAAATAAATAAGTGCATTTGAATGAAAAAGTATGCACAATTTTGTCGTATCGCCCAAAATATACCAAAACTGTAATGGTTTGTCTTAGGCAGGGTTTAATTGATTTTTAAAAACTAACCAACACCATCTGTAAATTATTGTAGACTTAGTTCAATAAAAACAAGTACTTATGACTAAAAAAGTTTAAGGTGTACTATTTATGTCGCTCTACCCTTCGCCACTGCAGTAGGTAGGTATATGTTGAATATTTTTTTATTAAATATTTTTTTGGAATACCTGACTTCAGCGTGTGTGAATAACATAACAATATTACGACATTAAAAATAATCGGAAAAAATCAAGGGGACCCAGATATTTTAACCTATCGGTTCCTGATTGGGGTTCTCAAGATTCGGGATCAAAATAATCAACGGGTTCTCAGGGTTCCAAGATTCCAGGGTTCGGTTATGGTTATATTTCCAGCTCTGAAGTTCGTGTATCTACTTGCTTACCTAAGATTTATTTATATCGAGCATTTACTTAGTTAGTTATTACTTATTCATTTCTATCGCGAAATGTTAAATAATGGGAACTTCGTTTTCCGTTTCGATTTAATTTATTTATGAAGGCCGTATTCCGTTTCATGATACTAATGTATAACCATAGAGAAAACTCATTGTACCTATCTTGTTTTCAATATTACCTGATTCACTAAATATAATTATTAGAGTAGCGTGTGATCCTCGTTGGAATCCGGCTGTCTGAATGTAATTCACATATTGTGGTATTTTTGAACAATTTTGGAATTGTTCAGTATTATTGGTTTTTTGTAATTTTCTCATTTTGCTCATCTCTATTCTCACATCCTACTATGGGATCGATTGAATGAATCAACACCAATTCACAAAAAAAGTCCTCGGGTAATGTCAATTGGCAGGGCAATAACTGTATTGAACCAAACCGATTTGTATATTGATATATTATTCCACCTACGTGAGGATGAGTTTACTTAGATGGACGTTATTTTAAATATATAAAAAAAGCTCATTTGGTGTACTCACAGAACAGATTAACAAATAGAATTCAGATAGGCTATCTATCCCAAAACACTACATTTTGAAATAGAGTTTTGAATGTGTGAGTTTCCTACGAAAATCAAACACATTATAGACGTGCAATAGTGTGCGTTGCAATCTTCAAATACAGCAATAATGAATGAGCGTCAGTGCATAAAACGAGACCAGTTGTCAGAACGAATGGCAAATTTAGAATAACGTATTATTGATACGTGTTTAAGTTTATCCCATATTCTTCCACACTCGAGATCGGTTGCCTGTTACTCTACACCCGTTACGTATTTTAGTTCCCATTAATTCTGTGTTCCCTGGTTAGTAGTGGTCTAATTTTATTAAATTCAATAAGATCATTAGTTTTATATTTGATAGGTACGACTTGATACTTACAAGTCTTACGACCACATGGCACATGTTAACTTAATTCTGAATCATTCATTTCAAATTTACTTTCCTGAAAAAAACCTTCGTATTGTGATTCGTGTCATGTGTTGCATTTTTTCCCTGTAGTAATTGAGATCATTATTTATTTAATTGAGGGTTAACCGTATACCGTAATAACGTGATTAATAATATATTATCATTAACTTACCTAACGACATATGAATATGTAACGTTAAACTACATTAATAATTATATTATATCATGTCCAAGTTGTTTGAGTTTTTCTGTCTGCTACGCTTTCGCTTTTCAACAATTTATCAAGTTGACTACTTATTTAACATTATATTGTTACTTAATACCTGCGTAATAAAATAACTATGTCCGTAACGTACCTACAATATTCTAGATTTCAAAATAGTTATAATTATTCTTAATATTTCTACCAATCCCGTCTGTAGTCAGCCCGCGGTCCGTCGTAGTGCTGGGTATTATACCCTAGAACAGGGATGGCGAAACTTTTATTTACGCGTGCCAAATTTTCCCAAATAATATTTTTTGACTGCCTAACTGTGTTTTCATGGCGAAAAAAAAAGTTTTTTTTAAATTTTCTAAAAAAAATAGTTTTTAATAATTCTATTAAAATAGCTTAAAGATTAAAATTGAGTTATTGGTATTCTATCTGTCATCGTATTTCTAGCCGAAGGCATATCTTTTATTCTTTGAATATTTTGTTCCTTGAGAACGTCGAAGCATTTAAACCACTCTTCTCTCATATTATATTCTCCATCACTGAACGGTTTTCCATTTTTAGAGATTAAAGGTAGGTACAGATGATATACATATTTATATTTTAGCTAGATCTATCTGTCAGAATAGATAGGAGTAGTAAAGGCGAATGTCTAATACGTTTGGTGAAGAAAAATGTTGCAAATTCCCCGTAGATTTAACGTTTGGTGCAGTGATTCAATCAAATCCGTCCTTCACCTCGTCGCACGGCTCGCTAATTTTCCGTCCAAATTAACGAATCGATCGACCCGTGCACACAGGCAGACACTCTCTGCCAGAGAGTGTCTGTGCCTATTTATAAATCTTACCCAAGTCTTTGCAAAAAACAGCTGATAATAAGTGGATTTGTACTCGTTTTCGAGTAGGTACTTAAGTTTATAAGCTGGCGATTCCAAACTACGGACTTAGTATTCCGATAGAATTTGTTAAAATCACTTGCTGACTTAGCACCTTTTTGTAATTGTGTAACACTACAGAGAAAGATAAAAATATTGGGTGGAAATGTGACCTTTTTTTCGTCTTCTGATTATTTATTACATTGGTAGTCTGTTTTAATATTTTTCAAATGTTTAATCTTCTGAGTGGTCCAAACCTAAGACATGTGTAAAACGAACTGTTAGTAAGAGAGTGAAGGTTGTGAAGGGCTTAAATGCCAGCATTGCGTCAAAAGCCCACTTGGAAAGCAGAATTTGGAGCTGGTAATCTCAAATTCGTTACACTTTCTTTGCTAATTCGCCGTTTGTGGCTCTCGGAAATAAAGTTGCCTTCCTCAGTTTATAACCTCTTTCTATTTAAATCAGTGGCGTGTGTGATATCGGTGCATTGTATCTGAAATAATTCATTGAGTTAATGCAACAGTGTATAGTAATGTATGCCTGCATTAAATGCATCCCAATCAATAGTGTGTGCACTTAGCATGACTATGGTGTCGAGTCGGTATATATTTAGTTATGTTAATTACTCGTACATCACACGATATCAGCTGTTCCGCGTTAAAAACCGTTAACTAAAGCTTACGATAGTAATATGTTATTTATCATGCATATTATGTAGCTACACGGTTATTTAAAATGACTTATAGTTATAATTGAGAGATCTAGAGGTAGGTATATGATTTTAGTGCATGTTTTAGAGTGGAGTAAATTGACTTAAAAATCGACGTAGTTATTTGTTTTCAGGCATGCAATTTTGTTTTCGATGCCAAGAGATATAAGCATGGGCCCGATAAGGGGGAGGGGCTGACAGTGCTCTAGCCTGGGGGCCCGGGCTCAGGAAGGGCCCGGCGTGACGAGCCGACCAGATAAGTGAGATAAACAAAGATCACAAATTTACTGTAATAGTAAAAAAAGTCGCCTGCAGGGCTATTTTACTACAATGATATTAGTAAATAAAAGTATTTGGTTGTACGATGCAATTTTTAACTGTATTTTAATGGATGTACATATTAAAAATACAGAAAATCGCTAAAAATACACCTTAATTTTACCACGTACGCCATTTGGAAAACGCTACTGCAGCGCGTCACACTGCCTTTACCCTTAGCGATAGGTAGGGGGGCCCGCCAAACATCTTAGCCTGGGGGCCCGTTTCAGGATGTGGGGGCTATGGATATAAGTTACGTAAAAGACTCTAATTATGGAGGTGCGTTGTTATGAAAATAACATGTTATCTTATATTATATAATATATACAAAAAGGTCACCTACTTAGCCCTCGCCTAATCAAACGCTAACAATGAAATGAATTGCCAGTAATAAGTGTAAACCTGCTTACACGCGTATCCGTTGTTATGTTTATAATCAAAATAGCGAATTCTGGTGAAAGCAATTTTGATTATGGCTTTCCTACAAAGTTGTTACAGGTGTGAATCTGTCCACTCTCATTACTGCATATGTTGTGGTTACGAACCGCCCCCAAGGTTCAATAAATGTAACTGTTGCGTAAATACTTTTAAATGGATTCGTTTGTCTTGTTTGAACACCAGTAATCATGGTAAGTATAATAATATGTATTGACAAAACAACGAAGTAATTTTGTTAATCAGCGACATCTCTTATTTGTTTTCAAATGTATCACCCTACTTATAAAATTAAATTTGATGACGTAAAATCTATACAACCGGTTGTCATAAAAATGCCAAGATGATGACAACATAATTTTAACCAATAATTTTGCGAAAACCTTTGGTGGTTGTTCATTGTAACTATATTATGATCGTGTCTAAACGAGTGCCCTCGAAGTCCAATCAATGCGTAAGGCGCTGGTTTCTCATACCAGAGGTTCTACTTAGTATGGGATTTTTGATGTTTGGATATTTCTGTGGTGTTTCAGAGTTTCACTAGGTACCATATTTAGTGCCTCACGACTTGGTTTATAGGTAGTGTTAGAAAATATAACGTAGTTATTACGTATTGCAATCTCTGACACAATTTTCAATACACGGGATAAGTGTTTCATCAAATCCCGGGATTAGACAGAAACGTTCGAAAGTTCTAAAATGTATCTGTCACTTTATATTTACCATATATGTGAAGACTCACCAACGTGATGCATATCATGAATTATTATTTTCACCCGAAAATATAACATACTATTTATATAATAGAAAAAAAATATACAGCTAAGCATAACCGAACGTTGTGTTCGAACTCACTCAGTCCAAGGTGTTTTCTCTTATGTATTTTTCTAAGACTGATATTAATAATGTTGTTATGTATTCTCAATCCTGAGAATGTCATGTATTTTCAGTATATTGACGTTTTAGCAATAATTGCAAATTAAGTCATTTTACTCATAATTTTCATTTTAAATAATACGCTATCTAAAACTATTTAATTGTGCTCATAGAAAGTTTGATTTATATTAAGTATTATATATTTTACAACGTTTTTATTAGCTCGTATTCTTATTTGTCTGGTGGTTGTTTATCCGGTACAAATCTTGCAATCGATTTTTAACTAACTTCCCGACTAGCTAGACATTTGAAACTTTTAGAATATATCAGAACACGATGCCAATGCATTCTTTTAATACTTTTAGGCATATTTAAGTAGAATTGAATTCATTTTCAGTTAATTCTGTTTTGTATGAAAAGTTATTTCGGAAGAAATCCGTAATCCAATCCACTATTATTGGTTGCTAAGTGGGTGGTCCTAGCAACTAAATTATTAATATATACGTGCGTTACTATGGAAATCAAAATGACATTTCAGTATTCTATATTTGTTAGTTTGTTTTTTTATTTGCTTCATATCAAGTACAAGTTTGAGCATATTGAGCATAATAATTCAACAGAAAATTTAAAAATGTTGTATATAAAAAGTTCTTTTTATCTTGTAATTATTTATTAATACTATTAATAATACAATGAATTGACAATTAACACAATAACAGTGATATTTTTATCATCATCATAGTTTGATAGAATATATAAATATCTATACACATTTAAACCTCGATCCTGTGAAAATTAGGAGATACGTTATGTCCAACATTAATCTTTCCATACCGCATTGTGTTACTCTTAGTTTTTGGGTGTCTTTTGAATTTAACGTCCATATGTACTTTATAATGATTTAGTAGGTTCTTACAATTGCTATAATATATAATGTAATATATTAAGCTATCGGCCATAAGGGCAGGGCGTTCACACCTGAGCTGAAGATAAATCAACGAATGAACGAGTTTTTTTTTTGAGAATTCGCGAGAAAAATATAATATGTGAGAACTCTGGGTCGGTATCCCGCATTTTTGAAAAGCGGAAAATTTTCTTCCCGTTTCTTGGTAACGCATTTATTTTTCGATCGGGTTTTAGAATTGGGTGATACAGTGACATGGCAACATTCGTATATTATTATTTAGAATTTTCTAAGAGGGAAAAAAAAGAAAGATTACTTATTCCCCATATTATTTTTTATTAAATCATAGATTGACGTCAGTGTTGCAAAATTATAAATCATACAATTTATTTACTTGCAGAAAGTTTGGTAGATATGCTTGATAATTTTGCTTCTATTTGTTATGAAATCCCAATTTGGAAATTTTATCTCTCTTTCTATCTATCTTTCTCTCGCACTTCATAGCATTTCCTTACCCTCGCATCATACCTACTATTGACAATTATTATCATCATCATCATCAGCCGGGATCAATCCACTGCTGGATGAAGGCCTCCCCAAGCTTCTTCCAACTCTCTCGGTCCTGTGTCTTTCGCTGCCATGTATTTCCGCCGAACTTTACCGGTTCGTCAATCCAGCGGCTTTTAGGGCGACCCTGTGGCCGTTTCGTGCCCTTGGGTACCACTGGATGATGGCATTTGTCCAGCGGCTGTCCTTTCGGCGAGCAATATTCCCCGCCCATCTCCATTTAAGCTGTTTGGGCAACGTCTATCACATCGCGTACTCCTGTCTGCTTCATAACCCATTCGTTTCTATTACGGTCCTTTCGCGTGATGCCCAACCTCTCCATGCCTCACTGTGCGACTCTTAGCTTTTAGACATCTCTCGTGTTGAGGGTCCACGTCTCGCAGCCATACGTGAGCACGGGTAGCACACATTGGTTGCACACCTTACGCTTAAGACATAATGGTAGGTCACTCTTGAAGATACTATTCAGACGTCCGAAAGCACCCCATCCCAGCTTTGTTCTTTCGAACAATTTCATCGTGCATGCTTCCGTCTATGGGCACCTGTTGTCCGAGGTTTATTATAACATTGTGTAAACTCAGATGTTATTTTTTTGGTACTCACACGTGTCGTAAAATAGCTTGTATACACCATGAACTGAATACCAAACGATAGTGAAATACTGTACCTAGTAATAATTTGGATTTTTCTGTTGTACTTATGTTCCTACTTTCAGTAAAACAGACGGGGCGACGACGGTTGTCAACCGATTCCTGTAAACCAATAGTATATCTATATACCAATCAATCCCGCATTAATAACATTAATACTGTTTGTTGGTGAAATATGGTATACCTACCTGTTGATTTTTTTTAAAGCTGCCATATTAAATGAAAGCATAAATTTGTATCAAAAGCATCCATGTATGCTACTTTATCCTTATATTTCTATTTTTATGTTAATTTCATAATAGATAGAGAAAGAAAAAGAAGACGCAACAGCATATGTGTTGTTTTCTTGTCTCTTTAATAATAAGTTGCTCCTAACCTATTTAGATACATACCAACCATTCATAATAAATTAACTAGATTTTCGTGTTTTTCTTAGCTCGTATTCTTATTTGTCCGGTGGTTCTTTGTCCGGTACAAATCTTGCAATCGATTTTTAACTAACTTCCCGACTAGCTAGACATTTTAAACTTTTAGAATATATCAGAACACGATGCCAATGCATTCTTTTAATACTTTTAGCCATCTTTAAGTAGAATTGAATTCATTTTCAGTTGATTCTGTTTTGTATGAAAAGTTATTTCGGAAGAAATCCGTAATCCAATTCACTATTATCGGTTGCTAAGGTTGCTTGGTAATCCTAGCAACGAAATTATTAATATATCATATATATACGTCATATAGTTTTTTTCTTTCCCTTTACTATTCATTTACATTCTGTATCCATGTGTTATTGGGATCGCCACTTACCTATTCAGTTGTATAATTCTGTGATTGATCCTGTTGGTTAACATTAAGACGATATGTACTTCAGTGAAACGGCAAATAATTTTCAACTATAGGCGCGACGAAATTTTGGACTCGCTAGCACTCGGAGAGCGAACGTCGAGATTTGAATACGTCAATTTGTTTCGTGATGGCGACGGGGGTATTAATTCTTAAATCGTGTAAAGATGACTAAAAACGTTACCCATTTACTTTAAAAAGAAAACGTGTCAATGAATATATTATTATTGTTACTAATAGAACAATAAACAGAACATTACATGGACGCATGTTGGATTTATATGACAAATTATGTTTTGTTCTGCAGGCGTCGTTTGTACAATCTTCGCGTCGCGTAGTCACGATCGTTTTAGACCGTGCCCCATCTGAAGTATAGCCTTAACTAAAAATCTAAGTGTGAATTTATGCAAAAATTTTAAAGGTGAAACAACTGGGTTGTTTCAGTATTGAACTTGTGTATTAATAGGATAGGTACTCTCTCCAATTCTCTCGTATCGTTTAGAAGAGTATTATCTCGCATTAACTACTTTTCATTTCATTCGGCATGCGTCATTTGCACCCGCGACCCGCAATCCGCGCATCGCCTAGCCACGATCTTTTTAGTTAGACCATGCCTCAACTGAGGTATAGCCTTAATAATGAGCAAACTATCTTGGGTTGAATAGTTAACAATATATTCTAGAATAATGTCTGTGAAAATACATCTACCTTCGCAGTGACGGTCTATATAGCGGTGCCGATATTGTGAGAGTAAAAAATATATTTTTACCATTGGGTATCTTGATTCGCACGAAATAATAACAAAGGAGTAGACGGGGGAAGTGAGGAATGTGAAAAAGAACTTGTGCTACGAAAAAAAAACCGGCGAATCCGCGCAAACGTTTTTCGAATATAAGAAAAACCGCGCAATAAATCAACCCCGATGGAAAACATGTCATGCCGTAGTAGAGCCGCGGGGGGGAGGCTGGGGCAGGCCGTCGCGTAGGGGCAACGTGAAGCACGCTGGAAACGTCTGCGACACTGCCACGGTGACTCGGGTATGACGGGGCGAAACGTTAATGCCCTGGTGTGGTTTTTTTAAGCTGGGAAGAATCTCAAATGCACACAGTATACTTTTGATTATTGATCAATCAAAAAAAATAATCAAAACAAAGTAGGCACCTAATAATGAAGTCCCAATTTCTCCAACCTTTTTTATATGATTTTTCTAATAGGTATGTTCTGATGTTGTTCAATACTATGTAATCTATTGTCAATTTATATCTTGCGTATGTTATTGCCAATATTACATCTATAGTCTATACCTACTTACTAATAATAAAATTGAAGTGTCTGTCTGTGTTTTCCAAATTGCATATTTTATTGAGCCTTTTGACAATTAGCATGATACCTAATGACAATATATATATATAGGTATACATAATTTGAACACATTTATGTGAAATATATAACAACTAGAATGAAAAAAATATGACAGCAGGATTCGAATTGTTCCACGTTCCATGTGTTCTGACCACTAAGCTGTACGTGTCATATCTAATTGCGATAAAGTTAACTAATATTTTATAATACTCTCTGAAGCGCTTTCTAAATTGCGTTACGGGGGCGCAAGTTTTTCAAAAAGAATTATTCTAGCGGTTATATTATATAGTGTTTTCAAACTATTCGTGTTCAATAAAAGAATGTTACATTCTTAAATCTTGTGAAAAAGAATAGTTTATAAATACTTATATTAAATGTTGTCTGTTTATTTATTCCTTTATAATATGTAGTAACTGAAAGAAGTAATAATGGGTACAAAGTTAAGATAAAACTTCACGAAAATAAGGCTGTTGCAACAATTCATTACGATCAGGTAGTGGTCAGAACGCATCATTGTATTGGTTATGTAACGGTGTGGGCGGAGGTAGGGGCCCGCGCAATTATATCCAACCTTTGTATATCGTAATGATTCCGAAAAATTCGAATCGTATCAGCCCAGTTTGATAGCGGAGTAAAATGACCCCCAGTAATCGTTTAATCCATAGGAAGAATCATTTTGTAAACCCAGGTGACCAAAATGATCGATTCATAAATCTTTAAAAAAATACTATTATATTATGAATGATTCTGTCAGATTAAACGTTGGTGCCATTTTATTTTTCACACACTTCGTTCATTTAATAGTACATACATCAATGAGTTATCTGATTAGAATTTTTAATGTATGCATTCTAGGTGTTTGAAGTGATCTTTTTTATCTCTAGAATATGTGTTATAAATAAGATTATGTGTTATTAACCCTTGTAAAGGTGTCAGCCCTAAACGCGATGCTGTAACAAAGTCTCTGAACCAACACAATTCGGCCTAGTTTTCCTGCTTGCCCCTCGCGGCGTCACACCCCACGCCACCCTCCTGTCGCGTCAACCAACGTCGAGAGCGCGCGAAAACTTTCGCCATCTTCTGGCCTGGCCCTTAACAATGAAGAGTGTGAGAAAAACACGAGTATTTTCCGCATGCTCGTTGTCTGTCTTACAGAATGTCAAGCGACTGCTCGTGGCAATTGTAAACACACATTATTAGTAGTTGTTACACAGTGCTTACAAAATCTTCAATTTATGTATTTATCAAGAAAAAGGTTACATTATGTATACTTTTAAAAATCTGTCTGGGCAATAATTGCCTGAGTTATAACTCTTCTTCCAATGTTCCGACTCTTATGAGAAAACTGTTACATCTCAAACAAACGTTTGTTCGACTGTACTCATTAGGACATGATGCTACGTTATTACTTAAGAATAGTCTCGCACCCGGGGAATAATAGTGGCACAAGAACAAATTTGTCATTTTTTAGTATATATAGCATGCAGAAATGTTCTAAGATATCATTTCTATCCGCACAAATAGCGGCATAATTCTTAAAAATATAATTTGGGTCTTAAAAGCATTTTTGACATTATCATATTGTAACATTTTACTTGAATTCAAGCAGAAATAGTGGCACAATGATCATTGTGCCATTGTCATTGCGGATAACATTCAAAATGAGATGACTCAAGTGTGCCAACTTAAATGTTTTTTTGCAATCTTAGGGGTAGACTGTAGCATCTCAAATATACATGTATTAGTTTTATTATTTTCTGCAAAAGTCTTTGTGTTGTAAGTGATAGGTACGTCGTATTTACGCAATTGAATGGTTTCTCGTCAGTTTTTTTTTATATTAGAGCTAAACTGTGACTGCGACATGCTGTGTAATATTTATTATTTGCTTGAATCCGTCACGCTGTAGCATAGAATCATAGTGCAAGCACAAGGCCGCGACATTTTCCCTGGTCCAATCTTTTGCCATATTGTAAGAACGTAAATAATTTTTGCAGCATCGCTGTAGTGAAATGGAGAAATGTGATTTCTATAAATTATATCTACTACGTTCTCAGACGGCGATATATATTTTTTCTACCAAAACTCTAACTGATGCGTAAAGCAATTAAATCAACTCTGTCATTAGTAGGTGATTTAGCTAGACAGTATGTACGTATTAATTGTTTTTTTGGAATGTTAGTGGTAAACTTTCACATGTCGAAAATGCGATATCTACTGACTGTTAGTAGATAATTTATTTATTTAAAAAATACACACTGAGCACATAACAAATTAATACTTCAAGACGTTCACAACATGACATTTAGAATAAAAAGTAGGTACAAGTAAATCAACTAGAGAAAACAAGGTTGAGAAAAAAAACAAAGCAAAAAATAATTTTATAGAAAAGAAAAATAAAAAAACAACAATAATTAAAAATAATTACAAGATAAAAAGAACTTTTTAAATACAACGTTTTTAAATTTTCTGTTGAATCATGTAAACTTGACTTGACTAGCTTAAACGATCAAAAAAATTTGTACTTGATAGAAATAATACCGAAATGTCTATTTGACATTCATATTGATTTCCATAGTAACACACGTATATATTAATAATTTAGTTGCTAGGACCACAGACCCCTAGCAACCAATAATAGTAGATTGGATTACGGATTTCTTCCGAAATAACTTTTCATACAAAACAGAATTAACTGAAAATTAATTCAATTGTACCTAAAGATGGCCAAAAGTATTAAAAAAATGCATTGACATCGTGTTCTGATGTATTTTTAAGGTTTCAAATGTGTAGCTAGTCGGAAAGTTAGTTAAAAATCGATTGCAAGATTTGTACCGGATAAATAACCACCGGAAAAATAAGAATACGACCTAATAAAAACGTTGTAAAATACAAATTAAACAATAAAATATAATTTAAAAAACAGAATACATAATGCATCGCTAGAAATGTATACATCTCTAGGGAGTGCATTGACCAGCCGCACAGCCCTCGCTATTGGTGCCTGGTGAGCCTGACATGAGGAAACAGCTTTCACCCAAAATTGGTCATAGGCGACCACGCATGTAATTGACGGGTGCATAAAAATTCAAATTTTCCAGAATATCGGGATTGGAAACTATACCACGTGAGAGCAGGGAAAAATGCAACAAAATATAGCAACAATTTGTAATAACGAATGTTGGAAAAACTGGAAACAAATTAATTTGTATTTTTTTGTGTAATAGAATATATTATTATGTTCTAACCATTTTATGTCCAAATTTTGATGTGGTGGCTGGTATTTATGCAAATTTTATCTTACCATATTATTTGTATGTATACATGCAATTCTCCCGATCGCTCTAATCGATCTAATGACCTGTGAATGATACGCCGCGTTATTTATTATTGAGTGTGACACGACTGCGACTTGCTTGGCCAGTCTTCGATGGCGATAATTTAATTATTTCGGAACGTCATATAGTCGAGATAAGAAAGTTCGTCGACTCTTTTGTAGGTTCAGATAAATCTTCTCTCAGTCGTATACGACTCGCGAGAACGTCTTGACAGTTGGAAATAATATATTTTAAGATGTTATGCCGTATGTAGATAGATAGATAGCCGGTGCTGGATAGCATTGGGTATTGGACTAAGGTGAAAGAAGGACTACGTTTCAAGTTGAGCTTTGACTGTGGGAAGATGGATTCATACGAATTTTTTGTATTCCAACATTTGACAGTAATGGCTATAGCCTAAAACGACGTTGCCAGGAAACACTAGGAAGTAGGATGACTTCTGGGTGAGAGTTTAATAACGTTTAATCATATTGTGTGGTTAAGGGGGAACATGCGCTGCGAAGGTCAAATGGAGCTTTTATGGTATTTTCAAAGCATGATCCTGGACATTCCTTAAACGTTGTAGATAATCTATTTATATATTTTTGAAGCCTTATTATCCTTTATATTTATCTTAAACATTTGATGACTGCATAAAGTATTTTTATTACATAAAATAGTATTCTTTTAAAACTCTCGCTCTAATGTTTAAGAATATAGTCATATTTCAGTACATGCATGTGCAGTGGTGTTAAGATTTTTTACGTTTATTAATTTTTAAACGCATTTATAAAACCATTAGTATAATTTATGTTGACATTATTATAGTGAAATATTTACGATAAAAAATTATATTGATAATCTCTGTGATCCCAAATTTGACAAGAATTAGGCATTTTATTATTCAAAAAATGGGCAAGATTAACACATTTGAAGATAATTCTAACGATACAGATTATAAGCTATGTTTTTGACCATTCAAGTTTGATAAACGTCCGACGAATAATGATTGTTTTATAATTATTATTAAACTAAGAATAAGGTAGTATTTTTTTGAAATACGCCATTTCTTTAGGCGTTTCCCAGTGGTTAAGCTATAACATACGGCCGTAGCCATAAATTGACAAACTATAACTGAAGTAGGGAGTAAAATCATGTTAACGCGCGTGTTTGAACGTGTATACCTATATATCGTCACTGTTCTGGCAGAAGACATTACTTCGAAAAAATGACATATTGAGTTAGTTATACCAAAATGTTCCTTATTTCAGACGTTACCATCTGGAAACCTTCTTAATAAATAAACAGTCTTTATTTTAAAGTCATCCTTTTTACGATTACTTAATAAACTCACATGATAGACCATTTCAAACATTTTAACAACTTCAAAGTCAAATTACTCAAAACTAGTGTTCTCCAGTTAGTGTGTTCTTCCAGAACAGAGATGATATATTATATTGATAATCTCTGTGATCCCAAATTTGACAAGAATTAGGCATTTTATTATTCAAAAATGGTTCAATATTCAAACCGTTTAAAAAAAAGATTTTTTTCGGTTAAGTACATGATAAAGATTAATTAATTAATATTTCACCTCATTTTTCAAAATTACGACTAGATTATAATATTATGTAATATAACATATAAATTCACTGTAATTAAAAGAATATTTGAATGTGTGACATAAATGAACGAGAACAATTAATTATATTAATACTGAATTTGACAATAAGTTAACATAGTCAAAATTCTTATACCATTCTACGTTTTGAGGTATTTATATAAATTAAAATAATATTAATTTAACACCACAGTTCTTTGTTTCATCGCAGGTTGTTATTTCACAAAGGGATGGTTGTTATTTCTGGCGAAGCTCTGTGATGGGGAGGTACGTATTTAAATTAATAAAAAATATTTAAAATTTTCTCTGTCTGCTAATGGTAAAATTCCAAGGTCTTCACATTTGGAAAGCTACGCATGTTGAAAAGCTTAATTGTGTTGCCAAAAGTTTTCGTCGCGTTATTACATTTTGTCAAGTTTAATATTTAATTATCACTATGGCAACGCAAATATCGAAGAAATAATACTATGAATACAAAGTACCTGACATACATACGTCTCTACGCAGATTTATTAACGTTGGATATCTAGCCAAGTAAGGACACGTGCCAAAGTATTAAAATTACTACAATTTAAGTATCAAGTATAGATTTTCTTCTTCGTCTAAAGTTTATGACATTCGTGACAGGTGATTTATCCAATTGGCATTATTCATGGTTAAGCTGGTTAAGGGCGGACGTGCTCAGCGTGGGTCAAAATGGAGCTTTTATTCTATTTTCAAAGCATGATCCTGGACATTCCTTAAACGTTGTAGATAATCTATTTATATAATTTTGAAGCCTTATTATCCTTTATATTTATTTTAAACATTTGATGACTGCATAAAGTATTTTTATTACATAAAATAGTATTCTTTTAAACCTCTCGCTCTAATGTTTAAGGCCTATGGGTTCATTCGTAAGAATCAAATTTGACGTAAGCGCCTCAACAATTAGCCATAAGCTTCAGCGCATATCAAAGTAAAAAAACAAAAATCGCTTCGCTCGGCGTCTCCGGGAGTAGATACGAAATCAGAGGTTTTAAAAGTGTTGAATTAATAATATTTTTTTTTCAAACATATTTTATAAACATTTTTGTGGTAGGTAGAATAAATTATAATAATAAAAATAGTAGACCTCCAAATAAAAACCTCATATTATTGATATGCTGAATTTGTGAAGTGACACCTTTTCTTGAACCTATCATATTGTAGGTGTTTCAAATTGGTATATTATTTATATATATCGGTGTGTATGAATACAAAAGTTATTCATTTTTTCATGAGCTAACATTACAAATTATAAGTTTAAAACATTCACAAGATGGCATAAAAGATGTCTGTTATTATTGCGTTTTTATTGAATTATAAAAACATGACTCATAAAAGAAAGCAATTCAATGAATATTTGTCGAGGCACAATTTTTTTTAAATTTAGTACGCAACAATCAAGATTTAAGAAACCATTATTATAATAACGTGTATTTGACGGCAGTACGTTTTGGTCGCCGCGGAGGATTTCGGAACATTAGTGTATAGAAAATTAATAATTGGTTCTTTAATTAGTGTACAGGCTTAACGCTATGTAATGTATTAGAATAACTATTATAAATTATTATTTTTTAAATTTTTTTTCTTCTCTATTGATAGCATCTAATATAATTATTATATTGAGGGTTTCTTATATCCATCAACCATGTTAGTCTAGGATCAACGAGTTCAGGCAATATACAATTCATATAAATCTTGTCAGTTGTGATGTAAAGAGTAATATTGTTTTTATTATTCAATGAACTTGGTTCTTACCTCATTATATTTTTTACTTGTGTTAAATAATTACTAATAAATGCCTAAGGTGATTCCATTCAATTCAACTCGGCATTAAATATTTTAAATTCTAATGGATTTAAGTTTTGTACTATTTCATTTGAGTCGTTTTATGCGATCCTGGTTTCGCCTTTCGACATCGTCAGGCACTATGCGCACTCATCAAATACACACTGACAACGAAAGCAGCTAATTCTCACTTAACAATAAATTAATACAATAAAGTAAGGTAAAAACTTTATCACCTACCTATTAAGTCAAAGATCACTATGAAAAATTTAACAAACAATTAATTATGAATAGTTGAATTGTGGCAGTATGAAAAAAAAGATTTTACCACAAACCATCTGAAAAATACATATATCATAAAACATATTATACGTGATTTTGTGCCCCAAAAGACTTTTTTTATTATTATTTTAACGATTAATAAAATTGTGACACATGTTTCAGTGGCCATTACGATGACAGCATTCGAAAACGTATTTTACTTTAAATTTTCGGTACTGTTCGGTTAAAGCGGATACAGCGGAAAACGCATTTTGATAATGCCAATAAACATACTCCTGGATACGTACGTCCCTTTGAAAATAACAAAACATGGCCACCCAGGTACATAAAAACTGTATTAAGTACATGCAAAGTTTTTCAAATCGCTTAAAGCCTAACCAAGTAGGTACATATTTATCAAAACAATTAAAGTCCACCTATATTTTATCTAAACTGCTCAAGACCAAAATATTTTTTTTTATAAATGGGTCACCGAACGAATACCTTCAGTACTTCCTTGTAGCCATCGTGGTTGTTAGATTCAATTATCTTACAATATCTCACATGCTGCAACCATTTCAATTACAAGATAATAAATAATATAATAAATATAATAAAACTACATTTTTTTCAGTTTGACATTCAGTGGTACTATATGATGTTTGATATTTTAGTCAACACAAATTATAGCACCTGGCATGCGTCCTGTGTTCGGAATAGAACGATACGAATAATTGCGACTTGCCAATTTGATTGTTACTGCAAAGAGAGTAGAGGTCATTTTTCCATGAGTCAAATAATATTGCTTCGGACTAAATTTTGGGAAAAAAAAGACGTCCTCACCCGTTGAAATTCCAGATCGTACTAACCATGTACTAACGTTAGAAATAAGAAATTAGAAAAACTGTATATATTAATCGATCAAATGGTCTCTTTTTGTTAATTTTGCAAAATAATTATATTTCTAAATTGTCTGAAAACAGGATAAATACATGAAAATGTACGACGTGTTTTGGTAATATAGCGTCACTAATTGTACCGAATTTATGGGGTTTTATTTATTTTTTTATTATAAATTATTATTTATAGTATTACGGAAATGTTATATTATAATAAAAATATATTTTTATTGTGCAGTATATATTATTTTGTGAGAAAAAATCATTCAAAATTGGCTGATGTATACTCAAACTAAAATGGCTTTAAAATCTTTATTTTTCTGAAATTAAAAAAAGTACGTGAGTTAATCAATGAAATGTATTGTTTTACCCATTTCTCTAATACAATATATACCTGCAAAACTATTATTAAGTTCAACATTCATTGTGGCGTGACAGTCGTTTTGACCAATTTCGAAAACAGGACTTACTATTTGTCATTTATTTTAAAAAGTAAAGCGATTCGAAAAATTTTAATGACACAGAACATTTTAGTTGAATACTATTTATTAGATTTTAAATAAATAAAGAGTTTATTGTGTATCAATTCGTTTTAAACATGCTTATCATTTCCGCGATTCCGAGAAGACAGGAAAAAACGGGTCCAATGGCCTTAAGAATATAGTCATATTTCAGTACATGCATGTGCAGTGGTGTTAAGATTTTTTACATTTATTAATTTTTAAACGCATTTATAAAACCATTAGTATAATTTATGTTGACATTATTATAGTGAAATATTTACGATAAAAAATTATATTGATAAAATCTGTGATCCCAAATTTGACAAGAATTAGGCATTTTATTATTCAAAAAATGGGCAAGATTAACACATTTGAAGATAATTCTAACGATACAGATTAAAAGCTATGTTTTTGACCATTCAAGTGTGATATACGTCCGACGAATAATGATTGTTTTATAATTATTATTAAACTAAGAATAAGGTAGTATTTTTTTGAAATACGCCATTTCTTTAGGCGTTTCCCAGTGGTTAAGCTACAACATACGGCCGTAGCCATAAATTGACAAACTATAACTGAAGTAGGGAGTAAAATCATGTTAACGCGCGTGTTTGAACGTGTATACCTATATATCGTCACTGTTCTGGCAGAAGACATTAATTCGAAAAAATGACATATTGAGTTAGTTATACCAAAATGTTCCTTATTTCAGACTTTACCATCTGGAAACCTTCTTAATAAATAAACAGTCTTTATTTTAAAGTCATCCTTTTTACGATTACTTAATAAACTCACATGATAGACCATTTCAAACATTTTAACAACTTCAAAGTCAAATTACTCAAAACTAGTGTTCTCCAGTTAGTGTGTTCTTCCAGAACAGAGATGATATATTATATTGATAATCTCTGTGATCCCAAATTTGACAAGAATTAGGCATTTTATTATTCAAAAATGGTTCAATATTCAAACCGTTTAAAAAAAAGATTTTTTTTCGGTTAAGTACATGATAAAGATTAATTAATTAATATTTCACCTCATTTTTCAAAATTACGACTAGATTATAATATTATGTAATATAACATATAAATTCACTGTAATTAAAAGAATATTTGAATGTGTGACATAAATGAACGAGAACAATTAATTATATTAATACTGAATTTGACAATAAGTTAACATAGTCAAAATTCTTATACCATTCTACGTTTTGAGGTATTTATATAAATTAAAATAATATTAATTTAACACCACAGTTCTTTGTTTCATCGCAGGTTGTTATTTCACAAAGGGATGGTTGTTATTTCTGACGAAGCTCTGTGATGGGGAGGTACGTATTTAAATTAATAAAAAATATTTAAAATTTTCTCTGTCTGCTAATGGTAAAATTCCAAGGTCTTCACATTTGGAAAGCTACGCATGTTGAAAAGCTTAATTGTGTTGCCAAAAGTTTTCGTCGCGTTAGTACATTTTGTCAAG
This sequence comes from Rhyacophila brunnea, assembly GCF_057557595.1. NCBI lineage: Eukaryota > Metazoa > Arthropoda > Insecta > Trichoptera > Rhyacophilidae > Rhyacophila > Rhyacophila brunnea. The sequence goes on along the minus strand of NW_028232871.1, from coordinate 33,739,540 downwards.
TTTAATATTTAATTATCACTATGGCAACGCAAGTATCGAAGAAATAATACTATGAATACAACGTACCTGACATACATACGTCTCTACGCAAATTTATTAACGTTGGATATCTAGCCAAGTAAGGACACGTGCCAAAGTATTAAAATTACTACAATTTAAGTATCAAGTATAGATTTTCTTCTTCGTCTAAAGTTTATGACATTCGTGACAGGTGATTTATCCAATTGGCATTATTCATGGTTAAGCTGGTTAAGGGCGGACGTGCTCAGCGTGGGTCAAAATGGAGCTTTTATTCTATTTTCAAAGCATGATCCTGGACATTCCTTAAACGTTGTAGATAATCTATTTATATAATTTTGAAGCCTTATTATCCTTTATATTTATTTTAAACATTTGATGACTGCATAAAGTATTTTTATTACATAAAATAGTATTCTTTTAAACCTCTCGCTCTAATGTTTAAGAATATAGTCATATTTCAGTACATGCATTTATAAAACCATTAGTATAATTTATGTCGACATTATTATAGTGAAATATTTACGATAAAAAATTATATTGATTATCTCTGTGATCCCAAATTTGACAAGAATTAGGCATTTTATTATTCAAAAAATGGGCAAGTTTAACACATTTGAAGATAATTCTAAAGATACTTAATTATAAGCTATATCGTTGACCATTCAAGTGTGATAAACATCCTATGAATAATGATTGCTTTATAATAATTATTTACAACAGATTATTTACAACGTTTAAGGAATGTCCAGGATCATGCTTTGAAAATAGAATAAAAGCTCCATTTTGACCTACGCTGAGCATGTCCCCCCTTAAGCACCACAACCACCATACCTTTTAGCATTCAGCGCGTAGGGACAGTGTTGAAAGTTCGTAGCATTCTTGATGTAAGTCATGTCTTCACCGTCAATCGACCACGAGTTGTTCCAGGTTTTCATTGGCCATGTGAGCTATATGGTAATAAATTGGAGATTTCGACGAAGCCAACAAATCGAGAAGGGTTTTTCTATATTGGACTTCCTTCCTGTATTGTACATATAATATAATTATAGTATACACCCATACATTTGGAACTAATTTATATAATTATTCACTAAGTATATTGAAATTATTATATATTATAAATTAATTGTATTATTTATTATACACAAAACGTACATCTGTATTATTCAATTATGCAGGTAATTACTTAATTTTGAAATAACTAAAAAAACATACCTTTATATGGGACCCTCACTCTCTGGATGGGCGCTATTATTTGTTGAACATTTAAAACTTCGCATAGGTAAAGCGACCCGGTTTGTGATTTAATCAATTATAATTATAGTACTAACACGGCTCATTATCAGTATACGCCAGGCGTTAGGCTACTATATTTCGTTTTAGTAATGTACCCATTAAGTAAATGATGCAATTTTATTTTTTAAAAACGTAACATTCTGTATTCAATTTTAACAATATTGATAATTTAGAAAATTGTACCTACCTGCTTACGACTAAATAAAATAAAGCATTTGAGAAGATAATTTATCATTCAAATACATACTACGTCCATTTTGCCTTGTATTTTCAATCGATTAAACGTTACAACATTAAAAATAAAACGTGGGTACAACGATTAGGTACTTGTTAATTGCACGTGTTACATTTCGCCGTAGAACTGTTTACGTTGAGGTGTATTACCGGAACGAGATGGTCGTATAGCATTGAAAACTAAAAATTCGCGTTGTTCGTGGAGTTTGCAGACAGTAATGTTCCAATTTTATTACATCGTTTTTATAAGCTCGTATTCTTGTTTGTCCGGTGGTTGGGTGTCCAGTACAAATCTTGCAATCGATTTTTAACTAACTTCCCGACTAGTTAGACACTTGAAAGTTTTAGAACGTATCAGAACACGATGCCAATGCATTCTTTTAATACGTTTAGCCATCTTTAAGCAGAATTGAATTCATTTTCAGTTAATTCTGTTTTGTATGGAAAGTTAAGTTATTTCAGAAAAATCCGTAAAAAGTAAAAGACTATTATTGGTTGCTAAGGGGGGTGGTCCTAGCAACTAAATTATTAATATATACGTGCGTTACTATGGAAATCAAAATGATATTTCAGTATTCTATATTGGTTTGTTAGTTTTTTATTTACTTCATATCAAGTACAAGTTTGAGCATATTGAGCATAATAATAAACAGAAAATTTTAAAACGTTGTATGTACCTATATAATTTTTTTTTATCTTGTAATTATTATTAGATTCAATCAGAACAAATTTGCTATTGATTAGTATCAAATATCTGCTAATAACGCTGTCATAATTATCAGATATTTGACGACTTGGTACTTACGGGGACCTAGCATAATTTTATATAAATTATACGATATTATGATTGTATGCCTAATTTACTTACCTACCAATTTTCATCTGTCTTTCCTTTGTATTACGTATTCTGTAGTGTTTTATTTAGACATGAATTTGATCTAAATCTCTGAAACAATAGCTTACGGTATACTGTACGGCTAAAGCGTCGGCCTATAACGTCGTGGGTCCCAGGTTCGAATCCTGTGTCTGGCAAGTACACATATTGTTTTTTTATTTGTGTTTGAAGTATGGACCTAATAGGTTGAGCAACTGGCTGACATCCATTTCTCGTAAATACTAAATCTGTTAATACAAACTTCGACTCTGTGTAGGCCCATATGATCTTATTAGGATCGTACATGGTCGAAAAACTGTAATACGGCCAAATGCATACGTACAAATTTTCGAACACCGATCCATACATTCATCAAAAGTTAAGTTAGTTGATAATACGATTGCGATTTTATTTAATGTTAGATTTACTCAAAATAAGCACGTGTTCCATACGCCGTTCTTACATAGTATTATGTAAGTACCATATAACGGGTCTCAAACTTCTAAGTGTAATGTAATTAAAATAACGACACATCTGTCGGCGACATTGGGATACCAAAACATCGTAATTACGAAATGGATCTGTGCAGTTACTGTCGAAACACAGATACGACGTCTGGCGACCAGATGCCAGATGCTAATACAACGAAAGCGGAGAGATAACAAGTTTCGGATTTGAATTGCAAATCGCTGACTTCGTTCGAAGTACCATGTCTATCTACTGCTTTATGTAGTATATTACACTGTTTCTACTGGATGTGTGTCTTTGACAGTATCAATAAATCTGTTGCACTGAAGTTATTCTCGAGAGAGTAAGTGCAGCTCTTTAGAGTGTAGACCAGTGGTTCTCACGTGAAATTTAACCGTGGCCGCACAATTGACATTGACAGTTCTATGGAAACGTCTGGTGGCCGCACCAAATTTCACCTTTGTTGTGATTGAAAAAATTAAAGCTAAATTTTATTTACTAAAAAATGGATCAATTTATTTATTGATACGTCCATTCAATAAAATACATTATTTGAACATTTAATGCAAATGGAAATTCCTCAATACCTACACCTTTTTCCAATGCAAGCCGCATGGCTGCTTCTAAGTTTATATCAGTCAACTGACTTCGATATTTATTTTTTATGAAGTCCATTACACTGAATGATCTTTCACAGTATACAGTAGTAGGAAAAATCGGCAATATTAATAAAGCAATTGTTGCCAATTCTTTGAATTGACTTGATTCATGGTCAACGTATAGCTTCGACTAAAATTTTTCAACCGTGGTATTATTAAAATGGGTTTTAAGTACTTCGTCATTAATCATTTTCAATAACGCATATTTAACGTTAGCCCAATTAATTAAATTTAATACTGAAAATGATGTTGGTGGCCACAGAAAATTTCTCTGATGGCCGCACATGAGAACCACTGGTGTAGACTGTAGATAGTAAGACTCTTTATAAGCAACTACTAAAAGAAGGTACCGCTTTGGATCTGTAGCATAGTATGTGGAAATTCTTGAATTAAAATTATAGCTTGGTCAACTAGGCTAGCGCATATGTTATCCCGTGGGATTTTGAATGGACTACCTGCGAGGCTATTCTAACATATCACTTTAAGTATTCAGGTAGTCAATTATCACTATAAGTTAACTGTAAAAAGTGCTATCTTTTAACACACCTTCTCTTGGTCATTTTAACTTTTAGAACGAGATAGAGTACGTCAATTATGTACTGAGAATTGAGATGCAAGATGTGACTGTTTTGATAAATATTATTACGACACATAATAGGTACCATTATAAGATATTTCTTGGCAGATTCACTGTAATACATATGAAACAAATATTTAAATTGTATATTCTTACCGTGGCATCGTGGCAACATCACTGTGTCCGGTTGACACGATTAATAAAATTGTAGGTTATGTTCAATTCTTGTTTGACGTTTATGTTTGTATACTAAATTTCGGGGTTCGGGTGGAAAAAACATAGATACGCCTGCACGAGCATACCCGAATTTGACCGAGCTCTGCAACTAAGACTTCACACGACAGGCGTACCAACTTAAATTTTCGCCGTTTTACGAATTGTCAATTATTGTAGATACCGCCTTGTGTATGGAATTGCTTCCGTGTTAATTTGGACCAATAAAAATAGCGGAAACATGTAATAGCTCTGCTGTAATACATTACTTAATTATGTACTCTATAATCATGGCTTATATCGGGTGTTTTGTTTGAAATCGTAGAAATGGCATATGCGACGTCCTGAATCCTGAATCTTTTGTTTTTTTTTTTTTTTTTTGAATGACAATGTTTATTCATAATAAAAAAAAAATAGAAAAAATCAGTAAGTATATTATTTTATTGAACAGTTAAAAGTTGAATTAAAGGTATATGCACGTGTTCACAAAAGAATAATTCGAAAAAGTCTATTACGACGGTCATTTGATCTACAAAAAAAAAACTTTATTCTCATTTTTTAGACGACGTCGTTTATATTATCATTCTTACATTTTATATAATATTGTATATTGTGATCATGCAATTATTGTTTAAAAGTTGATAAAAGATATGGCATCATAATGACATAAACGTCTTGCCTATACAGTATACAGTTTATTTAGGGTAAGCTCCCAAGTATACACCAAATCCTTCATTTTCTACCATGAGCGTAAGCAACTTTTTAAAAGCCTTTATGCGTGATCAATAAAAGTTTGACTTATACTTAATGACATTTTGTGTTTATTTTTTATTGTGAATAAAAAACGTTAAGCACAAAATTATTGTCATAGAGCATCTGTGAAAGGAGGAATCAGAGCGGCCGCCATCTTGGATTCAAGATATCACCCAGACCATCTGCTACGATTTCAAACAAAACAGCCATGATTGCAAAATACATAAAGATTGTATTTCAGGTGGGCATTCAATTTCTTCATTCAAAATCCCACGATATATTATTTGTATTACATATGCCCAAGGGTCCAGGACCAATATAAGTATAATATTATCGATTTGTTTTAAGCGGGGTACCTATCTATATATTCAAACTAACAATAAGTATGTATGTACATTAGGTAAAATTACTTATAAGAAATAAATATAAATTACAGATAAATATTACCATCCTTATCACTATCTAAGATCTATATTGTGTATCTGGTTCTGGTAATGGTGAGTTTAGGGACGTGGAAGCCTGACATAATGACCGATTTGCACCTCACAGTAAAAAAAAAAAAAAACAACACACCACATCCTTTAATCAAAATTAATTATTATTGAGGATGACAGTGACGGTACATAATAATACTATTGTTTTTTTTATACGAGTAGGTACGTATGTTTAACGTTCAAGGGATTTTGTTATGTTTTGGGTAATATCTTATATTATTCAATTTGTCAAAAGTACGCATCTATTTAAAAAATAAAAATTATGTGACTGCTTTGAACTGTTTCGACGCTCCCTTTTAATCTGCTGATGAATCGATTACGTCATCTGTGCAGTATAATAAGAGATCCAGAATTAGTAATTTTGCGTAGTGCGGTTCTATGTTTTATTACAATGATATTATATGAAAAGACAGTATGCAGACCCGCGATAGAACCCGCGTATAATCGTGAATTAAGATTACATCAATAATGTTGCGTTGTTTTCCGGCCTAAATTGATTTTCATCGCTTTATTTGTGATTAACGTTCACTTACTTTTCCCTCTTTCAATTGTTTTTCTCGCGTTTGTATTATTTTCTGCGTCGGAGAATTCCTCGGTCGTAAATTTCCTCGGAGAATTATGCTGAATGCGCGGGAAATGGTATTTTGTGCGGCGTCTCTCCCCGGTAGCAAAATGATTCTCTCTGAATAATGGGAGCATGTAAAGGTCAAATGTAAACACACCGCGGGGTGGCATCAGCGGCGTACTGAGTTATTTTACCGCCCAGGGCAGTAACAAGAAATGCGCCTCTTATGTAATACAAACTTCTAGGTCTAAGTTCGATTGTTTCCTGTTACTATTGGTGAGGGGTGGAGGTAGGCTGTTAAGATTCGACATAAATAGTGCATACTAAACTTTGTCAGTCATACTTATTTATTTTCATTGAACTAAGAATACTATAATATACCCTAATAATTTAGGTATGCTATGGGCGATCCGACAAAAATAATGCACACCTTTTCAGTCATAGTTATTTGTTTTCGTTGAATTAAGCATATACCTATATTACAGATGGTGACAGTTAGTTTTCTTAAAATTCAATAAGCCCTGCCTAACCAAACCATATTCGATGAAAATTATTCTTCTATTTATAAAATATATATAATTATTTATGGTTTAATGGCATAGTTTTAGATATTTTATAGATCAACGAAAATTTTTTAATTAATAACTACTATGGCTTGGATTAGGCAGGGTTTAATTGAATTTAAAAACAACTAACAAATACGTTTAATTGACAAAATTTAGTGTGCATTATTTATGTCGAATCTTAACAGCCTACCTCCACCCTTCGTCACTGCCTGTTACCATTAGGAGAATTAAATAATAAGGATTAAATAACTAATGAAAGTACCTATTTTCAAAAATGTACGGCCGATACAACTGAAAAATTCAAGATCCCCGATTTTTTTGCTAGTAATCATATGTCTTCATTTAATACATACTTATTAAAACAGAATTTTCAATAGTACATAATATAATTAATCAGTTGAAAGGCTAATCGACAATGTGTTTTTTCGACATATTTTTTGGAAGATCACCACCAAAAATATTTTTTTACGATAAAGTATTATTACGCTTGCATGTCCAACGAAACTTCACCTCTGCGCCCCCTACCGGAGCTACACCCGGGGCCGCTGCCTTGCTCGCAAATCCCTTTATTACGCCACTGGGTGGCATTGAACGAGTTCAGATATCAGATACTATATTATCACCATTATATTATCATACTATATTATATGTACTCATTTCGTCATTATCATTTCTATTTTAAATTAATATCAATGGCGAAGACTCCTTACTAGCAGTGTTGTCAGCTGTAATTCTCAAAAATATGCTGGATAGGGTAAAAAATAATTTAGATGGCTTAAGGGGGGACATGCTCGTCGAAGGTCAAAATTGAGTTTTTATTGTATTTTCAAACCATGATCCTGGACACTCCTTAAACGTTGTAGATAATCTATTTATATAATTTTGAAGCCTTATTATCCTTTATAGTTATTTTAAACATTTAATGACTGCATAAAGTATTTTTATTACATAAAATAGTATTCTTTTAAACCTCTCGCTCTAATGTTTCAGAATATAGTCATATTTCGGTACATAACTGTGCAGTGGTGTTACGATTTTTTACATTTATTAATTTTTAAACGCATTTATAAAACCATTAGTATAATTTATTACGAGATAATTTTTGTAAAATATTCACGATAAAAAATTATATTGATAATCTCTGTGATCCCAAATTTGACAGAATTAGGCATTTTATTATTCAAAAAATTGGCAAGATTAACACATTTGAAGATGATTCTAAAGATATTTATTATAAGCTATGTCTTTGACCATTCAAGTGTGATAAACATCTTATGAATAATGATTGCTTTATAATAATTATTGACCTAAGAATAAGGTAGTGTTTTTTTGAAATACGTCATTTCTTTTGTCATTCCCCAGTAGTTAAGCTACAACATACGGCCGTAGCCATAAATTGACAAACTATAATTGAAGTAGGGAGTAAAATGATATTGACGCGCGTGTTTGAACATGTACCGTTTAAAAAAAAATTTAAAAAAAATCGGTTAGGTACATGTTCAAACACGCGCGTTAACATAATTTTACTCCCTATTTTAATTATAGTTTGTCAATTTATGGCTACGGCCGTATGTTGTAGCTTAACTACTGGGGAATGACAAAAGAAATGGCTTATTTCAAAAAAACACTACCTTATACTTAGGTCAATAATTATTATAAAGCAATCATTATTCATAAGATGTTTATCACACTTGAATGGTCAAAGACATAGCTTATAATAAATATCTTTAGAATCATCTTCAAATGTGTAAATCTTGCCGATTTTTTGAATAATAAAATGCCTAACTCTTGTTAAATTTGGGATCACAGAGATTATCAATATAATTTTTTATCGTGAATATTTTACAAAAATTATCTCATAATAAATTATACTAATGGTTTTATAAATGCGTTTAAAATTTAATAAATGTAAAAAATCGTAACACCACTGCACAGTTATGTACCGAAATATGACTATATTCTGAAACATTAGAGCGAGAGGTTTAAAAGAATACTATTTTATGTAACAAAAATACTTTATGCAGTCATCAAATGTTTAAAATAAATATAAAGGATAATAAGGCTTCAAAATTATATAAATAGATTATCTATAACGTTTAAGGAGTGTCCAGGATCATGGTTTGAAAATACAATAAAAACTCAATTTTGACCTTCGACGAGCATGTCCCCCCTTAATGGTGAAATTTATTTTACAGTGTATATTAGCATAGATCGATAGATACATATTATGATAACCTATATAGAGAATTAACATATACACTAACTACCTCTATCATGCGTCTCTAACTATCGCTAAGGCTAATGGCAGCGTTTCCCAAAAGGTATTCCGCGGAGCCCAGGGTTCCGCGAGGTAAAATTAAGGATATTTTTGGGTGTATTTTTATAGTTTTTTTTTTATTTCTTTTTTTAAAATAAATCCATTTTAATATTATTGAGCTATCGGCACTCGGCATCATATGAAACACTGATCGCAACCCTCTTTATTAATCAGGAATCTATAAAATTCGGCATATCAATAATTATCATCATTTAATTAATTATATCAATAGTCATATTACATAACATTTTATGGCAATTTTATTATATCAAGTAAAATAGCGTCGCAGGAATGTTTTTACTGTTTTACGGAGAAAATTTATGATGTTTGTTTACCTCCTTAGCTGGTCGACCAGCCATGTCGGGCCTCCAGAATAGAGCGCTGTCAGCATGACCTATATACAATAATAACAATAAAAGAGTACATTTAATAGCAGTGTAAAATTAATATAAACGGATATACTTATATAAAACAATATTCTTCTATAACACTCTAAATACATAATATAAATAATATCTTCTACAATCCCCAAGATACTCCATTGGATTTATATGCTGATTTGCTACCACAGGTGGGTATCCAGCTTAGGGGCACTCATCTGTGCTTAGGATATCAGCCACTGTCCTCAAAGGATAGGGTCCTCTAGATATGTCTCGAAACCCAGGGTGCCTACAAACCTAGGGGCGGCAGGTTATATGAAAGTATGGTGAAGCAGGCTAGTATGGCGAAAAAGTATAGTGGGGCGGGCTGGTAATCAATTTGTGGCAAAATTTGAACGTTAACATTATATATGGGTACGTTATAATGACCAAAGTAAATCCTCTGTGATATCCTAATTTTTTTTATCGCGTCGCTATTTCTCGTAAGTTATCGGCTATTGTAGGCCTGCTTCATTCAGCTGTATGAGAAACCCGATTCCTTGCCCCTGTTTTAATTTAATACCTCTATGCTACAAACGATATAATTTGGTGACAGGCAGTCGTAATTTTTGACTTTGTTGGCTTCAGCCAAACGAACTGCTGAACCTGACGATTCAATTGATTTGTCGGAGTGGTAGAAGTATAAAATACATTAAAACTACGAATTATTATATTAAGTCTTTTCGATACCTTAGAAAGATTTTATTAAACCATATTTTTTGATAATAACATAACTATAAAATAATATATATGTTATTAAATTTAAAATTTTGTTATTTATATAAAATGAGATCTTTTAACGAACGTATCTTCACTGTTCTGGCAGAAGACACTAATTCGAAAAAATGACATATTGAGTTAGTTATACCAAAATGTTCCTTATTTCAAACTTTACCGTCTGGAAACCTTCTTAATAAATAAACAGTCATTATTTTAAAGTCATCCTTTTTACGATTACTTAATAAACTCACATGATAGACCATTTCAAACATTTTAACAACTGCAAAGTCAAATTACTCAAAACTAGTATTCTCCAGTTAGTGTGTTCTGCCAGAACAGAGACGGTATATTATAAATTATAACATTATTTTTAATGTATTGATTAATTAAAACACTTGCTTGTATTAAATTACAAGCTTTGTATTCTACCGTTAAGTACCCTTAGTAGGCAGAACATTGACCTTAATCATGATTTAAAATATTTAAATTATTCTGAGATAGAAGTCGTATGTATCAATTCAACAAGAAATTTTAAATTTTCCGATATGTTCTGTCCGTCGCAATATAAATTTTTTGCCTCGTGGCTACAAGAAGAATACCGCAAATGCTTACATTACATATTACATGTTTAGATTATGTAACTCGCAGCCATATTTTCAATGCGGCAGTGTCCCGCATCAGAGGTCTGTAAGGTCTATAATGAAGGTCCAACCAATCTTCGTCGCAAGTCGAGCGCCTAGCAGTCATGCGCCATTGTTAGGTGGGAGAGATTTACAACCCTTGCGCTTGTAAAACCTGTCATTTTCCTCGCTCAGTGACATGGTCAGCCATTCGTTAGATGGTTTTCTTTTAGGGGTAGGACGGGAGGGTGGAGATACAAGCGGGGTCGTCTATGGGAAGTTGTGTTGTCAAAAAATATGATCGGCAAGGTAAATTAATATTATTTAAATTGTTAATTAACTATTTCTTTTATTCAACGAATAATTCACAAGATTTAAGAATGTACCATTCTAATTATTGAACACACATAATTTTGATTGGAAGAGCGCTGATAAGCAGGTATTAAGGGCCAATAGTTAAAATTTGTCGAACTTAGTATGTCACCTAGTAGCATAGTGGACAATGCGCACGAGTCGTAAACCCAAGAGATGCAGGCTCGATACCTGCCGGGTGTCTTACTTTTTTCAAAAATATTTTTTCTATTGGTTATAGGTAAGTAATATAATATTTTCTCAGAAGTGTTTTTCAAAATTATGTATGTTAAATTTTATATAGGTAACTCTCGATGCTGGATTGTTTTGCATTGATATTAAAATATGCCTATACATTACTAGTGGGAATACTGCCTGTTTGAGGGAAGTAAATGATTCTTCGCCTAAAATAATAGTACCTGAGTTATGGGGAACTGTAATGTCCCAATATTGTACTATACCTATTATACATATTGCATAAAAACATATTACCGATAAATTAACCACTTTAAGTTCTGATACAGTATGTCCACAACTACATAACGTAATACAAGAAATGAAAATATTAATAATATTAAATTCTACTTATATTATTATTATATTTTCATTTCTTGTAAAATGGAATTCCACCAAATAAATGTTAATTCAATTAACAGAATATTATATTGACATAATAGAAAATCGAAAGACAGTCACAAATATTGAAAATAGCATAATTATTATTGAACGCATGTTTTAAGTTTATCCCATATTTTTCTACGCTTAATACCTAATTGTACTTTCTTACAGCTACACCCAGATTAATTGTATTGCCTTGTTGATCACGTTTTTGACAACACATTTACGTAAAGCGAACATGGCAGATTATAAGTTTATGACGATCACAACATGGCATGAATGTAATAAATAAATACATAATTAACATTACTCAAATAGGATTACATATATATATAACAATATATACAAAGTACACAAGTGAACACACGCGTTCCTAATATTATGTCAGTGTCACACGGATTGACCTCCCAATTGGCATTGACAATGGCAGGTTAGTTTTGCATCTTAGGAAAATAAACAACTGATGCTCTTATTTATTTAGAACACGTATAGTTCGAAAAAAATACTTAGACAAATAAAGATCACTTCTAACTTTTAGACTATAGTGTGTAAGTTTGCAAGCATATACAAGAGAATATTTGACAGATAGTGTCCATTCATTATAAATGACATTCATGTGTTTATATTAAATGTAATTAGATAGATACAACAAAGTGGCGAAAACTGCATGTTGGAGGTAGGGACCTAAATGTTTCATGACCGAAAATATCAGTAATTTGGTTGAATTCCTTTTTAATGTAGTTAACACTTAGCTAATTATATTAAATGAAATAATCACATGTTATATAATTCATATAATTATTTATAAGTGATCAGGAATTGGAACATGGATTCTCAACACTGTTCTTCGAGAATTTTCATAAGTTTGCGGCAAAGGGGAATTTAAAATCTTTAAACGTGATCCTTTTTAAATAGTAAAAGCCAAGTGAGGCTATAACTGGTTCGGCGTCACTTGGATCGCTGTGGACTTTTTTTCTCTTCTTCTTCTTTAACTTTGACTAAGCTACAATATATTATTCCACATGTATGTTATATCTCTGTGAATGAACCTGTTATTGAAATATGTTACCCAAAAGAATTTTCAATCTACTTGTACCTACATATACGAATACGCTAAATCTAGAAAGTTTTATCGTGAATAATTCACTAATTTACTTGTTACTTGAAACACCCTGCAACGTATTAGTTCTATCACCAGCCGGCAGTGTACGGTTTATAGTGCAGAAAATTACTAAGAGACTTTTCCTCTGTGCTCTGGCTATAATACGTCGCCATTCTTACGAGTTTTTTTTTTTTTTTTTTTACTTTTTGACTGTTCTATGAAGTAGGTATCCGTCGTCTGGTGCTGACTCGCTCTGGATACTTAAACAATAAATTTTCGTGCAAACTATTCAAAGTTAATTGCATTTCCCATTTGAAGCACTCGGTCTGTTTTTCCTGTATACCACAGTATACCAATGCACAGTAGCGAAAAAGCGGGGTTGACTAGTATTTTATAACAAACGAAAAAAAAAAATAATACACACTTAGGCGGTGGTACATAAATGTGTTAACATATTATATTGCCCATTATATAAGTATATTCAAACGTGCTGCGATAGATAATTTTATACAAATATTAATTACGATTTCAAATCTGTGTTTTCATATTATTTAAAGATGTCGCTAGTTTGTCACGTTATCCCGTAGACGATCAATACAATTATCATTTCGAAAACTGTGAATTTCGATGGTAGGGCTAGTTATTGTTTAACATCGAAATAATATGGTAACGTAGTAATGTGTTTAAGTACGGTTGAAATAATACATCTATTTGCCCAATTGTCATCATCATTAGAGCTTTCCAATTCGGTACCCCCAGAATATGGCAGTCACCGGCAGCTCCATTCAACCAGCGAATCTTTGGCCTGCCTCTTCTTCTAAGCCCTATTGGATTGCTGAACATCACTCTCTGTGCCGGTGCATTGTCTTAATTGATTGAAATGCGCTGCAATCTTCGTACAGCCCGTAGAGCTCAGCATTATATCTTCTCCTCCAATTGGTGCCGTCCCTGATCGGTCCATATGTACGGCGGAGAATTTTTCTTTCAAAGATGTTCAGGGCTCGTTCATTTCGCAGAGTTAATGTCCAGGTTTCCGATGCGTAGGTGAGCACTGGCTTTACAAGTGTCTTGTAAAGGGTGCTTTTAGAGTTATTTGTCCAATTGTAGCGTTACATAAACATTTTAAAATATTTTTTAATTTGAGGTAAATGTTAAATAATCGTTTATTAATGAGTCGGAGTCTGAGAAAGTAATGCATACCTAGTTAAAGAATATACTATTTTCTTACTTAATTTTATCACACTCTAGCATTAGAACATTGGGTTAGCATGCGTTATAAGTTCGCACTATTTCTCTCGGTCCAGCTATGTAAGGCCTGCAGCGCGTATATCGCTTTTGTAGAATCGATGTGAGGTTAGGGTGAGTCAGCCACGGAGACCAATCCGTGCCAACTGTCATTGGTAAAGTTCCACGTCTCACAACCATTTAGGTGCAAAGATGGCACCCTTGCACTATTTACCTATCAGTAAATATAACTTATCAGTAATCAAACAAGTTTCGTGTATCTATATAAATTTTCCCGAGAAATTCTACCTTTCAGTTGTTACCTACTGCAGTGTTGCCAATTCGATTCAGATACACATAATCAGAGCTGGAAATGGAATCGGAACCGAACCCTGGAACCCGTTAATTATTTTAGAACCGGAACCCTTTATACCGAACCGTAAGTTTAATTATTTTTAATTTTGTTTTATTTCATTCCATCGTTTTCAGCTAATTCTCACTCATGCTAAGTTTTAATTAAGTTTTTTCGGTAATGTAAATAAAGGTAAAGGTGTATACATATTTTGCTCCTTTGTATCTTGACTTTAACTTAAATGTCTATTCATTATATATATTTTGGGGGTAATGATGTGTAGGAGATAACATCGTTGTTGCTTGTAGGTTTCGAGGAGAGGGTTTATTGATCGATACAAGAATAAATAACTACAATACTAAAGATGGCAGCGTGAGGTTATAATCGCGTGTATGGGTGTACTGATGAGATCAATGTGATCGAGAGATTGATTATGATTATATTAATGAATGGCGGTTGGCTATGTCGAGTGATTGGACTCAATGTGAGAGTGGTCCGTCGAATGATGGACTCGTGACAATACTAGTGCGTCGCGTGACGGACTCGATAAGTGAGTGATGATTTATGGATTGTCCTTCTTATTTATAATATATATTAAGAGATATTGTGTGGCAATTAACAAATCATCACATACCCTACTGATCTAGTTATGATTGAGGAAATGCTGATTATCGTTTTCGCTCTATTGTTTTATTTGACAACGAAACGTACATATTATTAAAGTGCTGAGTAACGTAACGCTGAGTGGTATGATTGCTACAGATTTGAACAACTATTTTTTAAAGAATTCTTCGGATTTTGTGTTTGATGTATCCGAACCCCATTCGATCTTTCTACTGGAACGAACCCGGAACCGAACCTTTAAACAAATAAGGAATTCAAACAGCTCTGCATATAATACGATTTCTTCCCGTGGTGAGGTTTTCTTTCGGCCTATGTGCGGCGTATGAGCAAGTAACCTTTATACAAGATCAATAGTAGCTATTTAAAGAAATGTTCCTGCAAACGCTTCCATTCTCACCCTTTCAAAGCTGCGGTATGAAAGACCGAGCCAGCCGCTATACATTTACTCGAATAATAATATGTAGGTACGGATGGACTCCCAAACAGTGTTATTTTAAGAATCCGCGAAAAATAGCTATTTCAATTTCTGTCAACCCTGGTAACATTGGCGAATACTGTCCATCTATTGTCAAATATTGGGATTAAAGATGTTGATTTATTTATACAATATTTATTGGCATACGTTTTTAATATCTTTTAACTATGTGATAGAAGACGATTAAGGACAATTATTATTATATTCATACTACCTGATTAAATGGCCTTTTCACTGTATCGTTATTCTACCCCATGAAAACAAAACAACAATCTAATTTTCGGTCTAATTATACAAAATGATTTCTAGTACCTAATTTGAAGGTTCGCAAAGTATTTCATTGTATCGAAACTAGATTGAAATAAATTATTAATATGTATTATATATATTCTTTTTAACACAGGCATGAGGCCCAATGAAATTAGTGTAGTGAATGTGTATTTAGTAATAGAAGTGAAACAATCACAAACATCCAGGCTTTCAAATAATCACGGAAATATTTATTCTGACCTCACCGGTAATCGAACGCGTAGCCTCCGGATGAAAGGCCAGGGTCGTGCTGCCAAGTAGTATAATAATTTTACACCGGGATATATATTCAAATTATTTTTTTAAAAGAAAAATGGTATTTATGACTTTCATGTGCCACTTACTAAATCATTTGAATTTGTTAACGGGTTGAGGTTTTGTAGCATTGTCTCCTTGTGTCTCCCTTTACTGGCATCAAGAATTGGTGAATGATCCGCAACGAAGCATCATGATATAATAATAATTTAAAACACCCGCGAAGTCAATTATTGAGTAGTTTCATCATGAAAACGATGAGTTACGTTTTACCAATCTTTACCAATTTTGATAATTAAAATAACTTTACTTTTCTTGTTTTTTAACACTTCAACATGCCATTTGGTCCAATGACAGTAGAGTAGTAAAACAATCACGTTAACACCTATACTTTAAAATAAACACATACGTGTATTGTGACCTTATGGGGATGGAACCCGGAGCCCCCGTATCAGAAACCAGACTGTGAGGGTCGCATACTTGGCCTCTATAGAGTATATGTAGGCTAATAACTTCATAAACTTTTACGAAAAATAGCAGTTAGCCTATGCCTAATGCATTGGGTTCCTTACACTGCGACAGATATGCCACGACTTACGACAATTTGCATTTGCAACAATAAAAAATCGCGTAAATAAGTTATTATTGATTGTTATTTAGATAATAATATGTAAGTGCTCAAAAAGATTTATATGATTTTATTATTTTGTATGCAACTCGACTTCAACCAACTTAACTTACGACGAATAATTACAAGATAAAAATAAGTTTTTATATACAACGTTTTTAAATTTTCTGTTGAATTATTACGCTCAATATGCCCAAAACTGTACTTGATATGAAGTAAATAAAAACAAACAAATATAGAATACTGAAATGTCACTTTGACATTTCATTTTGATTTCCATAGTAACGCACGTATATATTAATAAGTTAGTTGGTATGACCACCCCCTTAGCAACCAATAATAGTCTTTTACTTTTTACGGATTTTTCTGAAATAACTTTCCATACAAAACAGAATTAACTGAAAATGAATTCAATTCTGCTTAAAGATGGCTAAAAGTATTAAAAGAATGCGCTGGCATCGTGTTCTGATATATTCTAAAAGTTTCAAATGTCTAGCTAGTCGGGAAGTTAGTTAAAAATCGATTGCAAGATTTGTACTGGACAAACAACCACCGGACAAACAAAAATACGAGCTAATAAAAACGTTGTAAACTATATGAACGTAATCTTATACTTGAATGCATGCACATTCAATAAGAAAAACCACAAACAAAAAGAAATGGTATAAGTGTATACCTATATACTAATTAAGTGTAACACATTCCTTTACTTTCTTCGTCTCCCACAAAGCCTCCTGTTCGTAACTATGTTGAGAATCTGTACGTTAATGTTTGTTGCCGAAAAAGCCTCTCGAGGCGAAGCCATCCAAATAACATATCGCAGTTTCCGCCCCTTGCACCCTCTCCCACACCCCCAATTGATTTTCTCTGATCATTCCACATGACCCTATTTTGGTCATGATGAATTGCCACACTCTGAAGTTTAGTTTACTAAACCCAGGGTCACGCTCCGGTTTTTTGCCACGCAGACGCTGAATTTTTCTTTGCGGTATACGCTTCACATTTAATTTTGTATTGTCTATGTCAGTGGTGTTCAAAGTGTGCGCGATTCCCAGAGGAGCCGCAGGCTTTTCGAAAAAATAATAATTCCAGAGAATCTTGAAACACAATTGAAATAGAATAGAGTAGGTAATAGACAATGCTACCGTACGATACAATTATTATAGATTCGTTTTGGCTATTTTTTCATGTACTTATACTTATTCTGTGACCAAAACTTCTTATCCTTCATAACAGGCATCACGCCTTTGCTTACTACGCTCTTCTAAGGTAACATTTGTATACAATAGAAAAAAAATATTAATGCATTCTATTATCAATCATTATACATCATTCGGAAATCCCCTAAAAACATACATATTTTGATAACATTTCAAAAATGGTGCCAGGCGGGATTCGAACGCGCACCGATCGGATTCGGCCCAATGTGCTTATACGAGTTAAGCCACCCCATCTAATTACGACGAAATTAACTAATAGTCATACTAGCGTTTCTTATACTTAGTTGATATTGGCGACTGATATTTGTGTAAAATCTACCAATGAGAGGTAGGATTGTTAGCCAGGGTCAGGATCTTTCCAAATTTTAATCCTATTACAGCACATTGGCCGGAATCGGATGGATTCAGGTTCATACCCTGTTTCTTTTTTCTTCTTTCGACCATGTTCGATCCTAACAGGATCATATGGGCCGCCACAGCGTGGAGGTTTGTATTAACCGATTTTGTTTTTACGAGAAAAGGATGTCAGCCACTTGTTCAACCTATTAGGTGCATACTCTGACTCATACACAAATTGAAAAACAATATGTGTACTTGCCAGACCCAGGATTCGAACCTGGGACCCACGACGCTATAAGCCGACGCTTAAGCCCCGCGGCCATCGTTTGGCACCATTTTATTTTAAAATTCTCTTTTAATATGTATATTTCTAAATAATTTCTGAATTGTGTATGTTTGTTAAAGAATGTTACATTCTTATATATTGTGAATATTTCCTTTCAAAGGTTCTATATAACCATAAAACTAATTATTTTAATTATTGTTTGTTTGGAAATCGGATATTGTATGAAATATTGGATGGAACATAAAAAAACAGTATTTTTTTGCTTAGTATTGTACGTAACAAAACACTTACAGGTCAAAAGGGTCATACAGCAAAATGGCTCTAGGTTTATTTTATTCGCGTGGAAATGCGATCTCTGGCAATATCGCAATATCCATCACTACGCCGCATTCCGCCAAAGTTGCCCCTGCGACCCAAACTACCCCGTCTACCCCTAAGGGTTCCAATAAGTGTGTGGAATGAATCAAAGCATTGCGCTGGATTTCTCCGCAAGAATATGCGTATGACAGTGATTTCTCTCTTCCTTTTCTTTTTGTAAGCCAATATCTTCGAGTCGTTTAATAAACTCTTTTTTCCAGATTTTTGAGCGGATACAGGATTTGCCCCAAATCCATTTTACGCCCAAGCTATCTATAACAAATTGGTTATTGTCAATGAATTATTAATGAGTATAATAATTTGAATGTTGTTATATTTATCTTCTCCCTTCTACGTTTTCTGAAATAGATTTGATCGAATGGATAAAAACCAATATTCACAGTGATCCCCGTTCAAAATACCTGCCTAATACCAAACCCGTGTTAGGTACTCCACATGCAAACTGTCACTTTATCCAGCATCTGCTGAATATATTGGCATTTGATATCGGATGAATGTACCTAGTTGAAAAACGATCTCTAGGCTACATTGCAGTAAATGTCATAATTGTAAATTTGCGTTCATGTCTTCATACCTTTGGAGTTATATTCTGCCAACACAGTGTCCGTATATTGTATTAAATACACATTGCACGTAGTAGAAAAATAGGCGTTAATAACATTGTAATAAGTTCTATATTATTGAAAATTTGCGTTGTGTATTTGATGTATTCTGTTAACTTGTAGGTACACATTAATATTAAAGTGTTGTAAGTGACTGTCATCGTATAAATCATCGCCTGAAATAGAAAATGGAATAGAATTGGAATAGGCTCTGTACAATCCGATCAGATGAGACAATCAAAACTTTTTTTTTACCATATTTTACCTTTTACGAGAAATACACTTGTTTAACCTGTTATTTCCAAACACACGTTGGAAAAACAAGATGTCAATTTTCCATGCCTTGCATACGAACCCAAGGGCCAAGGCCCATGGTTCGGCGAAAATACGAGTACTCAATACTCAAAAGACTTTCACAAGAATGTCTTAAAATATTAACTTAACTATATGGCTACACACATCTGCGATACCGTCGACGATCATCCGTCATTCACTCTTGCATTCCGTTTGTCTGAGAGCCATGTCGCGTCCTTCACCTGGTAATTCCAGCGAGTCGGGTTGTCGGTCCTCCAACGGGTAATATGACGAACGAGTATTTGTCTTACACATGCTGCTGCTAGCCTATCCTAGATGTGCAGCTCCTACATGATAGAGGATAGAGATAGAGAGTTCATGCGCGTGGCCATCCATGGAATTCAGAGTATCTTTAATTAAACAAAATTCATAAATTATATTATATTAAACGTCCCTTAATGCCAGTGTGTCATACCTAAATTTGCATGTCTGGCCAGTTCACCCCTATTCACCTAATTGCGTTTTCCCGAAAGCGTTCTTGACTTACGATTCGCTGTCACTCAGTACAGACTACAGATATTATATAAAATAATATTAATAAATAATAAATAAATTTGCAATATCTGTTATCGAATAAAGTATTTATAACTTACTTTATGAAAAGGAATCTGTTAGCTTTTCGATGATAATATTTTCCTAAAGTTGTCAAACTTTTTTCGGCGTTCTCCCACTTATCCGAACTTAAAAGTTTATTCGCGCATAATGTTAAAGACAAGGGAACCCGTGCGTAAGTGTATGTAGATACTTCCATAACTTGTTCGGAACGGGGGGCCACGGTAAACGCATAAACGTATTTGTATCAGTTAAAGTGGTATTTAAATGGGAATGGGACATTTGCAATCTCGCGGGGGAAAACTTTTCGCAGTTTTCCGTTTCGTTCGACTTTTTTGTTTTGTTTCTTTGTCTCCGTTTCAGATTTCACAATTCGTTATAGGTGCGCAATGCTTTCGGAAAGGTGATCGCTGTCTACCTGTAAACGATTCAAAATAAATTACATACAGTGTTCTGCAGTGATTGTAATGTACTGTAATAACGATTTTTTGAGTAAAAATAATTAAAAAAAGGCAGTGTTACACTCCCAAATGGTCCCATTTGGGGATGTCTCTGTGGATCTGGAGAATCCCGAATCAGTATCAAGCCGACAAATAGTAAGGGTTAATTGCGAAAATAAATAATAATAAACACTGTACAGTGTACGTGTTTGGCGCCAAAATTTGATATTGGCAACGCCGCATTGGTACCTACCGCTTCGTAAGCGGCCGTTTGTTTTGGCGCGACAGAACGCTGCAGACAGCCAAACAGTAAACATTATTAACTCGCGCTACGCATAAATGAAATTATAAAAATGTAACTTAATAGTATTACACAAAATAAACCTCGCCATTTCTGACTACAATTCTGGTGTTTTAATTTGATCACCTCCGAAGTCCTAATGACAGACGAAAAACCATCACACTGGCCGAGGAGATGAATGCCTCTTCTCGCTCCCGATTTGGACGGAGATGACAGCAGGTTGTTACTAAATCGAATAAGTTGTACAAACAGATGAAAACGTTGTTATTGTTTATCATTGGTATCCCACCTGTCTGCCGATGCGTCGTGTTGCACCATGCACAATAAACTGTATCGATAGTTGCATGCTTCGTGCCACGGGCGTCGAGTAATATTTTTGAAGTGAAATTCTTTAGTCGTGCAACGTAAAGCAGCATGAAGAAAATGTGAGGCCAAAAATTCGTCATTAACTGTCATACTCCCTCTAGTTCTCTGGTACTAACGAGCTGGCGTGTACTAATATAGACACCGACTGTTGTATAATATACCTCGTACTGCTTATGTCTTGCATAGGCGAGCAAGACAAGATAGTCTAGTATAACTATCCTTCTCCGATGCACATAATGTTGCATACTTACATAGTTTCTTATTTTTTTCTTATATCCTTCCCTTAGTTGGAGCACATGGATACTACACAGCGCCTCCAAGAATCCTTGCCGCTCACCAGTCTTCTTGCATCATTCCAGGTCATACCATTACCTATGCCGTATACACTCTGTAGACAGTATTTAACCGCCCTCCAGGACACCGGAATCCAGTCGATTTGAAGAACAGGCAACCCAGGTTGAAATTCTCTTGAAGCTTACGCAGCACGTGGCCGAGCCAGATGTAAGCTGGCTCCTGGTGTTTCAGCGTGATGATAGGCTTCTTTTCTTGATCCTCTTTACGTTTTATTTATACCATACCCAGAATTTACTTCTTTATACCGAAATCAGCCGCAGACTGAGCAAAAGCGTATCGCGAAAGAAATTTGTTTAAATCTAGATTTTTTTACAATCATATCTTAATTATCATAAAATAATTGTTTTATTAGCTTGTAAATCTTTGAAAATTATATAAAAACACATATCTAAGGAATAAACCACTCAATATAATAATTCACATAAGTAATAATATAAATAATTCACTAGATTTGAGAATGTAACATTGAATTTCTATATATTGAACATACATAATTTTAAATAAAACAATTCATGTAATTTACCTACTTACTAGAAAAATCGATTTTAGAAAAAAATACGACACCCGACGGGACTAGAACTGTAACCGCTGGATTTGCCCCAGTGTGCTATTCCAATTAAGCAAGTGCATACTACTTAATTACGATAATTTGAACTAGTAGTTCTAAAAAGAAATGTTTTCAAATTATGTGTGTTCAATTTAATTTCTATTGAAATTCTATGTATGTGTTATTAGCAAAATTTTGTAGAACTGTTTGCTATTCATCCACTAATAGATTATTTTCAGGCATTTCGCAGGCCACCTACAACTTTGCCCCATTACCAGTATTCATATAGAAAAGGTATTATGACAAAGATTTTGTATGTGGCACATATCACAGTCAACTATCAACTGTGCGATGTCACACTACAAGGTTTGCGTCGATTTGTCTTGCCAATATCTGGCAAGTGACAGATGCACATGGATGAGCCATTTCGCATTGCCTATGTTTTTTGCTCTCGCGTAATATAACGGAAATTTTCGCTACAGCCAATGCAGATCTCCGACTTATGTGTTTGGTATATTGCTAGTTTCTTTATTGTTGCCATAAGTATACTAGTTTACTAGTATATACTATACAGTATATTACTTCCAGTGTCCTTCTTTGTTTATAGCTTAATTATGTGACATACTGAATTCTGGATACAGTTAAATATATGGCATCAGTTTATACCACTTCCGGCAGGTTATTTTTCTCATGGGTTTTGGGACGATTGATTTGGCCGTCGTCGTGCAGTAGTGTTATCTTGTAGGTATATACAATGTCATGTTGTAAGTAATCACACTGCTTTATAAATAATTGATGCAAATGTTATAAACCTGTAATTTTAATATTGATTTACATATAAAATACAAGATTTTCACTAACATTTTAACTCGTATGAGTATGAAATTAGATAAAACAAATACATTCATCTGAATTTTAGCATGATTGTTGATTACAACTTATTTACTAAATCGGGGATCGGCAACGTGGTACCCGCAGAAAATATTTCATATTATGACCCAATTAGTGTTGCCAATATAATAATTAATATAGTCGACAAAAATTTGTCAGACGGATCAAACAAGTCGTTTGACATGAAAAATGCAAAATAATCTAAATTCTGATAAAAAGTCATATTTTCTTTTACTTATAAATTTATTCAATAGACAGTAAAAAATTCTCCTGCTGCGCAATTTCATTTCATAGCTATTCTTATATATTTAAATATTGCACCCGTATAGATATACTTACATGTTTTTAAGCTATTCTTAATCGGTCAAAAAATATATCTGTGCCCTTGCGATTTTGATTTTTTTTCATGCACCGTCTACGGTGAAAATGTTGCAGACCACTTTACTAGACAATATAATATGTGATTCAATTAGTTAATTTATTTAGAATAGTGTTGACGCCTCACTTGTAGAGGTCAACGGGATAAGATAAAAATACGCTAATGATAACACAGAACCGTTTCTGAAATTCGCTTAATTTGATATAATGGAGTAGTTTTTTTTTTGGAATCTGACAAAAACTGAGGTCAAATAAAGTCGAATCACTTGGCTAGTCTAGGCCAAGAGTCTTTTATGTTAGTAACACGTTTGATGAGTGGGGCAAGTAGTAATTAACCTGTGATCTGCAGGTGTGGCGATTCGTCTTAAGTGTTAGAATAACGAAATAGTGATTATATTACTGATGTAATACGGGCGGTATGGCATTATCGATGAAGGTTTCGTAATGCCTTCAAATTGCATATAAGTATGTACCTGGTAGGGTTTTCAAAATAGGAATACTGCTAAATTTATTCATCTCGAAATGCCGGGATTTCAAGATGAGATTTTATACTCACTATAGTTACTATTCGAATTTATATTTATATTACAAACATTGAAAATAAAATTTCATGTGTTCACCAAATCTCAGATTAAATAAATACATAAGACAATTATTTGGGATTAAATTACATTGATATAATTTTGGTTGCGCGGATTGTGAGCAATTGTCATCATTATTTCCCACCTACCCCGAATCCAGTATTATTGTCACAGAACCAAGTGACATGCAGTTACGGGTCATTATTTATAGACCGTGATGCAAATAACATTTAGTTATCTCAAGCAAGTTAAAGCAAGCAAGGCAAGTTATTAAACTTTACCGTCGCTTCCTACCTATAGCGTGACTCAAAAAGAGTGACTTCAAGACAGCCGCTGCGCGTAGTCAGCTCAAGCGAACAAACGAGTGCGTGTTGCCGCATTGCGTTATACAGACTGATTCAGAAGTTGTTCGTGGGCCACGGCCATTTCAGCTTGATATAGTGTGACCGTCGTACAAGCGATATTTCTGAATACCTGACAAGCCGTGATACCGGCTCATCATTCATATTACCAATCATCATCATTCCTCAACCCCATATCATATCATCCATAAACAGTGTACCGTCAAGTGCCGCGCACGGGTAATCCAAACACACAATATCGCGCGAGTGATAGTACAACCAGACCACAGAGTCATCATCAACATCATAAAAGGTCAGTCTCTGGCATCCCCACAGGCATCTCCCCCACCCCTAGATCCGGAATCCATACCATCTTTAAAATTACAGTCCACTTGCAAAAGGCGCCAGCAAATTTAATATTATTAGTATTGTACTATTGTAAATTTATTGTGTAAAGGAGGCTAGGTTGAATTAACGATATTTGTAAAATATTTACTTCAAGTGCCAGTGGCATTATGAAAATATTGGTTTTAATTCAATATCAATGTTCGAATAGAAGTCTGTTTTTAAAAGGTTGGATATTTTGCATATATGACTGGTGCTCATTTTGCTGTTGTGAATATATATCTACATATATGTCGATGAAAATTGTCATAAAGTGTGGTCGGTCGCGGCATTCGACCCCGCCTAACCGAAGCACCATGCTGCTCATATCTGTTGCCAATATTAAAATTTACTTTTCCAATAATATAACCCAATATATCACACTTGGAATGCTCTCCACGACATATAAAGAGCATATTCATATATCTCTGTATATTTACGAACGGCCACTAAATTGCAGTGTCGAAATGGGTTTTATGAATGATAAAAATGTCACCAAATGTAACCATATTTTTCATTAAAATACCGCATTGAAATATATAATGCACTGAGAGATACGGTTTTTTAATTGGACACAATAAAATATCTCATTTAAGATGCGTTATATGTATTTTTTGCGTTATTTGATGCAAATGATATAACCAGTTCATATTGTTTTTAATAGTACCGATTTTTTTTTCGACCATCTCCGACCCTAATAGAATCATATGGTGCTTCACATAGTGGACTATCATTCATCAATGGAAAAAATTAATGACGTCCTGTGAAAATAGGCAGATCACGCATTTAATTTAATTAAATGCGACTAAATTGTGGATTTATTTTGAAAATTAAAATTCGAATATTCAAAATTCCACTCCACAGTGGCCAAGCGGTTAACGCGTTTAATTATAATGTTTGGAGTCAGAGTATGGACCTAATAGGTTGAGCAAGTGTCAACATCCATTTATCGTAAACACAAAATTCTGTTAATACACACCTTCATTCTGTGCAGGCCCATATGATCTTCTTAGGATCAGACATGGTCAAACAAAACCAAGTGCGTCGAGCCTCTACCTATGGAAATACGCCACTGGGCCGAGGTGTAACCTTTGAAGGACACCATTATCAACCGACCTACACGATGTTAATTTGCAATTATTGGATATATTAAAATTGTCATACAGATTCGTTGGATTTGTAACAATATAAAATTATAGGTAGACATAATACATTAGACATTTATAATCCGTTGCTAAAACTGGATCAAGATGCAAACATTGAAGGTTACCATTTTTGACCGTCCAGTTTTATTTATAGTAGATCTGTATTAACGGCGGTATTAATTAATGTATTACGATTGCAATAAAATTCGTTGTTGTCATTCCGACTCTTGTGTGTTTGCGATTGTTTTCCTTCGTTTTTTGTCTGCGGGATTGCATTTCTTTTGCCCCCTCCCCCCCACTCTAAATTTTAGTCCCATCATTCCATCCAATTGCTACTGCAGGTCGGTATTTGCACCTGTCGCGACTCCTGCCATCCGCGTCAAACTGTGCACCTAAATAAATACTTAAAAAATACGCAGTATTTCAAACATGAGTGAGCAACTTTTGGTATCAAAGAAAATAATTTATTCTTTTTTTTTTAATAATTTAAATGATGTTGCTGACATTTTGTTTCGTTATTAGTTTTTTCTAATTGATTCCTCATATGTTTCCAAAAAGAAAATATTCTATTTGCATTCCTAAATATTCTTGACAGTTTTTTGCGATTAATTCAAGATGGCGGAACATGGAGGTTACATACCACGATAGTGCAGAGAAATCAGACTTTATAGGTGTACAATAATTATGGAAAACCAAATAATGCTGAATTAACAAAATTATTTAACACTACGCCCCACTTCAACGCTTTAAAAATCTCCATGCCTCCCCCCTATCAAAATTTCATAGTAAACTAACAAATTCTGGAAAAAAAAATGAGTTGCTTCAAATAAAAAATGCACATAGGCAATACTATTTTTAATTTAACTTTCGTAAGTAAGTACCTATGTATATTATATTAGACAACTCGGAAGAAAATTAGTGCGATACTTGTGCTTGATGTGAGAGCTGCAAAGAGTTTTTATGAGAGGTACGAATTTGGTAAATTTTAATCATAAATCTCCACAGTTTGTGATATCAAAACGATTTCTTTTTTCCAGTAACAAATCATTTACAGCGCTAAAGCGCCGAATCTAACTAAATATTATGATGGGAATTGCAAGAGTAATTTTCTCGGAAAGTCATGGTTGCAATATCAAAAAAATATTTTCGAAAATGCATTTTTTATTTTTAAAATTACCATATACGAGGGTGGGTCAATAATTCCTTAGAAAAAAGCATTAAAACAGGTTTTATTTTTGTATTTTTTTTTTATTTCTCAACATAATTTCCTTGGAGCTCAATACACTTGGTTAGACGTTTCTCAATTTTTTTTAAACCGTCAGAAAAATAAGTTTTCGGAAGGTCCTCAAAATAAGCATTTGTCCGATCGATGACTTCTTCATTTGAAAAAAAACGTTGTCCACTTAGCCATTTTTTTAAGTTTGGGAAAAGGAAAAAGTCACTGGGGGCTAAATCTGGCGAATACGGTGGGTGGTCGACCAATTCGAACTTCAATTCTTCAATTTTAGCCATTGATCGTAAACATGTGTGAACACGGGCATTGTCTTGATGAAAGAGGATTTTTTTCCTGTTTAAATGAGGCCGTTTTTCTTCAATTTTGTTTTTTAGCTGGTCCAATAAAGAGGCATAATAATCCCATGTTATTGTTTTTCCTTTTTCCAAATAGTCAACGAAAATAATTTCACGTGCATCCCAAAATACAGTAGCCATAACCTTACCAGCTGATTTTACGGTTTTCGCCTTCTTTGGACATGGTTTGCCTTCGCAATCCACTGCTTTGACTGTTCTTTCGTCTCGGGAGTATAGTGGTGTATCCATGTTTCATCTACAGTCACAAAGCGACGAAAAAATTCATCCGGATTGCGTTGCATGAGCGACAACAGGGCTTTAGAGGCCACCACCCTACTGCGTTTATTGTCGACTGTGAGCAAACGCGGCACCCATCTTGCAGAAATATTTTTCATGCCCAATTTGTCATGTAAAATAGAAATGACGCTACCTTTTGAGATCCCTGTAACCTCAATTATCTCACTCAACTTTAATCTTCGGTCACTTAACACCATATCGTGGATTTTATTGATCATTTCTGGTGTAGTCACCTCTACAGGACGTCCTGAGCGTGGTTCATCCTTTGTTGATGTACGACCACGTTTAAATTCATTTAACCAGTTATAAATAGTTGCAAGTGAAGGAGCAGATATGCCGTGAACTAAATCCAACTCATTTTTTATTTCCTTTGCTGTTAACCCTTTTATATTAAAATGTTTAATAACAACTCTAAACTCAATTTTATCCATTTTCCATTTTTCCATTTTCCACAAGCAAATTTTTTTTTAAATGTACGAGAAACACACAACAACCCGACCAATCTGATTGAAACTTCGCAGCATACTGAATCGGTAGTGCCGCTGCATGAAAACAAACCGCTTGCAGTACTAGTCGCGCCACCTGTCGGCTTTTCTAAGGACTTATTGACCCACCCTCGTATGTATTAATGATTTGCACATTGCCACCCAAAACATTTAAATTGCCCCACGTTGGGAAATACTGCTATACACGATAGGTATTAATCTAACCAATCAGTCACTTTTCGTATTGTAATCTATATTATTGTTGTCTTAAGTAATATTAATTATTTAAAAATACACAATTTCGATTTATCACTCAGTTTTATAATATAGTTTACAATTTACATAGATATTCCTAAATACATAGTACCTACCTACCAACATATTATTATTATTATTATATACTTGAGTCTGTCATCATAATGACTGTCCTAATGTACACTATTAATTATTCTTCTCGATTATCTACCTTACTCAGAGACACTGCTCCCCATTATTATCAATAGTACAACCAAAGCACAGAGTCACTTTTCATAGCCGTTATGAATAAGACGGAGATTACAACAATGATAATAAACTGTAAATTATAAGGCGGTACCTTAGACTATAGATACATCTAGACGCCACCCGTTGCATTGCTAAATGAAGCCGTGTGCCTTGAAATTGAGCGAACGCATTCGTCTACAAATGTTCGAGACCATAGACCATTTCGCTAGTGCTCGCCCAAAGTGCTCGTGCTAGACGCTCAGAATTTATATATAATTTTCTATTTTTTTACGTTATATAGTATTTTTAAGCGGTCAAAATGCAACCATTAGGTAAAGATATCCACAATTTAAGTTATTTTAAAGAAACACTAGGTCACTGATATTAAAATATATAATTAAATACAAATAAATTATCACGAACATGTATCAACTTACCTATGAAACGTAATACCATCTTCTTGCTTATCAGTACGGCTACCACATTTTAAGACAACACACAGAACCATCTTTTCTACTTAATTAACTAAAAATATTTACCATTGACTTTATGTTTAACACAAAAAATATCAATTTTAGCAACTCGAGCTCGCAAGTTATCGACGCTATGTGAAGCGTTTCGCCCCGATTTGATGGCGATACTTTTGGAAACTAGCTACTAGATATGTAGACCTTTTATCTTACTCTAGCGCGTGTCGCAGAAATTGCAAGGGTGCCGAATACTTTCTCACTCGCACTCATGCATCGTTTTTGTTCAGGCCTTGGGCGGTACCTACTGACACCCTCGCCCTGTTTAAAATACGTTAAATATTATGTACAAGTGGAAGTGAAAGACTGGCTGGTGATGGATGGAGCATATATCTAATATTATTGCTGCAAAAACGTTCTGTATACCTGCCGAACGGTCCTGCAATATTGCTGGGAGCGCAATGTTGATGACATTTTTTGTCCATTTCGTTTATTAAAACTCAGAATAGGATGGCTATATACGTTTACGGATGGGAGAGAAAATGAGAATCCAATCAATTCATTCATTCATCGCAATGGTTCCCAAATATTTTATTGTCTTACTTAATTGAACTAAATATCTACAGAATCTCTTCTGCGCCCATGGACCAAACGTTGGAT
Source organism: Rhyacophila brunnea (assembly GCF_057557595.1). Classification (NCBI taxonomy): domain Eukaryota; kingdom Metazoa; phylum Arthropoda; class Insecta; order Trichoptera; family Rhyacophilidae; genus Rhyacophila; species Rhyacophila brunnea. The sequence goes on along the minus strand of NW_028232871.1, from coordinate 33,709,386 downwards.
GCTTAGTGAACAGGATGAGAGAAAGATTGAAAGGTGATTTATGAAATCCTTGGATTTGTAAAAATAAGAACGCACCTACTTGAAAGACGAGGCATAAGGAGAAGCTATACCGACAAAACTATAATATAAATTATATTAAATTATACAAGTTGGGTTATAACGTCATAGGTATTTCGGTTGTCACACCATTATCAAAACTATAAAATATAAATGATATGTTTCTGTATTGTATTTGTCTTACTGAAAAAGACAGGATCCTGCAATATGTAGGAACATTCTCTTGTACTTACTTGGTATTTTGGAAACCGTGTTAACTTAATTAACTTTACTTTAAAACAGGTTATTAAATATTATATGCTATACTTGATATTTGTGGTAAATTGATGATATTAGTCACAGTCATAGATGTATTAAATAGAGTCACAGTGAATGGTAAAATTGAAAATGATAATCATCTATTGGGCAATAGAAGGAAAAGTGCGCTTGACAAATTTAACTGTTTGGTTGGAATGTCTACAGCAGTAAGTTGTTATATTTATTTTTATCTCGTCAAGATAAGTTGCATCTTTTGTAAATATTCATGGTTAATAAATATAATTCTGATAGGCTATACCCCAATTTTTACAATTTGACGCAGGGTTTTGAATGTGTGAGTGTCTTACGAAAATGAAGCATACATTATAAACGTACAATAGTGTATGTTGCAACCTTTAAATACACCAATATTTAATGAGCGTCAGTGCATTAACCGAGAGCAGTTGTCAAAAGCCAGAACGAAGAACAGGCGTATTCTTGACACGTGTTTATTAAGTTTATCCCATATTCTTCCACATTCGAGATCGGTTGCCTGTTACTTCACACCCGTTAGATAGTTTCAGTTCCCATTATTTCTGAGCACTTCTGTAGTATTTTTGCTAAGATCTCACGTACATCATACCGATAAATTATTTTAAAATCTGAGATCCTTTTGTAGTGGACACTATATATTTATTTATATGTGGCCAGGTCGATATGTACTTCTGGATTTATAAAATTTGTCGGCGGATTTGAGAATACCTGATAATGTACGTCATTTCATTCGGACGTTTGATTAAAAATTGACATTTCGATTTGAACGAGGTGACACAACGGTACACGTGTGTTCCGCTTAAAGCCATAACCTAGCAGAGCATTGAATTATTGACGTGATGTTGTCTGAATCCAATGACGCCAACTTGCATTAACCATAAAAGTTTATTTTGGTATTCTCACTTTTAATACTAAAAATTTCAGCATATATTCACACCTGATTAAGAATTGTCAATTTGAACAAAAAAAAACTTTGTACCTAACTATCCACTATTGCCAGCATGGAAGGAATCCACTAGTGACTAGAGAGATGATTGAATGCATTATTAATATTGTTAAAGGAAATTTATATTTGTGACCAAAAAGATCTCGTTTGGTTTTTATTAACGACTAGCGATCGCTCACGACTTCATCATAGACAGATATAATGAATTAATATAATGAAAAATATCCTGATTTCATATATAATTCTAATCAGCGCTTTTAGACGGGTACGTTCTATACTATACGTTCATAACTTCTCGTTGAGTCTTCGGCGTGAAGTCGTGTTTTCCCACCAATATCACTTTTAGCTCCACGGTCTTCAAGATACCTCGTCGCAGGACAGATGTTATGTTTCATGATGCTGTGTATCGTGCAATTAGCTTATTTGATGGCACCATAAAGGTTGATTTGTTTTTTATTAACTGTATAATGTTTGTGGACGTATTAAATAGGTTAAATTTATAATTGTATATATTATCAATATTATCATATTTCTTTAATATTTACACATGCTGTCTTTTTATTGTTATTTGTAATTAAGATATTTTTATACATTTGTATTTATTATGTATTATGGCGCATTGGCCAATAGCTGTAATGCCGTAATACTCTTTTTATAAATAAATAAATAAGTACGTCAGTATTACACTCGACTGAGAGCTCAAGTGAGCTCGCGTGATCGACAACAGTTAGATGTCGGCTCGCGCCCCTCTATCCGCATCTCATCATTCCATTGCTCCTCTCTGAACACTTTGTGCGTGATTTTCGAGAAATTTTATTTTTTAATGACATTTTGAAATATCGAGATGAAACTCTACCAAAAAACTGGATTTGTCTAGTCCCGGTTCGATTCGCGGTGAGGTCAGTAGCCTTTTCAAATATCGATATCGAATTATACTAAATTAGCAATATTAATTTTTGAGATTATATAACGGAACAAACAACTAATAGGCAGAGACAAATTCCAACAAACAAAACTAGGTAGGTACCTACGTTGTGTGGCTTAATTAGTCAAAACGCTCATTAAGCGGTGAATATTTCTATATCACAGACAGACATCAGTATCATGATCATAAGTAATATCTAATAGACGCTGAACATATCCTCTGGGATTGCCCGTTTATAGAATCCGAACGAGCGGAGCTGTTTGCCAGGGTCCGTCCTCACACGGGCCCAATTGGCCACGCGGACCTGATTGCAACAGAGGCCAATTTTGCGGCATTTGAAAATTTTGCAGCGTCGTATGTGGAGCGGGATTAAAATCTTGAGCATCAGTACGCGGGTACACAGGGCGCATCACACCTCACTTTTTCACTTTCCTAGAGTCGCAAATCCTAGTCCTAGTCTGCAAATAATCGGTCCCGTGCGGCTCCGTTCGGGACGAAATGTGAGCAATTAAATAGTCATTATGTCGCAATACAGTGCTGTCGAAGGCGGCCGTGCATAATCCACGGCTGTACAGACACGGCGAGTGGTGGAGGGTGTATTGGGCGTAATAATTTACGTCATTTTTTCGAGGGCACGGAATTAGCAATGTTTGACACTTTCAGATTCAAATTTTAGCTGTATTTGTTTTATAATGTAAATGTTTTTGGTCTGTTATGCAGTATTTTATAGTTATATAACAATGCCATTAATTAATTTCAAAACAAAATATATGTTCATGATTTATCTCGTACATTTGTTGTTACGGTTTATGTGCACATTTAATTTTGATAGACGCGAGCTATAGTAGTATGAAATTAAAAATCAATTTACTCATTGGTCATTTCATATATTTTCTTATCCCACATCAACAATATATGATGTTTATACTCAACACCTTTGACTAGGATTATTTAACATTTATATGAAACGTATACATCTGTAATATGTGTGAATTTCCGAATTTCTTTCGCAGTCTCAAATCGGCAAAAGCTTCAACGCTGTGCGAGCATGAAATCAATCACTAATAAATATTACTCCAGGAGCTTTCAAATCTGAAAGCTTTCCTTAAAGATTTCTCGAGCTTAAAGCTCTCACATGGGAGTATGTAGCATTCAAATGAAATCGCGGGCGAAATTGAAACTACCCCAGGTGGCGCGTGGTCGAAGCCTTTTTTGCCAAGATTTTCCCCCGGAGGTTTTTCTTAGTAAGCTCGCACACATAGGTTGCTATGGTATGCGATATCGATTTTAGTTAAGCGATATAATGAAATGGAATAAGAAAATAAATTAGCTTAATATTAAACAAACTGCTAGTAATTATTACACACACGTCATAATAGCATACCTGTGCCAATAATTAACCCTAACAATAATGGCTTACGTATTTATAATATTGACTTCAGGTGTCTACTTTGTTTTATGGATTCAAATTCCGGAGAGAATGTTCATTCATGCGAGAAAGCATCAGTACGAATTCTGTCTATTTTTCAGTGCTTGTAATATTTATCTAATCTTACCTAATAAATATTTTCATATGTCATATATTTTTTTTATCATTTAGTGTGTAGGTGTAGGGAGTATTTAAATATCGCACCCTTATAATGTAGATTATACACAATAATGTAAAATTATCAATATTCAGGATAGCTATTTGAAGATTCTAATATTTTTTTTAAATATAATTTTGAAGTCTTGATGTACTTATTTTTATAAAAAACAAGATCTCTTTCAATTAAATTTGCTCATTTTTCTTTAAAACATAAAAATGAAAATATTTTAACATTTTGAAGTTATGATAGTGTTTCATTATTAGATAGCTTCTGGTAAAATACTATGATAACCTCAATAGAATATTCCTGTATCAAGTCCTTTTTCGCTGACCCTACCTATTTGAGTTTGAGATACGAAAGTATTTTAAAATGGCCAATTTAACGAGTATATACTGCCAAATAAATTTTGTTTCAATATAGTAAAATGTATTTCCCAGAAAATTAAGTGGTTAATCTATAACGGCATCGTTGATGTTTCAAGCATTCAACAATAATGTAAAAAAAAAACGGCTCTCGTGGTGCAATGGGTAAGGCGCTGGCCTTCCACCCGAGAGTTCTGGGTTCGAACCGGTGAGGAGACAATATTTATGTGTTTTTCTCAAAGCCTGGGTACCTTGTACGAAAAAGCAAGGATATTTTTTTTCTAGATGCCTTTATGGATACCTCGCATTTTCTATCGAGGTTTCTTTAAAGACTTTGGCACGCAAACTACTGTACTTGATGCTAGTCAAATGAAAATTGTGCCAGCTGAGAGAATACGCCTTATTGAAAACTATTCTTCTACTCGCATCGGGTATTGATAATTTGAATTCGGCCAAGGCCTATGAAACCGCCTTGAAAAACCCTAGAAAATTCTTTGTAGCGCAGGCGGTGGTGATTCTGATGAATATTTTGTCGTATTCATTGAGAACTGAGGACTGCGTTTTGTAGCCGAGTTTTTCCCGTGGTAAAAGAAATGTCGCATAGGACTGATATTCTGAGCATATACTTATCCTATCTTATATGACTGCTGGATCTGTTTGCCATGGTCCCGGAAGGTCTCGAATGAAGGACATGTTTATTAATAGGTAATTCAAAAAAAAAAAAACAATAATGTAAGATAGGTTTTTGAATATTTTAATGATCGGCGTTTCTTCGATATAAAGCGATTTAATATTTGATCGACCGTATCCATAGTTAAGGGTTGTTCGACACAGGAAACCAGTCGAATTTCAAAAAATAATATATTTAATTTCCACCAATGATCCCAAACAATATTGTTTGTAAAGGTTTTACGTCGCGTGCAATCCGTGTGTGCGTCTCGTCTAATGCACCCGCCGGGGGGTAGTTTGGGCAAAGTGCGATAGATGATTCTCAGGACAATATTATTCTTTCCCATGATGTCTTCGGAAGGCAAGCGAATCGTAAATGTTTATTTAAATTGATCTATTTAGAGTGATTTCATGCTCTATTAAACGGGCGATTTTGCGACATTGAGCCCCCTTTAGCTATAACTGTTTTTTAGTGTTACTTGAAAGTACCTCCATCATCATTATTTGGCCTCATTAATCCCTTGGTGAATGGAAGCTTTCCTCATTAATACTTATTCATCAGCCCGCAAGCGTCGACTTCGTCTGTGTCAAATATGGAAATAAAAACTAGACAGAATGTATTTTATCCACGCTTGTATGTAGGCGCGAGCCACTCTACTCGCACCTCACCTCACCAATCTGCCACTGCTATCTGGCCAGATTGCCTACTTCTGATTCACTTTTATTATTGGTTCTGAGTAAGCCCTCGCTTTCGACAACAGTTAGATGTAGGCGCGTTTCCCTCTGACCTCACCTTACCACTCCACCGCTGCTTTACAGCACTTTACATATTCGTGGCGAGTTGTTGCAAATGTATAATTTATTTATATAACAACAAGTTTTACATTGACATCAGAACCTTTTGAGGTGTCGAAATGAAACTCTACTAACGCAACGTAGTGTATAGCTGTGTAAGTTTAATCACTATTTTAGTCCTGTAGTTTTTGAACTATAACAGAACAGACAGACATCGAAAATTAAAAAAAAAACTATTTTGTGCTAAGTTATCAGGTAAATAAATTCTCTTTACATCAGATTATCGCAATGCCAATGAAATAATCATTTATAAGGAAATCCAACAGCCGTGAAAGATTTATTATTGATGTACCAGACCACTTGAGTTGTTCCCAAACTTTGTTGGAAAGTCCTCGTCTTGTACCTACCTACTTTCCTCTGGTTTTCTTTCCCAAACTGCTCCGCGAGTTTATTCCGTCGTAAAATTCATTTATTCATTCAACATTAAATGAAACTAAAAAGTTTCCCGCGAAGTTTTCCTCTCGGAGGCATATCCGAACTTTCGAGTTCACCTGTGTTACCTGCGTACCTTGTAGCTAAACGGCAGCGTCTTTTTGTCGCGAGGTTTCAAGCCACGGGATGGATAAATAACACGTTTGCAGATTAGGTGATAATTATTTAAATATACAATTTAAAAAGTTAACAAATCTATACTCATAAACGATTTGTCATTACATCCATATATTTTACAATCAGAAAGGGACCATTTTTTCTTTCTTATTCAATGTGGGATGGGCTTAAAGACGTTTTAAATAATAATATATTATTTTCAACAGTTCCGTCTCTATTTATAATAACAATTAAAGTTTGTCACGTAAGCGAAATGCAAGTCCAATATTGGTAACCTTCAAGGGCGTCGTATTTATTGCGTTGTAGGCATAAAGCCCACCAAAGCGGCGCTCGGTGCGCTCTCTACGAAGTAGGCCCCCTCCCACCCGCGCATTACCCGTCACCTACGTAATAAGGGGCTCAAGAAGCACTTAGTAATTATTATTATCAGCGTCTCTCATAACAAAGCAATAAAAATATTATTAAATTTCTCGGGGCTTGTAATTAATATTCACGATGACATAATTCTACCAGCGAAATATCGGACACGCAATAACTAAACAATGACTTCACTGTTATTAAATAATGCCTTCTCGCCTGTCTATCGACGACGCTTCCAGGAGCGTGATTTTGCTTGCCGTGTTCAATGAATGGACTACGTTGTATTTTCGTTAATTCGTATCGCTGAGAAGCCAAAAAACGATGAATCATGGGGCAGGCGGGCACAATGCCTCGTCAAATCCAGTGTGCGCTGGCGTATTTGATTACGTTGTATTTTCGATGATTTACGCGCCACTTCTGAAATTTTGCGCGAAAGCCCCACTCGCTGCGTTAAGTGGGTTTTACGCCGTATGGTCTGTTTACGTTCGCGTCATTCAGGCGTGAACGAAAACTGATTTCATTTTTTTTGGGGCTATGGAAACAGGCTTTCACATATTAATATTTTCCCTAGTGGTAATCCTTAAAATCACCTTCCTTTATTTACTTTAAAATTCATATTATTGCTAAACATGCATAACTGACTCTCGTCTCGTCTTCCTTTTACGGAAAAAAATGTTATTAAAAAAATAATTATTACCTAGATTTATTATATCTTTATTCATCAGTTTAATTTTAATATATCAAATGTTAATCTACGATAATTATTACAAAGCAAGCCAGGTGAGATTTTGTAGACATATAAATAATGGCCTGGATCGCTCCAAAAAAGGCCCTGCGCCACTCAGATCGCTCGAAATTTTATTGGTTAATAAAGAAAAATATTGCTACATTCTTGACAAATTTAAGCCCCTACCTCAGAAAACTGCCACGTGTACAATCTGGACTGACCTATAATGGTTGTCTTATGTTATTAAAAATATTTTACTATAGGTATATCTGATTTTTTTCAATCTTTCGTATCCCCTGTCTAAAACCTCAAATACTCGTTACTTACCCCCTCGTCTCTCATCCTCCGTCCTCTGCTCGTGTCCTCAAGTCCAACACGCTTCTAATCTCGGGGGATTCCCAGCCAGGTCGACACTTGTATCATTTGCTTAGCACTCGGTGTCTTGTCTGACTACGTAAAACTTCACATTACTAACTATTGCATAAAATTAAAACGAGACAAGTTGAATAATGTTCCACTATTATCATGGCTTTTGCTTTTGACCTACAATTGACTTATGCAGTTATAACTTCTGAAACTAACATAATTATTATTCATTTCATTGGACAGAGCTATCCCCGTCTAATATTATTCACGCCTAAATACTTCACAGCATGTAGTTTAGAGATTATAATTTTATAATTTCAAGCTTAAGTATAGCTACTTCATCTTTTACGTGTTCGAAAAAATTGACGTCTGCAATTGACCGTAACACAGTTCAACGTGAGATGTTGTATCGAAAAGAGATGCCCGTATTGTATTGAGATGAAATACATGTCTAAATAAACACATAAAAATAGGTAGGAAAGTAATAAGTAGATAATACAGTCATATTGTTAAATTATATTTATATAAATTTCTGAATGATTCAAAAGTATGTTAGCAAGTAAGTGCTCATAAGTACATTACTGTCTGCAATGTTCCACAAACGACGCAGCATTTTTTTGATATTAATTTTATACGGCCATCTCTTGCCGGTATGACAGCTCAAGCTGAACTGTGATACGGTTAAATATAATAAAATATTCCTCTATATATAGGACATCTGGTCTACTAATTTTCATATAAGCTGTTAATATATGGGTGCAGTTCGATGAGTATTCATAGTAAAACGGCACTTACATAAAATTAGGTCTTGTTTTATCGATTTTGATAGGGAAACCACATAATCCTCCACCTAATAGAAGAAGCTTTTATTCAACATATTTGGTAGGTATGGATGTTTTAATTAGGTAGCGTAAATTTAAACTGTATAAATAATTATTTAAATATATAATAATAATTTTCATTTTCTACGACCTAATACTAATTCCGGGATTCAAAATGATTGCAATTATTCTTTATGGCTACTTAATCACCTTATGTTTTTCTTCTTTCAGGTATGTGCAGAAGGTCACTAGCAATTTGCATTATTAAAAAGAGAATTGGCTTATGAAGTCACATTTACCTACGTCCTGCGGCAGGTTGTATAATATTATAATGTTGTTAGTTCAGTACATATAGCTGCAATGGCGTTGCTTGCCAAGGTGGTTCGTGCAGCTTTTATTCGTCGGTGGCGTCAACACCGCGGGCGTCGCGACGCTCGTTTTCTACCTATGACATTTTCACGGAAAATATGTGTATTCTTACTTAGACAAACTTTCTTTATTAAATTTGGTCAGTGGCACATGCATTCGGGTACCAAACACTTTATACACTCATGGCCCATTATATTCAGACCGTGGCATGAAACTGTATATTTCGATCGTATTGCTAATTAGTTATAATGCTTAAAATAACTAAAATGTAAGAGATTACTTCATATTTAAAATAATGCTAGAGTATTCGTTTTATAACTTTGCACTTTTTACTACAGTGATACGCCTCTTTGCCTGATTACCTCGCATAAAATTAGATCAAGAATACGTGTATTAATTAAGGTTCTAAGTACCAAAAAGTAGTATTGCCTGTAGTTACAAAATACCGAGTCATTGCAGTAAAATTTCATGAAGCAGACCTTTTGAAAAATGTGGTTTTACAGTGTGAAGCAATCACGGCAGCTTCTATAATTTTAGGTATTAAGAACTCGCAAGTGTCAACACACCATCGTCAGCCATTTTATATTGAATGAGGTTGACCACTGTAGTACTATTTACACCATTATAAATAAAACAGGCCAACGGACTTACAACGTCGACAGGTTTAAATATTTTGCTGTATTTTTTTGACTTGCTTGAGGCACTTAGACCATAGTTGAAGTTATTGGCGTTAGTATGTAGAACACTTTTCTATAAAAATGTCAGTTTTTTTGTTTTTGGTACTTAGCGCCTTAATTAATACACGTATTCAAATGATATTCACTTGTATTAATATATGTATACAAAATATTTTTAGAATATATTACATCATTTTCCTCCTAGAGCCGGAGTGCAAAATTATGAAGCGTATGCAATACCACATACGTTGATTAATATGCACGAAATATGCAATTTAAAATCTCCATCTCTGCGAACAGGTTGCATTGCATTCTAGCGTAAGCAATAAGTAACATTACCATCGCAAATCACAATTTGGATAATAAAAAAATACAATTGGAGATTGTAATCGGTTGCATTTGGAATCAAGTAAAACTTGCGACGACGCCCTCGAACTGCAGTGCCGTGTGTCTAACTAATGCCGTGTCCACATTGGCAACAAGTTGCTGGCAACCTCATTATCACTGGGTTACCAATTATGTATACGGTGTTTCCCCGAGTGATATTCGTGTTATTTTGGATCAAAAAAAATAACGGAAATGTGTTACCGTATTAACTAGTTAGAATAGCCCTGCAGGGTTTTTGTGGGTTTCTTTTTGTGTGTAGTTCAAAAAGTATAGTCTCTGAAAACTGGGACCGAATTGTTAGCGAAAGTCTCGCTTCCTTTTACACTCTGAGTACGCTCATTAAGGAGTGTCGTTGGTTCGAATCCCTTGGGGGCGTAGAGAATTATCGTGTTGTGCATATTCTATTCTCTCACTGTTGGAGAATATAGTGCAGGTAAATATTTTGAATATGACTCGATAATGGGTGGTGTGTATGTTAACACGTTTTATAGGTGTGTGATTTTGGAATTAAGTATTTATTAACCATTAGTTTTTCATATGTATTGTTCTTACCACTATGCCTAAAAAGTATTTCAGGAGATATAACAAGAAACCATACAAAAACTCAGGTTCAGGACGAAACTGTATTGATGTAATTTATGAGTTGTGGTTGTTTGGTGTTGGTATGTCCGGCTCTGCTTGTTTTAAACTTACATTAAATATTTCAAATAGTCTTTATTTATTGAGGTATATTAAGGTTTCGTAAAATTTATTCGCACGACTCTGGGTATATCTACTGTATTTATGTATCCCTATGTGCAATGGTGTCAGATATTGCGTCTATATTGTAAAGCGACCTTTGATCGTTGCGTTATAGGCTGTTGTGGGGGTTGATATAAAAACTGCAACATATTCCTCAGTCAAATGATTCAATTCGTGTCCGCATAATATACATATATATATCTTGATATTATACAAATTAAGTACAATTATAAACATAGTGTAGACATTCAGTCTGCAATTTGATGAATTGATTAACGTATAAACTCTTTCTTTAAGCACGAAGGTGCATTATTGCCACATCAGTCCCGTGCAGCTTCGTCTCGGGACAAGGAAGTGTAGCACTAAAATCTTTTCATTCGAACACGTTTATAGTGTAATGGAAGGCGACCGCATATACAAGACGGAGGAGATGGGGTCACTCAAACCATTGACGTAAGCAACAGTTTTTAACTCATAGTATATGTAGGATGCCCAGGTGTAAAATAATTTGAAGAAGATATCTGATTTTGCAGACATATGACCACTACAAAACCAGGACAATATGATATATATCGTAGTATATTCTTGGGTTTTCACCGTGTCTCCTTCTTCCTTCTTTACTCGACGTTTCGGGCTCGTTGCAGAGGCCATTATCAAGAGATATCTCTTGATAATGGCCTCTGCAACGAGCCCGAAACGTCGAGTAAAGAAGGAAGAAGGAGACACGGTGAAAACCCAAGAATATACTACGATAAAAAACAACCGTGAAAGCCTCAAACATTATAATATGATATATATTTAAGGCAGTGATTTTTTTCTTATGTCAGGAGGATTAAATTTGAATGTATTTATTTTATTGTTATGTGTGTGTGTTATTTTAATAATCGTTTCTTGAGTCGCGAAATCAAAACCTTTACAATAATCTTGATGAAGACTGAAAAAAGGTTTAAAAATAACCCCTGGGTGAATTGCGAATGAGAAGAATTAATATAAAGTTGGTTTTATTACACGTTTCAAGTAAGATACTACTTGCAATTATTCATTAAACGTTACAGTTGTCAAGTTTATTACTTCTTCCACCGCTTTTTACCACTAAGTCACCGATCAATTTTCCATCTGTTTTCCAAAGATTAATAGCATTCAGACTCTTTCAAATATCAGTGAAAACCTTTTTTTCCTCGCGGAAACGCAGTAATAAATAACGGAGTGCGTTATAAGAAAAAGAAAAACTTTTCAAATGCATTGAGTAAGCGATTCCAGCAACCTTCCACGACAGCAGCTGTTCCATGTACCATGCACCAATAAGTATAATATACTACTACAAAATACGATAACTCCGATATTATTTTATTCTCGGTAGAATATTGAAAATAAAATATTTTTCGAACTCTTTTGCTAAAGCTATTTTATATTAAAACAGTATAATAATTTCAAGATTTCATTCAACATTTACATGGGAGTAATTAATTCACAATATTTTTTTCAATAAGTTTATTGGTATGATTGGTAGGTATGTGTAAAAATAATTTACGTTTTAGTTTATTTATCAAAAAGGGTAAAAAATGAGATGTTATGTAATGTGGGAAAAAATAGGTAAACAGGAGTGGAAATTTTTAATGATGAATGTATAATATAGTGTAATGGTAAATAAAGTTTAAAGTGTTTTTAATTACTGTGTTATTTATTATTGTTAATAGTTTTGTTTATTTCTCGGAATTTTTTGTGCTATACCTACCTATCAATGTCTCAAAGACAAAAGTTATGAGGAACTGTTTTTCGGACCTTGCGATTATCTGTATTAATGGCACCCAACTCGATCAAGTCAGCAGCTACGTCTATCTCGGACAGCAGGTGTCCATAGACGGAAGCATGCATGATGAAATTGTTCGAAGAACAAAGATGGGATGGAGTGCTTTCGGACGTCTGAATAGTATCTTCAAGAGTGACCTACCATTATGTCTTAAGCGTAGGGTGTTCAACCAATGTGTGCTACCCGTGCTCACGTATGGCTGCGAGACGTGGACCCGCAACACGAGAGATGTCCAAAGGCTAAGAGTCACACAGCGAGGCATGGAGATGCGTATGTTGGGCATCACGCGAAAGGACCGTAAGAGAAACGAATGGGTCAGGAAGTAGACAGGAGTACGCGTAATAGACGTTGCCAAACAGCTGCAATGGAGATGGGCGGGGCACACTGCTCGCCGAAAGGACGGCCGCTGGACAAATGCCGTCATCCAGTGGTACCGAAGGGGCATGAAACGGCCACAGGGCCGCCCTGAAAGCCGCTTCATTGACGAACTGGTAAAGTTCGGCGGAAATACGTGGCAGCGAACGACACAGGACCGAGAGAGTTGGAGAAAGCTTGGGGAGGCCTTCATCCAGCAGTGGATTGACCCCGGCTGATGATGATACCTACCTATAATGATTTTGAAGTTATTGTTTTAAAAAATGGTATGATCATTTTTGATCGTTTAAAAAATTTGAAATTTTAATAATGAAAGCCCGTTGGGCTACCCGATGTCGACCTAGTTACAGGCATTGCATGATAACTAATAAGTAGGTACCTACCACTGTTATCAAACGGGTTATTTTTGTCTTGGCTATTTTTAAGTATTATCCCTAAGTTATTAAAAAATGATGGATAAATTGCGTCATCTGGTAAGGATTGTGAAATGTTTGTGGGTAGATCTCCCTTAAGTAAGCATTATAAAACGATATTTACATCGTTTTTGAAATTGAACTAAATAGTATGTATCAAACGAATACCTTTTATTAATGGTTTCCAAAATAAATGCATAGACACATTACTTTAACGGAAACAATATTTCGCTAATGGTAATCTAATTCGAAGTCATTTCCAGGTACGGCTCTGTTTAAATGCCCCTAAATGCGTCTCACCCCACTCTCTTTTCATAGTTTGATCCTTTTTTTGAAATCTCAGCATCCGCTAAGAACTAAAGTTGGCTCAAAAAAGCAGCAGAAGAGGAAATTTCCGATTCCATAATTCACTCGCTAACCATACACGGGGGAAAACTTATAAGTAATGTTTGAGGGCAGTCGGGGCTCGTCGGGCGCGGGGGTATGTTAGGAAAGGGTGCTGTGGGGATCTTCGGACTTGCAGAAGTGACATGCAATATGTATGCGATATTTAGTCTTAAATGGAATCGTAACTCATTTAATTTTCATGAATTCATGGAGCAATTAATATAATTTAAAATATGACGAAGAAAAAAAGTGATATGTCTAAAATTAAAATAAAAAACACTTAGTACGCCAAATTAACCATACTGTAGGTACATAGTTATGCGTAACGGAGGAGGGGAACGAGTCGAATCAATGCCGTTGGATTGGGAAATTTCATACATAAACAATAAGTTATCTAAAACCAAAAATGTTGAATCTTCTTTGTGATGGATTTTTTGCGGTTTCCCTATAAAAATCGCTGTAGCAATATGTAGTTTGACGTGAGTTTTATTTTTATATGAAACAAAATAGAAAAGCATCATTCTCATAAGAGAATTATTAGTGGTTATATTGGGCCTTTTTGGTCTATAGAAGAATTTTTTGTCTAAAATCGACAGGAAAATACTTATATTAGCGGTTTCTACTACCAATATCATCATTTTCAGTTGGCGTAAATCCATTGCTGAGTGTTGGATATCTCTCCATAGTTCTTTCTTTCCTTCGAATTTCATCAATCCAGCTCGTTTTATGATTGTATCCAATCGGCACTCATGTCCACTATATTTAATTTAGCCTATTTCAGCAGTTTGGCAATAATTATGAGTAACATATTATGCTACCTTTAAATACCTTTTGCTGAGTTTAAATTTAAATCTACACAATATATGTTGAAACATCTGAATGATTTAGATTTTTATATTTTTTATTCAAATTCAAAAACAAGTCATGTAATTATTAATATGTATAAACCAATTAAGAAATATAGTTGGGTGAATTAGCCAGCTCTACTCGCAGGCGCAAAATGAAGACGATATAAAATTCTCAACAAAACCTATAAATAATTTTTCAGTTGCGGCATCTAGTTTTATTTCTCAGCACACGTCCAGCAATACATAATATCCACATTTCAGTGGCCATCCCCTTACGGAACGATCCCAGATTTTGATACTGACATAACTGAGTTACACTTGTATAAAAACTGCCTTCCAATATATTACAATAAATTTGTAATATATTAACTTTTTACACAATATTTCGTCTATTTAATTCTAAACTATCTTAAACGCCAATTTTTCAAAATACCTACTAACGTTTTTTTACATCAATCGATTCTCTATGAAATTTACAAATTTCTGTATAAACCTAAATGCATAGGATTATATTGAATTTAAGAAACAATTATTTTCATGCAACTTCTTAAGTATCCTAAGTGACAATATTTGCCAATGTATTGAATTTTTCATAAATTTGAAATTGGAAAAAATTCCGCAAAATTTATTGTAATTTGAAACACAAAAAATGATTTTTCAATATTACAGAACTAAATCGAATTAAGTATAGGTTCATAATTTCTAAATTTCGCTTTCCTGCACATTTTATGATTTGGCCTTTAGGATAGCTTAGAATTGAATAGAAGATTTTACTAAAATCAAATCCGATACATAATACATTACTTACGGCTATATTAGAATACTATGGACATGCGAATGATAATAATTATGTTCATTAGTGTTATTACTGTTAAGATAATTTTTTTAAACCTAACTACAAACTTAAGTTCGGTTAGGTTAAGTTAGGTTATCATATAGGAATGGAGCATATTTGGGCAACTGAATAGTGTCATTAGAAATTACCTCCCATTGTATCTTACGCATAAAGTGTTCCAACAAAAACTGCTACCAGTGTTCGCGTATTCATCTGAAATAAGGACCCTTAATCTAGAAAAATCAAAAAATTATGAGTATCGTGACGTGGTATTGAAAGATGCATGTTGGGAATAACGCGGAAAGACTAAAATAAACCGATAGGTAAGGGTGCAGAGTGGAGACAGTAGTACGCGATGTGATAGAGGTCGCTAAATAGGCTGTGCATATCGCTCGGCACTCGACAATCGCTGGATAAATGCCGTCTATAGTGACAGTGGAAGGAGCCAGGGAGACCTTCATCCAATAGTGGATCGACCCCGGGTGACGATGATACAATACAGTGTTTTGATTACCATTTTAAGCCTGGTATCGATTTATGTCTTTTCATATTGACAAAATTCGTAACAAAAATGAATGAATATTTGCATTTCGAACAAATGTTTGATTTTTGTTTATTTCGACATTTGAAGACGAATGTATCCATCTTATAAGACAGATAAAATTAAAATGGCCATTTTAATATATTTATTTAAACAAATATTAATACAATCTGCTTACCTAGTGAAGATTGAAATACTATTTTATCGATTTTAATTACCGAAATTCATTACTGTATAATATGATTATTTGACGCCAGTTCGTGAATTTAACACATCCAATAACTAAATAAACCGCTATGTAGTATCTATTGTGTAGTTCAGAAAAACACCACTACGTAAGTCACCACTGTGCTGCCAATGTAAGTGGATATGCGAGAATATATCGTGCATACTATATTATGATATTCACGTGTTCCCCTTGAAGATTTTCCTTTTCTACGGACGTTATCTAGTGGCTGTTCTTATCACGAGTGACATAGATAACCCGCCTACCGAAGAGAAGCAAAAAAAAATGAAATTTGCAAAATACTCCCTATAATAAGCCGGGGCTAGATTTCCGCAAGGTGGTTTTTATGGCATCCACTTTGGGATATATTTTTTCCCTTTCTTCTATCCAGAGCCACTTCTTGGAGACTCGAGCCGTCTCCTATTTCTCGTCAAGTGGCGATCGCGTCTCCTGCACGCATGATAACACCCAAATCTATGATGTGCATTACGCCACACGCTTGGATAGGGACGTATTTACTGAATACGTGGCCCCTTGTCATCAAATATTTTTTTATGTTCTCAAAAAAGATTTTTCCGGCAAAATGTTTTCGACAGCACTTAGTGACAGAGACATGAGTTGTAGAAAGATGGAATAAACTGGAACGTAATCTTCGAATACATGTGAAGCCACTTTATTAGTGTTTTGCCTATATTTGAGGATCTTGGCGCCGACTCGATGTACTAACAACTGGTCGACGGGGATCTGGTTGCCGCAAAGATCAGTGAAATGCTTGAAGAAATACACGTGGGTACAGTAAAAACGAAAGAATGATGCGGTTCGTCGATTGTATATGCACATATACGTACGAATACGCGGTCATCGGCTGCCAGGCATTTATCACGGCTCCCCATACGCACGCACATTATCGACCGACCGCATTATTGTTTCGTTTTTACTGTACATATATATTATGGTCCGTTTTGAAACGGCAAGTAGATTATAAAGTATTTAACTTTAATAAGGCGAAGTTTGACCGGATGGTGTGTTTTTCACATTAAAATCATGCACTAAACTGCCGAGATTTTGTGCAATAGTACCTACCTACTTATGTGTAAATTGGTCGATTTTTCGGAAATTTCGCGGTGTTTTTTAGCGAACTTTTGATTGACACAATATATTACACAGACCTTCAATATACCAACCAAACGATAAATAAATTGGGAAATAGTATTATTAATTGATCAATATTGCATATTTTGCAATTGTTTAAATTGCAACACATCTTTGAACATAACATTCGTTAAAAAAATTCTGACGTCACATTGTCTACATCCCCATATCATCCTTAGAATCATGATCATCACATTACATCAGACCTCCACCCCCGCTTACTTACGACCATCTCTTGTGACCACCTTGATTCCTAGAGGGTGTCGGAATTTTTCTAAATTTTAATTTTAACACACTTACCTGCACTTGCTAATAGTTTATAATTAAACTAGTTTTATATGCAATGAATAATATGCAAGTTTTAAGAAGGCTGCATTCGTTATTGTGAAGTTTTTGAGCCAGAATATTCTTCAAAATAATAATTTTAATTATACAGGTTGGTTGATTACTCGATAGGTCGATTGTCACACCATTATCAAGACTACAAAAAGATTTATTTCTGCTTAATTATTTAATCCACAGAAAGAGACGAAATACTGCTTTCTTGCTCACTTCAAAATTAATTTGCTATTTAGTATTTTTGGAAACCGTATTAACTTAATTAACTTTACTTTTAAACTGGTTATTAAATATTGTATCGTTTACACGAATGAGTTTAGAAGTCCTCAAGTATTAATACAAGTAAATAAATTTATTTAAATATCATATTAGGCATACACAAATTATCAAATTGTACCCACTTGAACAAACACTTGAAATACAGTTTTAGAAGTCAAGATGGGCCATGAATTATAAGATTGTCATTAAAACATTCACGATGATATGGATCAATCAGGTCATTTTCGGTTCGTTTACGTTTACTTTGACACTGATAACAGTGATAAGTGATAACATAATATTATGTATTGCTTCACTACGAGTGAGATACGTAATGACGTAATGTTAGTATCATTCACAATGTAATATCTATAATTCCCATCTAACACAATATTATTGTGCGCCTTTAAATAACAGACCACGCTAATAATGATCAAATGCGTACGGCATTTGTCTACCCATTTCGCGCCCCTCGAAACTCTCCGCCCAGGGCAACAGTCACGTCCTATCTCTGACCCAATTTCGCCTCTGTGCAAACCGGCGGGGCGGGGGCGGGGGCGGCTGTCAGAAAGAATATGCAGAGCATTATGGCGGAGCCTTTTTAAAAATTCAATCGCATTTTTTCCTCTCAGAAGTTTCTGCTCTCTCGTTTTGAATGCCTTGAGATTGCAGTGAGTTGATTCTGCGAGACGTACATGCGTTATGTGAGAGAGGATAGGGGTAACGCGTGCGATAAGGGAGTAATGAACAACCTTTTTGGTTATGTACCTATATAGCAGTGGCGAAGACTCTTTACCAGGCGATTATTCAAAGTCTAAATGTAATATTACACTATATCAGTAAAGGATACATCGATTCGATAATGTAATACCTGTCGCGATATATCTACTTACAGATGCGCTGCGTCGAATATTATTTCCTTTAAAGGCAGGCTGCAACAAACAAGAGCGTTCAAAGACTGTAATAATCCATACGTAAAGAACATCGTGACATCTACCAAAAATTATCGTAACAAATCGGAAACATGCACTAGAGTTGCAAAGGCTTTTCATTATCAGGCTTTTTTATTGAGGGTTTAATTAAATGGTGTGATACTTTTCATCAGTAGTATTATTATTATCTTTTTAGTCCCGTAAGTATAGCTGATAAGGACTTATTCTCCATAGCCTAATTACTTACAAAAGTCACTCTTCGCCACTGCTATATATCAGCGGGACATTTCAATTTATATGTATCAAAAATGTTAAAATACAATATCTATGTAAAATTATCATAAGCACTTATTAATTTGAAAACAACGCATATTCCAGATTGCAATTTGTAAACACACACAACACTAATAATTATAACAATCATATTCACACGTTGGCAGAAGCTGATGTATTGATACAAGTTGTCAATGTCATACAAGCTGTCTTTACTTATGTGAGGGCAAAACAGTGACGTCCTTTGGCAAAGTGTTGCCCTTAAACATACTTAGAATGCCGTCCTCTTATATATATTTTAGTTTTAAATTTTCTGCAAGTTTGTTAGGCACCTAGTTACTGACATGACCCGGCTCACGGCTAGCTCAATAATGCTACCGGGCCGTCACTGAGGAGACTAGTGATGAACTAGGAGAGGTGGATCTCCTTTGTAGTATCACAACTTTTGAATTCCCGAATAAAACTCTCAGCTGATGTGGTGCCGAATTTATTCAGGTACTAGAGTTCACGGTCACACAATAAGGTTAACTGTCATTGTTCCCGTAATTAAATCTCATTAAAGTATCAGCAAACTATTTATTTGTTCACTATAGGATCTCTGTGAAATCTTTCACGAGTTCCCAAAAAGTCACACCTAATTCAGAGAATGTATACGCCGATATTCTTTGGATATTTTTAATTCGAGAAATATTTTCCCATAAGAAAGAAAATATAAATTATTCTTTGGTCACACAGTATTAGGTTTATAAAAAAGAATAGAAATTATTTTATTGTTGTTTATAAAGTTTATTTATGTTCACAGTACATTTACAAATATTTATTTGTGTTTACAGACTTGTTTACAAAAGGTTTGCTTAATGTTTACAAATTTATTTACTAAAATTTGTTTTTATGTTTATGAATTTGTTTACTAAAATTTGTTTTATAATTATGTTTACTTAATAAAGTTTCAAAAATTTATTTTATAATCCCGAAAAGATTTGTAAAATTTATTATTACAGACTGAGTTTATTAATTTGTTTTTATAAAACAAATCCGATCGCGTAATTTATCCCGATTACGTCACCTCGTAGGATGAGTAATGAAAAATAAAGTTACTCCGCGTGTACGTCACTACCGGCAGATACGTGCTATTCGCGCTGCGTTTTAGCGGCCGACGTCACTACCGACAGATACGTGTTATTCGCGTTACGTTTTGCCCGCCGAAGGGGGACTTACTGGTACGTAGGAATCGCGAATGTACTGAGAACCATGTCTCACAAGCTTGCAGTGAGGACTGCTGCTTGCTGAAGATCGCTGGTGAAGAGTGTAGAAACTAATGATTTTACGGGAAAAGTGGTCGCCTTTTATACCCTTCGGATAGAGGTTTAACAGGAAACAGTCCGTAAGGGATAGCAGATGTATATCTTTCTCTCACGGGATAAATTTACGTATATCTCCCGTTCCTGGCAACTTTCTAATAGAGATATCTTCTAATTTAGTCGGGTTAAATTTACTCTACTTTATTTTCGCAAAATTAAGACTCAGTAGGGGTGTTTCAAGCACCCTCTAGAACATGTCCCTTAAATGCGCGGTTAGGATGACGTAAGCAAAATAGTTGATTTTATATGATTTTTCGTGTTCAAACGAAGGGGAAAGTTTCTAGCTTTCCAACGAGGTATCGGAATAGGTATTCGGGTACTAAATAAGGGAATGGCAGTCTTTAAATTTAAAATGTCAAAATGAAAGGTTGACACCCACGTACTAGTCCTTTCCACCACTCTTGGCCTTTTTAGGCCAATAGAATTTTACTAAGTTTTAATAAAACTGTTTGGAGCCGCAGAAACTTTCTCATTCGATATTTACTTTTCGGACGAATATTATTACGAGAAAATACTATAATATTATACTTAACATTTCAACTTAAATATATAAATGCGTAATTCTAACAAGATGTTATACACGAGCAGTTACTAACTTATTTAATCTTGCATAGTGACTTTTATATAGTAATATGGATGTAACCTTGAATCTATTTTTACCTCGCGAGCCAGCACAGCTGGGCCGTAAATTCTAGTCGGACAGAATTCAGTTAAAGTTCAAGGTCACACGTCAACTTGTATTTTTAGTTGCAGTATTTGATTCTTTTATTTACCCAAGATGCGATTAAGATTTATTATTATTTATGGGTAGAAACCCATCTATGCCAGAATCTTAAGTTTTTCCAATTGTTACTTTTACAATATTCGTTATAGTCAGTAAGTTATAGCATTAACAAAATCTATAATTATAATTACGCGTCTATAAATATAGGTACGCGTTTACAGTATTTTTATAACGGTAGTTAGCTTCTATCTTGTATTGATAAAATTAGTATTAAAATTCTTTATTCACAATTATACAGTATATAAATTTATAAATATTCAATTTTCTTTTTCCAATTTTCATACACTTCCATTATTGCTATAAAAGTTATTGAAGCATGTGCTTGCTAAACTTTACGTAAACAATCTCTCCCATAACTTATTTCCTAAGTTTAATGGAGATTTCCCGGAAATTTATATTAAAAAAATACATCGCGCTGATATTTCACGACGTGACATTTCGAGGTCTGTGGTCACAGCGTTCCAATTACACTGGAGCACTCTTGATTTTCGGAGGCGAAAATTTTTTACGTAAAATTTTATTACATTTACAAAGAAAAGGTTAACAACATACATTTTACTTCCTAATACTAAACGATTACGCTAGTGGTTACCTGTTCATGGTCTTTTTGACCATTTCATTCTTGATTCTTCCATAGTTTAGAACCATGGGACTTATATATCCTGTCTGAACCGTGTCGTGAGGTTGTCGCAAGGCTATTGAGAAGTAGAATTGACTACAAGGCTAGATTTGTATAGTTATGTCGTTAAACCATACTCTGCCACAAACACTAACTGAAGGTCGGCGTTTTTGTTCGTGTCATTACCTTAAACAGATAGATAAACTAAAAATCTTAAATTGACATACACACCATATGTATATACTTACTAAGAATTAGAGCATTTTCACGAAACTTAGGCCCGTTTCAGACGGGACACCGGTGTCGCGCTCGATATACTATAGGAGGCCTTTGTATTCGAATAAATGGGCATTTGTATTATGTTTATGAACGCCCCAGATCTAATGAGTCAACGCGTGTCGGTACACTTTTCCGTCGGCCGCTACATTCTCAAGTCGCCGATACACTTGTTTTTATTACCGCAGCCAGTTTTATGTTCTAATTTATAACGCGAAATTATGCGTTGACTCATTAGCTCTGGGCGTTCATAAACATAATACAAAGGTCCCTTTATTCGAATGCAAAGGTCTCCTATATTATATCGAGCGCGACACCGGTGTCCCGTTTGAAACGGGCCATACTCCTACTCTGTGGTGGTTTTAGGTACAGGCAAGATTTTTTATGCTGCGATTATTTTTTAACTAATATGTTGACACTTACTAATGAAGCGACCGCATCGTCCGCTTCATAGAAAACCGTTACTGCTCCCAAAAGTTGTAGTATTTGTATTAATTTCTTCTTTCGCCGCTCGTTATTATGCGCTGCCTCTATGCAATGCATGAATTGCCAACCCTCATGGGACGTCACTAGATCAACAAGTATGTATACGTCATTACATTGCAGCCCATTTTATATCGTGCGTAAGCTTTTAAAAAATAATATATTTCATAAATTCCACTGTGATGATATTTTTTTTGTCTTGATATGATATTTCTATTGTTGCCAATCACTCCGTTGAAATATTACATAGATTTTTTCCATTGTATCGAACGGCGGCGTGACGCGATTTGAATATTCATCGGAGCGAAGTCGATTTCGATAATATCGCTGTTTCGGGGTGGCGAAGGGATGTTGGTAAACATACGTCACGTGTGAGACTTCACAGAAGCCTTCGTGTCGTCGTCATTTGCACATATAATAATAAGTATATTCCAGGCTTGAATTTTGGTCTATCATAATACGAATTGTGCAGTTAAAATGTAAAAGCGTGTTGAACTGTTGTTCCCTCCCTGTTGAAAATGTCCCTTTGAGGCGGACGAAACCGGTTCTAATTATTGATTAAAAGTGGAATAAGCACTACAAAAAAAATGCGTTTTATTAAATTAAACAACAATACAATGCAGTTCGACATGAATTGACAGTTAACAAAATAAAAGAAAAGTTTATTAAAGCTTAAGAATGACCATACCGTATGGTAGGTCACCGCCAGTTTTCATGCTGGATAGTAGACAGCTGCTACTTTAAGTCGGCTATGTCTGGTGACTGGTAAGTAGGTATATTCCATCCAGAAATCGCTAACCTTCAAAAGGGTCACATGCACAGACGTCGCCGTTAGCCCAGTCTCACATTGAAAATCGTCTCGACTGGGATAATAGTCATAAATCATAACTGAGCGCAACATGCAACCCTCTTATGTGCGTATAGGCAAAGCCGTGCGATGACAGTGACGTCACACGGCAAGCCAAAATGAATGACGAAGTGCGACATTTCGGGAGTATACCTGCGCTGCATGTCGGGTGAAAATAGTTGCATGTGACTCCAGCTGTTTTTTTCAAACTAGAAGCTTGAAATCATGCGGTATGCGGTGGTAGGTTAATACCCCGTTTACACGTGCATGGATTTACTGTTCACAGTAAGTAAATGTATGGGTAAACATGTATTATCCTGCAGTTGGCAAGATTGCGTGCATGAATCAAACAAGTTTGGAAGCTTCTGAATTTTAACGCGCAAGTAAGATCTGCGCCTGCGCAGTAGAACGGTAATTGCGAACCTGCCTGTAAAATACGAACTACTAATTTTGAGTTTAACCGATTTTCAATAGATACCTACGCCCTTTCAAATAGTACCTACTATAAAATGATAACATCGTTTCTCGCTTACTCTTGAAGAATGATATTGTAGAGACTTTCAGCATTTTTACGTGTAAACAGTTATTGTCACGATAGTTTAAAATAAGCACTATTGCCGACAGTAAATCCATACACGTGTACAGGCGCTATTAGTTACATGTGTTTTTTTAATGCCAACAAAATCACATAGACATATTCGACGTGTTGCAGTCGGACGAGTTTAGATGTGAGAGCCGGCTTAAATTAACATAGTCTGTCAATACAATGGTAGCAGATATCGACTGGTTACTGCACAAACAATATTGTGTGTTTTTGAAATATTCAAATCGATTAAAAATCGAAGGCGAACTGGACATAAATGTGTTTGACGAAGACAATATCTTCACACACCCCACTTGAGCGTAGTTATACTATTTTACCAAACAACGATGTAATGCAAACGGGCGTTTTATGTATACACTGGACACACAATTACTGTACCAACCGATCGTAATATGGTTTTGTTTGATTACATTATTGTATATTGCGTCTGTGAATGTGTTTGCTGTTTATTAGTAACATTTTGTAACGAAGTGTCTGTGGGAAAATTTAAAAGATAATAATACATCGATTGTTTGGTTGCGATTTTATTTGATGCATATGACGCAATCGATTCATCAGAAAATTTAAAAGGTGCATCGAAGCCGTTCGAACCAGTCATGTAATTACTAAGTTATACCTTAATCTTAAAAACATGCGCACTTAACGACGCCCAGCGGGATACAAACCGTGCCCATGTGCACTACCAAGTAAGCTATGTGCGTCGTATCTATTTGTGACGAAATTAAATAGCAGTTTTTACAATTCTCTCTGAAGCCCTTTCGCCGTATTTTTTTTCAAAAATATTTTTTATAGTGGTTACAATATATTCCTCTGAGTTGTTTTCAAATTATGTATGTTCAATAAAGAATGTTACGTTCTTAAATGTTGTGAATTATTCGTTGAATAAAAAAAAATTAAATTATGTGCATTAATTAACTCATAATACAATGATAATATTTCACCTCTGGGGTTAATTTACTTATGGCGTAAGGTCTGTTAAAATATGTTAATTGCAGGTATTTTTTATGACATGCTAACGTCGAATTTGCGACAATGTTATTATATTTGCACATTGAATATTCTATTTGTGTTATTGAACCGAGCGCATGTTTTTAGGTATTATAATTTCATACGCGGTGCTCAAAACATATTTCGCTAATGCTCGATGAACCCCGTGTCCTGAATACATAATGTCGGATAATTATCTACCTGTACGGCGCATACAAAGGCGCCAAATCCCGTAGAAAGCCCACACGGTGACTGCAAACTGCTGCGAACTTCGCGCGAATCCGCTCGGTATACATAATTCTTGTTTGCTTGAAAGTTTTAGTAATCTCACGAAAATGTGTCTAGATTCTAGATGCTTGTGAGGTCTTCGAGATATTGAATTATATTATCAAGATAATGTTGTTTCCTGAAATGTAAACATGAAATGCATATCGCCACTCGATGCCGAATCATGGACGCCTTCGAAATATGGTGTTGGCGCCGAATGCTTCGTATTTCTTGGAGAGTGCGCAGCAGAGAAACAGCGACCAGTGTAGGAGCTAATGGCCAGCATTCACTCTGCCCTGAGAGTCGCTCAGAAATTGACAACATTTTAGGGTGATGTAATTCCTCAGCTATGGGTGAACGACCAAAAAGACTGTTGGCTTGGCCATTTTTAGTAGCCGACAATCCCTTGAATACAATAAAATAAAGTTGAACATATCAGCATTTATATGAAGGCTTTTCATTATCAGGCTTCTTTATTCAGGGTTTAATTAAATGTTATTGATAGTATGATACTTTTCATCAGTAGTATTATTATTATCTTTTTATGTCCCGTAAGTATAACTGATAAGGACCTATTCTGCATAGCCTACTTACTTCCAAAAGTCACTGTTCGACACTGCTATATAGCAGCGGGTCATTTCAATTTATAAGACTGTTGGTTTGGCCATTTTAGTAGGTAGCCGATAATCCCTTGATTACAATAAAATAAAGTTGGACATATCAGCATTAATATATTTTTATTGATCGATTTCTGCAAGTTGATTTAGTTTATATACCCTTTTGCTGACTGCTTTTGTGTTGAGTACAGATACATTACATATTGTGTAAAATTACACACAATATACCTACGTATAATAAAAATACAATCTAGCAATGATCGCATAATTTGAAATAACTTCTTTTATATAATAAACAACCTTCGTAAAATTGCTTGAAGCTATAGGTCACCAATAATTACTTAGAAATAGATAATCAAAAATACCGCAAAATATTCGCAAATATTACAATCCGTTGAGTCAGAAACCTTCACCCAGCAATTATTTCCGCTGATATGACTATTGAATACGCCAGATCACTTTCAAACATCCAAGGCGGTCGCAGTAGTTATATTGCATTTAATGGAACAGCGTTTCCCAAATGTTGTTCCGTGAAGGTTTATCGGTATAATTATGACATTGGGAGTTAATAAGCCTATCTACAAAATATTGTTCACGATTTGTTAGATGAAGCTGACCATAACTTGAAATTGTATCCAAAGGTGGATAATAATCACTCTGTTGCCCTGTTCCTGCATTCAGAAGTTGGCAAGAGTTATTACTTTTTTTCTGGGCCATAACTTTAGATTAAAAAACATTTCGTGATTATTCAAAATTGCTTATCTTGTCTACATCTTAACACAATCAAATGAAGTAGATGCTCATGTTTATCACTTAAAGAAACGTAAGCATTTTTTGTTCATAAGTTTTGACATAAGCTTTATACTTTTTAATTTGGGTCATTATTTGCGACCCGGGATTTGCCTTTCGGCATCTTTAGGTATTATACACTCTCACCAATAGCAAACTGATTGAAATAAAAAAAATATCCATACATATCCATACATCTGAATGGAAGTGTTCCTACATTAAAATACACAGTGTTAACACATTAAATAATCTTGTAAAAACCAGAGCGTTGGATCGGAGCACGGAGCACTGGAGCAATGGGATTTTACCCGGAGCAGGAGCGGAGCTGGAGCACCGAAAATGTGTAGTGCTCCACTGCTCCTGATGTTTTTTTTATTATTAAATTTTTGTCCTAAAATCCAATGGAAATAGTAAATGTTGACACTTTGCAACACTGGAATTATTTTAAATATGGCAACACTGCCGCGTGATAAATAATTTTGACATAAATTTTGACAGAAGAGGCAAATAATGAGACGATTTGCTGGCGGTTTTTGTTTAATAGAATTAATAATGAAAATGACGATTATTTTAAAACTATTTTTTTAACATGTATATACTTATTACATAATATAATGCTTATTAAAACTTTGTACCCGGAGCGGAGCCGGAGCAAATATTAGGTCCCGGAGCGGAGCAACTCAAAAAAGGGTCCGCTCCAACGCTCTGGTAAAAACATCATTACAAACAGATTTGCACAGGTAACATATTGGAAACTATATAAACATTAGGTGCATAATGAGATATTCATCTTAGACATACACGCTTAAATTTATTTTATAGTACACTAAGGACACAGAAAAACCATTTTGGAAACACTGCTATGGACATAACTCAGTCAATTGAGTTAAACCGGACCGGTTGAAATATGTCCATTAATAGAAAGAAACGCAGTTTGATATCGTTTCGTTTCGAGGAATTGGACTGGTTTTGGTACGTGTGCTTAGTGGCTTACTGATTCTGCGAAGTCATATTCCTATGCAGTTGTGACAAACAGCTGACGGGTTGTTTCTGGTGCGGGCATTTTAAAACCATCCACAACCATGAAACGTTAACAAAAAAGTGACGTGGGTGTAATAAATAGAGCGGGCCACGTAGCCTTTCATCACATCGTCACACGACGTTGGATCTGGCTCCGTAACGTGCTGCAAAAGCCTCAAAGGGTTCTTAATTCGATTCCTGCATCTTGGAAGATCGCTAAATATTATCCATAGGGTGTATATGGCAATGATTAACTGGATGCGGAAATGGCCAGGAAAGGCGCAAGAAGTACCACATGGTTTCTTAAAGGCATTGCACTATGTCTATATGCCCAAGCTAAGGAGCAGATTTAAAGTAAGAAGAAGAATACAAATAAGTTATCTTTATTTATTCTAAAGTTACACTGGATTTTGCGATAGAATGGATGATTATTTTTAGATTAGTATTGATACTGTTACTAGCGTAATACTACATCGGTAAAGCGTCAATTACATTTAGCTTCTTTACGAGCTGTTTTTTGGCGAATTTATAATCTGCCTGCAAAGTCGCCCAGTGTAATCATCGAAATGTTAGCTTGTTCGATGATTACACTGGGCGACTTCACAGGCAGATTATAAATTCGCCAACAAACAGCTCGTAAAGAAGCTCAATGTAATTGAAGCATAAGACGTGTGTACCTATTATTGCAATCGTGATTAATTGATCAAAGCACAGTTTTATTTTTGTTCGAAATTCGCGCCTTTTGGCAAGACGCGCTAGATAGCGTGTTGTAATCTCGAGCCCCTTTTAATTAGTTAAAAAGTAATTCCATGACCGTGAATAATTATCATAATATAAATGTACTTCGTTGAATGTGTAAACGAGTATGAATATTATGTTTGTTAGGATTCGACCGTAAATTTGGTGCCTGTTATCAATCATTGCTACCTCCTTAAATCGAAATCATTCAGAGTTTTCTGGTATTCACCGTAAAGTACCATATTATTATGCTCTAGTATGACAGTACATACATAAATATATGTTGATGCTGAGTGGAAAGCCTCGAAGGGTCGTGATAGCATGAAACGCACAAGATTTATATTAAAATCAATTTGAATATTTTGATCTATGATTGATATAATAATACTAAAATAATTCGGTAATTTAATGTCGAACAACTCTTGTAATGTCAAAGAATTCAAGAGATTTTCTATCACTGATCAATGAACGCCTACATAACACTCTAGGAATATCTAAAACAATTAATACTTCTTGTTTTCATATCTACCTAGTTATCTCAGATTTCCACAGAGTTTGTTGTTCTGGATATCTCGAAGATATACCTATTCACGGATCTAATAATCTTGCTTTTTATTACATTTGTGCATTTACACGTGGTTTTAATATATGTTACAAACGTTTATACTTCCCAGTAATGAGTGTTAATAAAATACATTTCTTGTTTGGCATTTACGTATATTATTTGTCGATATATTTTTTAATTATCTGTATTGAGCTATGCCAAATGTGGCATTATCCATATACCCACATGAATTCTGTTAGCCTGATGATTATCATGACAGTTTTCTCTCCAAAATCTCAGCCTCATTATAAAAGACTGCAATACGAAACAATCCCAAAACGTCACGAAGAGAAGAGGGTGACATGCGAATAACTCGTATCTTTCAGGTGTATTCGTCTTCATAAATAATAATATATCACATTCAAATTCGACATACTATTCAACGCTTGTATTTAGATGGTATTTTTTATGTAGCGAGTTAAGTCATCCAACGAAGACTCGGGAGAATCTTTCGGTTGAGGTTCGAAAACAGATATTTGGTGGCGGATGGTACAACTGTGAAAAGAACGACAAGATAAAATGATTGTTCATGCAGGCTCTCATAATATCCAAGGTAAAGTTGAACCTTGACTTGCTACATATGTTTCAAGAAAAAGACTTTTTCAGGTGGTCATAGAGTGTACCTACACAATGGACATAAGGGATGCTAGCATGACCTGTAAAAACCAAGAATACTGTCACACTCATCTATGACATATAGGAGTATGCTTTATGACAAGGACTAAGCAGAAAAATTTTACCACGTTATGCATTATCGACGCATTCGTACAACGGATATAGTTTTAAGCCGGCTTGCACATCACAACTCGCCTTGTGTGCCTGAAGGCCATAAATCAAAACTTCCGAGACCGCCGGCGAATGTTGCATGTTACAAACTCGCACATCTGCCTAGCGACATCTACATTCACGCGTAATCTCCCGAAACGTCAAAATATACTCTAGCTAGGCGACGCCATTGCGCAAATATGTCATCAGACGCGGAAACAGCGATTATTATGTATTGGTACCGGAGACATTTAAGGAGAAGTCTCTCGTCTGCCATTTTTATTGTGTTGATTGTATGAACAAACGTCAAACGCGGTGCCAATGACAGTGCAGACAGAGATAGAAATGGCCGATTATGCGGCTGTGCGCATGCGCGGAGTCGACATTTTTCGATATCGACATGCAGGCTCTAGCAAACGCAATTCGTCGCATGCAGTGTCGCAGTTGCATCGGCCAATCTGCGAAGCTCCATTTGATAACGTTTGTTTCTTGGATTACGATGACGTCACATCGACGAATTCGTCGTAAGACGCATGCGGCCATTTCTGATGTGCGAGCCCTCTAAGAATCATGTGAGACATTTGAGATACACATGGATTAGGGTAAGTAAGTATTAGGTTACGTCATCTCTTCTGTCCATCGACACTAAAGCAGCAACAAATATATTTTTTTCCAAATATCAAACGGTTAATTTAGATAACCGCTGTGATTCCGGATCATTACACCAGTATATTCTTGACTGGACACTGTGACTTTGCTTACAGGGTCTATGAGCTTGGTCTTGTTACCCGTTAAAAATGTCCACGGGGTGGAGAAATACATAATGCAAACCACATCCAGCTGCTCAAGTAGTTTCAACAAGCTGTCCACCCGACCTGGTCGTGACAAGGGCCATTTTGTAGAATTTAGAAAATTTACGGCGTCATACTGCTAACGTGAAGATCTCTTCACTTTGATTGTTCGGCAGTTTTGTATTAACTTTTGTTACTTATTACAAGTTTTAATTTTGCCTCTACGTGCTCCTCTTCCCATATGTACTTTTAACTTCAAGTCTTGTAAATTTAGTCAAAGCGCATTTGAATGCATGGCGACCTCAGTCTTGGGTAACTGCTCCTGAGACATTATCAGTCATAAAAAATGATGCTTCCCATCTAAACATAGGGTCCCGTGATGCGCTTGATTAAGACTGCTTTGGTGGGGCCACTAACTTCAATATCCATCAACGGATTCCGTGCGGCTGTGCCACGAATTATTTTAATATCATTTTAAATCAATTAATCTTGAAATTAAAATTTGATAAAATTAAACAATTTTCGTGTTTTCCTGTTATAAACAAAACCTCCCTGTGAAAATAACATTTTGCGGCGCGCGTGGTTGATCCGTCGAGGCCCCTGGATCACATTCCGTCTAAATTCTCTATTGAATACCTTTTTCGTCCCTTGCCGAGAACATGCCATATCCACCTAGCGCCAATCTTACCCACCTCTCTTCTTCGCCTGTTCCCATATAGCCCGCGAAACACCGATTCAACTAACGATTCCTGTCACACTTTCCCTAGAATTCAAATGCAAAATTGTTTAAATTCTAATGGATTTAAGTTTTGTACTATTCCAATTGAGTCGTTTTTGCGACCCGGGTTTCGCGTTTCGGCATCTTCAGGCACTATGTATACCTACTCACCAAAAGGTAAAAACACACTGACAACGAATACAATAAAACTAACTCTGACTTATATAACAAATCAATACAATAAACTAGGTAAAAACTTTATCACCTACCTATTAAGTCAAGGATCACAATAAAAAAAATATAACAAGCAATTTATGAAGAGTTGAAGTGTTTGTAAAAAACCCCTTACCTTATCAATATTAATACACTCGATAAGAGTATAAAAATCGTCAAAACCTAATAATAGATCGTTAGTAATTATAAAAAATACAAATACTACACTCAAGAGGTGTATTATAAATGTTGTATATCAATACCATTGACCATAAAAGTCTCGCAAAATTATTTATTTACACGAATTACCTAAATATCACAGATCATAATAAGCTTAATACATGACAAGACATGAAAAAATACATGAATACAATAATTAGTTTCCATGCAATTTCTCAAATCTTTAAATCGAACCAGACATAGCCACCCTTCTCAAAATGTCGCACTATATATTGTTTTTAGTTATAAATGTTAAATTATATACAGCTACAAAGCCTGTTAGCGTCGCAGGCGAAAATTTTATCGTCTCCACAGAATCTACTCACAAAAGTTGTATTATTCGCATTCCTATTAGCAACCCATGACCTGCTATCCACACGGAAAATTACTGCAGCTACCCTCATTTTTCTCGGATCATGAATCCGTGTGAACTCCTTCATACTATCTTTATGAAAGTATTTTTGAAACCAGTTGCTAAGGTAAGATAAGTGTTTTTAAAAACAATTTACTGTTGTGAGAAAAATGATCGGAGGTCAATAACTGGTGTCACAATTGGATCTATCATTGCAATAGTGAATCAGAGCATTATATTAAGATAATAATTATCATCGTCTGGATTTTTTAACTACTTGTCTATAAATACAGTTGTAGTACTTAGTTAACTTAAGTAAGTATTGTTAAGAACCAAGATGACGAAAATTACCAAGATTCTCTCTCATACACAACATTGCAATTAAAGTAAACATTTTTTGCAGAATACGTAAATAATCACCTTTATTCGAATATAGATATATTTCATTATTATATGCAGACCATTAAATGTATTTTTACAATACTATTATTAGGTATATTAGACAGTTACAAACGCGTTAGAAGAATACGCTAATAATGCTGTACAGACATAAACGCAAATTTGCAATAGTCCTTATTAAAATGTATGGCAAGTTCATTTTTCAACTACAGTCGTATGGAATTATCTGTTTCGGAAATAATTAAATTCGAATGCGCAGACTTTGGTGTCTATAGATATGATCGATTACAAGGGCTCTTTTCATTTATCTATACGAAGCCATGGGGAATGGTGTTGATTATCAAGCAAATCGGGTGAAATATGTCAGAAACTTTAAGCTGTTTGCGGGGTCTTAAAACGATAGATTTACCGCCATACGCCAGGTGCGTATTTTGTAAATTAGATGCCTATTCAAAAATAATAAGTTCGATAAGGCAATGCTTGTTTCCCACAAAATTCAATTTTATTTATGTGTATTTAAAATCGCCATTGGAAGCTCTACGTAAATCGAAGTCCCGTTTGTATGATGTTGCCAGACTTAAATTACGTCATTATTGATTTAAAGGGCGCGGGAGGTTTGCCAATTAGGTGAATTTAGTTTGCTCTTTATCTCTTCTGCGCCCCTGATACACGAACTCGGTGAGATACCCTTGATTCTTACATCGAAAACGTATAGGAAGGTTTCGCCCGTAATGTTTTGTAATTAAATGAAAACGTGTGATTAAATCTAAATTTCACATAAAGAATACTCAGGTAAAAATATTATATTAACGAACAAACCTGGTGTTGTTTTGATTGTCATAATACTTTTAATAAAACCAATTAATTATAAAGGAAATAGTTTATTACATTCAATGACATATTAAATTACATTACATTTCCATCACCATGTTCTATCCTAAGACGATCAAACGGGACTCCACCGAGTGGATATTGTATTAACAGACATTTTTTTTTGTTTCTACGAGAAATGAATGTTAGCCACTTCCTCAACATAATATTAGCTCCATACTCTGGGTTCAACTCACACAATCAAAAGTAATGTGTGAATATGTATATGAAATAAATAATATCAGGATAGTAAATAATATATACCATAATATCGAAAGAAATCAAAAAAGAAAAATAGAAAAGGATTATTAATAATAATGTAAACCGAAAAGTTAACATTATATTATATAATAATACTTATAGGTATAAGTATCGGTGACATTATTAAAATTTATACAATGTGCTAAGATATGCAAAAGAAAAGAGAAATAATTACAAGATAAAAAGAACTTTTTATATACAACGTTTTTTAAATTTTCTGTTGAATTATTATGCTCAATATGCTCAAACTTGTACTTGATATGAAGTAAATAAAAAACAAACAAACAAATATAGAATACTGAAATGTCATTTTGATTTCCATAGTAACGCACGTATATATTAATAATTTAGCTGCTAGGACCATCCCCTTAGCAACCAATAATAGTCTTTACTTTTTACGGGTTTCTCTGAAATAACTTTCCATACAAAACAGAATTAACTAAAATGAATTCAATTCTGCTTAAAGATGGCTAAAAGTATTAAAAGAATGCATTGGCACCGTGTCCTGATATATTCTGAAAGTTTCAAATGTCTAGTTAGTCGGGAAATTAGTTAAAAATCGATTTCAAGATTTGTACTGGACAAACAACCACCGGACAAACAAGAATACGAGCTAATAAAAACGTTGTAAAATAGAATATCAAAGAGGAAGCATTACATGTTATATTTATTTTTTAATTACACTACCTATTTAAAAAAATTTATTTATATGTATTTCACTATTTTCTTTCATATTCTGTTTCATTTTGACCATTTAAAAAATATATTTTCTTACTCTACATTCTATACACTTTATACCCACACTGGGTAGGTACTTAGTAATATTGGGATTTTAACATTGGATTGTCAAAATTTAATTACAAAAAAACATTGGAAAATATAGTAAATATTATTGTTTATTTTTAAATATTACTTGCCAGAATGCGCGTGAGTGCGCATAGTGCCTGAAGATGCCGAAATTCCAAATCCTGATCGCAAAAAATTACTCAAATTGAATAGAACAAAACTTAAATCCATTAGAATTTAAAAATATCTACATCACCTACCAAAATGTAATTTCATTTATTGGAAAAATAACAGTAGCTGGATAAATCAGTCTAAATTTGTCTTCATTCTTTCTTTTTCCACATTTCACGCGGATGAAGCCGCGGGTTCTCACTAGTTTGAAATGTTGTAGGAATTAAGTACGATATTATATATCAATTTGCCTATTAAGTTATATATTTTGTTTGTTGCGAACGCATCTTCTGTATGCAGAGATTTATGAATAATAATAATTTTAACTTATCTCGTGGATTGAAAGAATTACTGTGAAATCCTCACGTAGAAAAGATTAGAATTGTGACTTCTTTTCATTTTATTTCACTTCCTATTCGACTTAGCCCTAGGGAAAACTACGAATGAAAATGCTCTGGGTGTTTTCCCGCAGTTGAGCGAATCCAAACAGCTAAGAATCATTGAAAAATAAAATAATCATTTTTATGCTATATTTTTAAAATCTATTACATTACGTAAATTCAAATTTAAGTTTTAATACGTACCGTATGTAAGTATGAA
The DNA here is from genome assembly GCF_057557595.1 of Rhyacophila brunnea. Lineage (NCBI taxonomy): Eukaryota > Metazoa > Arthropoda > Insecta > Trichoptera > Rhyacophilidae > Rhyacophila > Rhyacophila brunnea. The sequence goes on along the minus strand of NW_028232871.1, from coordinate 33,674,165 downwards.
GAAGATAATAGCAATGGTAAAAATATGCTATGTCAAAACTGCAACCAACGTGGAAGAGCAAAAATATTACCAAAACGACTAAAATGCATCTGGTACTCTAGTAAAGTATACGTTATATAACTTTGTACTTTTTTGCATTCTTTAATATACTGATATGCCTCTTTACCCGATTACCTCGCATAAAATTAGATCAAATGATATTCACTTGTGTTAATATTAATGTAGTTATAAATAAATATATAGATAATAGATACATCTAAAAAAATATTTTTAAAATAAATTTTCATCCTAGAGCCGGAGTCCAAAGTTATAAAACATATACTAGATATCTTATCTTCTCAATATACATGTATGCCCCTGAGACTTGGACGATAAAGACAGACGATATACGCTTTTCAAATTTGATGTTGGGGGCGGGTGATGAAAATATCGTGGGTACCAACGACTCATAATCAGCGAAGTCATGATTCGAGACAGGCACTTCTCGAGACGTACTTAATTTTTTGATCTAATAGCTCGCAGAGAAGATGACATACTGGAAAAACTTATGATATTAGGTCAGGTCGAATGTCGGAGAGAGCGGAGTAAAGCTTCTTCCAGATGGGACGGGTTAAATCAAGTTTTACACACCACACGTTTTACATTGACAAAAGCTCTGCGTGTCACCGAATAAGAGGGATGAAACCCAAGCTGTGGAGAAGGCTGTCAGGAATATACGACAAAGTAGTATTTAATGTGCTCAGTATTTATGCGTTGGCTACTTGGACCCATACACTTAATAGGTAGTTATTAGATTTATATTCGAGATTGTATCTTAATTATATTCAATATACCAACTGTATCAAAAGGGTATTTATAATACCTAACCCCTCGTATCACTATTACACGGTGCATCATCATTTCTGCTTAAAGTAAATATATCAGGAATCAGGACTTGTCACACCTGACAGTTCATATTCAGGAATAATTAACTCTCGGAGTATGACATAGCGTACATATTTACCATTTTTTTTTGTATTTAAGTAAAGTTAATGATATGTTGGAATAGAAAGAATTTAACAATTGATGCAGTTATATCATTAATTTCTAACATACATTCAGAGTGAGTCATTAGTTCTTTGGGGTGGTAGGTGAGTGTTGTTTGTGTTGATGATGGAGGAGTGAAGAGCGGAGCATGAAGACTTGTAGTTGCTGGTAGAGATGACGAGTTTATTTACATATTGACAAGTCTAGTTTAAATAGGTACAATAAAGACAATACCGTAAGATATAAAAACTAGTGAGATATGTAGCCCGAAGCTTGGCGATACTGAGTGACTGATATGGAGTGACTGTTACACAATCAAGATAAAAGCGGAGTGAGATATTCATTCAATTGTTATAGCCTATTTATTTAAACCCTCAGAATTAAATAATGCTGAGACACAGTATCCCATGCCTTCATTATTAAGGCAAACTTTCTTATTTGCAATTGGTAATCAGATTCGTGTGAAAATTGCATGCTAAAAATGTATGTACTAACCAACCTTATTTTCGTCGTCAATGTTTCTCACTGAGTAAGCACTAACCGATACCGCTGACGGCCTGTGAAAAATTTACTTATATAAAAATAATGAAATAATATTTTCACGATTGATTTGTGTCATGGATTTTGCTAACAATGCTTGTCCTCATCGCCACAGTTCTGAATTAATCGAGATTCAAGATAAAATCTAGATATATGTGATTTGGAATAGGTACCTATATTACGGAAGAGAGACAAAAATACACCTTGAAAAATAGTTAATGGAAAATCAACAAATTTTTCCCTAACGGTATATGAGAAACGTGTGACGATACGTAATTAGTTAGGAGTCCTGCAGCGGTTCGCTTTATCATAAAACAACTTTATAACAAGCCCGTATGAACGCAGGAAACAGAAAAAACGGCAAATAGAGATGGAGAGAATATTGTTGTAACTATAATTAGTTTGAGAAAGTTTACAATGAAATGAATGCGGGGAACTGCAGCGGTGTGGGGTCAATTTCTCTAGGGCTACCACATAGACTAATAATTCTTGTATGTTTGCCAGTGTGTTGTTAATATATCCTAGATCACAATATTTTCCCCAATCCAATAATGGATTACTGTTGTAATTGAATATCTATTATATAGATCTATCAGCATAAGTTATCTACTAAGTGAGGGCGCTACATGCCCATATATATATCATATCGATATCGACGGCATATCATTCAATATTTTTTATACTGTGATGGGCTTCCACAAACACCGGACGAATTACGTTCATCTATCAACTATCTGTAGTAAAATCCCCTGTTAATTGTATATTTTGATCTTTTATTAATTGTATTATTATGTACATACGACAGCTCAAAAGATTTTGCGCCCACGATGACCGAGGGGACTAAGCGTCGGCCTATAAAGTCGTGGGTCCCAGGTTCGAATCCTGGGTCTGGCAAATACACATGTTGTTTTTCAATTTGTGTTTGAGTCAGAGTATGGATCTGATAAGTGAAACAAGTGACTAACATCCATTGATCGTAAAAACAAATTCTGTTACTCCACCCTCTGGAGGCCCATATGATCTTATTAGGATCTGACATCGTATATATAAAAAGAGATTTTTATATGGAGTGTTTATGATGACGAGCCATCAACAAGTTCTGGTTAAAAAATAATTAAAACCTCTCGGAAAAATGGTCACGCAGCGGTATAAATTCTCTCGTGTTTTTTATACTTAATTTACCTTTCAGTGAATCTGTCAGATTTTGTATTGAAGTGTAGAAACTATAATTACAAGATAAAAAGAACTTTTTATATACAACGTTTTTAAATTATCTGTTGAATCATATAAACTTGACTTGACTAGCTTAAACGATCAAAAAAAATGTACTGATAGAAATAATACTGAAATGTCATATTGATTTCCATAGTAACGCACGTATATATTAATATTAATAATTTAGTTGCTAGGACCCACTTAGCAACCAATAATAGTTTTACTTTTTACGGATTTCTTCCGAAATAACTTTTCATACAGAACAGAATTAACTGAAAATTAAATCAATTCTCCTTAAAGATGGCAAAAAGTATTAAAAAAATGCATTGGCATCGTGTTCTGATATATTCTAAAAGTTTCAAATGTCTAGCTAGTCGGAAAGTTAGTTAAAAATCGATTGCAAGATTTGTACCGGACAAATAAGAATACGAGCTAAGAAAAACGTTGTAATAAATAAATTAATATAGTATTCACAAGAATTGTGCACTTTTATATACTGTTCAAATATTATTTACACACCTGCAAAATCAGCGATTGCATACATGACATTATTTTACCGTATTACAAATTAATACCTCAAAAAATCATCCATGCGAAAGCTATTACATTATAATATTAAGTGTTGCAAAGTTAATTCAATTAAAATTCATATAAAATTTCCGCCAAGTACCCTCAAGTGTTCATGTCATTTTTATGGAAATGTGTAACATTTTATATTTTATTTACGTTACCTAGCTATTGACTTGCGACACCCCTATTTTAGCAGACTTGGCATTCAACAAGTAAATTTTATTACCGAGACATTTCTTTCTTCGGAGGTGTGTTTGTTGTGCCTTTTTTACAAAACGAATGAAAATCGCAGTCTGGTTTTATGTACGTACGTGATTTTATTATTAAAATCCGTCGCAGACTCCGCATTATTATGAATTCATATTACCCCATTGATAATAGGCATTATAGTATTGTGTAAATGTGTTAGTTATTTATTAATAACTTTTTTTAAATCAAATGTCTACGGGATAATACGGTACTTATAGGATTTATAAGATAATCTATTAATTGTTTAGTGTACGGAGGTTGTATATCGATTGCGCAACCTTAGTGCGTGAGAATTGTCAGATTTATAAAATATGTTGATCGCTTAGTGCACAGCTGTTGTATGTTTTGAGAAAATCAATTTTGAATGTTTCGATAGTATTGAGAATCGATGGCCTTACGTGAAATTATTATTATATTGTATTTACTTAAGGGGGGACATGCTCAGCGTAGGTCAAAATGGAGCTTTTGTTCTATTATCAAAGCATGATCCTGGACATACCTTAAACGTTGTAGATAATCTATTTACATAATTTTGAAGCCTTATTATCCTTTATATTTATTTTAAACATTTGATGACTGCATAAAGTATTTTTATTACATAAAATAGTATTCTTTTAAACCTCTCGCTCTAATGTTTAAGAATATAGTCATATTTCAGTACATGCATTTATAAAACCATTAGTATAATTTATGTCGACATTATTATAGTGAAATATTTACGATAAAAAATTCTATTAATAATCTCTGTGATCCCAAATTTGTCAAGAATTAGGCATATTATTATTCCAAAAATGGGCAAGATTAACACATTTGAAGATAATTGTATAGATACTCATTATAAGCTATGTCTTTGACCATTCAAGATTCAAGTGTGATAAACATCCTACGAATAATGATTGCTTTATAATAATTATTTAGTTTGTTTAGTTTGTCAATTTATGGCTACGGCCGTATGTTGTATCTTAACTACTGGGGAATGCCAAAAGAAATGGAGTATTTCAAAAAAACACTACCTTATTCTTAGGTCACTAATTATATTAAGGGTGGCTTACTTTTTTCAAAAAAGATTTTTTCTATTGGTTGTAATATATTTTCTCAGAAGTGTTTTTCAAAATTATGTATGTTCAATAATTAGAATGGTAGATTCTTAAATCTTGTAAATTATTCGTTGAATAATAGAAGTAGTTAATTAAAAATACTTTATTATAATTTATTTATACGGATTTCATATTTAGGATTTTATACCTATGATCACTTTATTTCGAACACACGAGCAATCAAGCTCGTTTTTGGTTAATAAAATGATTTCAAGACACGCCCAGAAATTACGAAGGTTTTTGGAAGCAAGAGAGAGATATGAATTCAGTAATAAGTAGATACTATTTATTTGCGTAGTCATGTAATATGCTGCATTTTCACAATTGTCGTGGGTCGTGAAAATTGCCGTGTATTCTAGCCAATCGGATTATGGTGTCCTTAAAAGACGGTAAATACAGGATACTGGAATATACTAAGACAAAGCGAGGATTGGCTTGCGATGTAGACTATTGGAGGCGTGTTTTTGATTGCGAATTTATTTTGCGAAATTTTTTGATTTTTTTTTTTTGTTAATCTAAAACTGTTTTAGTTAAAATGTCTTTAAAATCAAACCGTCAACATAATAGGGCAGTTTTAGGGATCACCTATAATTCTATCAATTTGTCAGTTAGCATTCGTTAGCGAAGTTGTCGAGCTAGCCAACCACTGGACCAAAGACCTAATCCTGCCACATTCATTATTCACAATCCGTATTTGATCGCCATACACGCCAAAGACTTTACCAAAGGAAGCGATGTCTTGGAATCTGAAGCCCAGATGTAAGTATTTGATACTTTGCAATATAATTAAATTTCACAATGACTATATATCTATAACATAGCAATATATAAAAATTATTTTACTGTTGACTTGGTGGTAAATGAGATTTCCGCGACTGTTGATGGGCATCACTTCGGAGAACATGTATGTCCCCTCAATGATGTACTTAAGAACACATAAAAACGAAAGAAGAAAAACTTTGGAGACTATCATCTCGATTCTCAATAGTACGTATATGAACTTTTTGAAAATATTGCACTTGCAAGTTGCAACAATACGATGTTAGGCGCGGGTTAATTAGCGTGTTTATATTCTGTATCAATTTGCAACAGTATGAGGAAAGGAGCAGCTAGAGAAACGAATGAAATAAGATAGAAAGTATGTCGTTTGTTTTGAAAATCGGGATTGTTTGACTTTTATGCTGTTTAAAATTATTTTCATGTTGATATATTTTATTGAATGGCGTTGGTAGTAATAGGGAAAATATGAACAGGAAAAAAGTCGAAATATGTAGCAAATTTATTATCCGTGGTTCTTAATACAGAATAGCTGGTCTTCTTATGTCGTATCCTTGCGAGAGATGCACCTAGATTCATACCAACCACGCCTAGGCCACCGTGACGGCGCGTCATTGGCTTTAAACATATCATCGATGATGCAGCTGGATGCAACGAGCTGACAAATCATCATAATATGATCCGTAAATTCCTCAGAATTCAAAAACAATGCTCAGCTAACCCGACTTTGAATTAATCTCCCATCATATTATTTAGAGAAGTCCTCATGATATTACTGAAGAAGAGTGTATACTTATCGCTCAACGAAGCAACCTTGAGCGAAACTGGATATCAATACGAATCAGTTTATATCGGAGGGGTTGTTTTGACTTTATTTAAAACAACGAATTCGGACCAATTGGATAATAGGTATATTTTACTTTTTACACAAATATAGATATGACACAAATGCTTATGGAAGTAATAAAAACAGTAATGAAAATTTATTTAATAATCGTCAAAATATTACGGGCACTCTGTTGTTATCATCATCATCATCAGGGGCGCGACAACCCGATGTGGGTCTTGGCCTCCTCCAACAGCTCCCTCCACCTTTCCCTATCCAGTGTGGCCGCTTTCCAATTCGGTACCCCCAGAATAGGCAGTTCCATCCAACCAGCGAATCTTTGGCCCGCCTCTTCTTCTACGCCCTATTGGATTGCTGACACTCTGTTGTTAGGGGCGAAATAAAATTGAGTTAATTATTATTTTAAAATATTGGTATGTACCACTTGGCTGGCAGGTTCAGACGCGCCTAAGCACTCGAGGGTTAGATACCGACTGTTATCTTTTTCTTCCAGCCTCGCGAGGGTAGAAGTAACTGTACTGTTTCGTGCATAGCAGTCTTGCATTCAATTTCTCGTTTCGTTTCAAAGTTACAATTAATTTTATTAAGTGTTAAATATTTATATCCATAATTCTGTCGATTACAAGATTTATGATTTATTCCTTTAATCGGTATCACTATTCACATATTCTCGTCGTGAGCGATCGCTATTTTAACTATATAATGTATTCCAAGATATTTTGTTCGCTTTCCCAATCCGTTTCCCTGGGCAAGATTTCCAGTGTGTGTGATTAAATAGGGTAGAGACGGCGATTGAGTGTAGGGCTTGTGAACTCTGTGCCGTATCGCCAATTAGTTTACGAATCCTTACTAAGTTAGCCGCTTTCGGGGTTGGCTCTTTGGAATGAGCAAAAAAGATACGTACCTAATTATTAATTCAGTGCTATAATGGTATCAGGATGGCGTGTTTGCTTTATGAAGGTCCGTTATTTGAAATATGCGCCATATCACAGGGCTTTACTCTTTATCAAAGAATGGAATAATCTCATTGTGTTGTTTGGCAATAAATTTATTTAGGTTGGAATATTTTTGTATTTTAGTATGTCTCGGAATAAACGACGTTGAATAAATTAGTATACGTTCTCCATAATACCATCAGGCATGGTCCATACACTGCTGGACGAAGGCCTTTTCACGTGTAACATGTAAGCTGTATTAGGTACAGTTCACCGATCTGTCTTACATGAAAGATATGAGTGTATAGCATTGCAGACAGTAATGTTCCAATTTTGTTAGATTCGTATTGTTGTTTTTATTTAATAAAACGCAATTTTTTTGTAGTACTTATTCCACTTTTAATCACTAGATTATGACCGGTTTCGCCCGCCTCAGAGGGACATTTTCAACTGAAATCCCTCCCTCTGAGGCGGATGAAACCGGTCCTAATCTAGTGATTAAAAGTGGAATAAGTACTACAAAAAAATGCGTTTTATTAAATAAAAACAACAATACAATGCAGTTCCACCATGAATTGACAGTTAACAAAATAAAAGAAAAAAAAATATTAATTTCAATAAGACCATTAATTTTACTTGATCCTTACGAGCACCTAGATACAGAACTATACGATAGGGTTGTATTTATAATTTAGTTGCTTACCTATTTTCTTCTGTCTTTCCCTTGTATTCCGGTGTTTGTGATTGATGTGTTTTTAAGTGTTTTCAGTACAATAGGTCACGGTGAACTGTAATACGTTGAACTGCATGCATACGTTTTTCTGGACACGTAGAGTAGGTATTCGTTTTATAACTTTTTACCAGAGCGTTGGAGCAGACCCGTTTTTGAGCTGCTCCGCTCTGGGACCTAATACTTGCTCCGGCTCCGCTCCGGGTAAAAAGTTTTAATAAATATTATATAGGTATTGTATGTAAATGTTAAAAAAATAAGTTGTTTTAAAAAGATCGTCATTTTCATTACCTATTAATTCTATTAAACAAAATTTCTGACAGTAAATCGTCTCTCATTATTTGCCTCTTCTGTCAAAAAGGTGAGGTTATTTATCACTCGGCATTGTTGCCCTATTTCAAATAATTCCAGTGCTACAAAGTGTCAAAATATACTATTTTCATCGGATTTTAGGACGAAAATTTAATAGTAAAAAAAAACATCCGGAGCAGTGTAGCACTACAAATTTTCGATACTCCGGCTCCGCTCCTGCTCCGGGTAAAATCCCATTCCTCCAGTGCTCCGTGCTCCTGCTCCGAGCTCCGCTCCAACGCTCTGCTTTTTACTACACCGATGCACCTCTTTGCCTGATTACCTCGCATAAAATTAGATCAAATGATATTCACTTCTATTAATATAATATTTGTAGTAATAAATAAATATATCATTTTCATCCTAGAACCGGAGTGCAAATTTATGAAAGCCCCGGCAGATAGACGAACGCATCAAGTTCAATGGATGTACGTGCCGGCGAAGAACCAGTCTATCTACAGAAGAAGAACCAGCAGTAGATCGACTCCGGCTGATGATGAAATGTAATCATATTAAACTCTTAACAAAAAAAACTGTCCATGTTTTGCGTAGGTACTATTTTGTCATATTCCCTGTTTGTGAATCTCCCGGCTGTCACGTAAACTTATTCATATTGTTAGTGTCCGATCAAAAGGAGCTCATCTCCTAAAGGGCGTCAAACGCTTTGAATAAATTCTTCGGAGACAAATTGCATATTCAAGATCCAAGTTTAACACTGGTTGCCATACAGAGCCAGCGTCGCACCGAGACGCGCCCAATATCCTGGGATAAACATATTTTTTGTTGTTGTCAAGAGCGATTTATCACAAATTGAATTCGTTCGAACGCCGCACTGTGTCGCTTGAATCGATAACCGTTTGCCAATATTTAAACGACAGTTACAGTCTATATTTAACTTTATGCATACATGTCGAAATGTAAAAATCCAAAATTTCCGGTACTGTTCGGTTATACCGGAGCCAGCGGAAAACGCATTTTGAAAATAGCCGATAAACTGGATTATTTGTTAGTTTGGGTTAGTTTAGGTTCGGTTAGGTTGGGTTAGGTTAGGTTAGGTTAGGTTAGGTTAGGTTTGGTTAGGTTAACCTAACAAATAATCCAGTTTATCGGCTATTTTCAAAATGCGTTTTCCGCTGGCTCCGGTATAACCGAACAGTACCTTTCCTTCTTTTAAACAAAATTTACTGAGGTTATGTGAACCATAACCTGTATGTATATCTAAAGCCGGTATGGTAATGGTCACAGTTACGGCTCGCTAATGAGTACAGACCTACAAACTTATCTGAAGAATGGGATGGGAGAGCCACTGTCTAAAACTACCCATTGAAGTTAAGTGCCCTCCACCGAAACCCGCCCCGCACCACACTCGGTCTTAATCGAGCATATCGCAGGACTCTACAATTGCTGATGTGAAGCATCTGAAACAATTGGACTGGGAGTGTCCTGAATCAAAACTCGTAACTGTACAAAATCTGACATTCGAATGAAATTTTCAAAATGGCGTACTATGGTAGTTCGTAGTTCCATTTTGGCCATTCTACAGATAAGTTTGTAGGTATGTACGGGGGATAATTTGTAATGGGCAATTTATTTTATTGAACGAATAATTCACAAGATTTGAGAATGTAACATTCTATATGTTGAACATACATAATTTGAAAACATATCATGCATATACCCACCATGTACTTAAGTAGGATGCCCGTAGCTTAATTGGAATAGCTTAATCCAGCGGTTACAGGTTCATGTCTCGAGTATATGTATGAGATGTTTTCAAATTGGTATGTTCAATATAATATCTGATGTATATAATCATCAATTTCCAATGATAATATTGTAAGAACAGTAATATAAGCCTCAGTTTACTCGATGCCTTAAGTCAGAGTGAAAAGACTCAAGGGGGCGCCGAAAGTCAAGAGGCATTCTGGGGGCGTTGCTACAAATTATTGACATCACATCATTTATAATCATTTTATGTGTTTTGGAACCGTTAAAAGTTATGTGATATTTTTTTACGAAAATAACAACCATTGCAGTAGGTAGTGTCATTTTATTCGTTTTTAAGTGGTGATTTTCTCCAGTTTGTAGGTACATATAATTGTATTTGTTTTTAGTGGTAATTCATTCTACTTTTATAATAACATGTTTTTATCGTAATATTATTATAACTTATAGTAACAACGTGTAACTGCATTTATCCTGCGGTCATTCTTTCACCTTCGCTGACCGACATGACCAGAACAGGGATTTTGTTATGCTTCCGGTAATATTTTGTATTCAATTTGTGAGAAATACGCTTTTTTTTAATAAAATGTATAATTCATTAGTTTTGACGAATCGATTGCGTCATCTGCGTAATAGTGGAACGTGTACAATAGGCACTAAACGAGGCCGCCCTAAAACCCGCTGTATCTACGAACGCATCAAGTGCGTGGCAGTGAAAAACTGGGAAACGAAAAGAGTAGAAGGAGCTATGGGAGGCCTTCATTAAGCGGTAGGTCGACCCTAACTGATGATAATGGTAGATATTGAGAAAAATAATATTGATGAAAGCGTTATGCATGCGACTCACCGTGCACCGTTTCTCAAAAATACTTATATGTGTGCTGATACTCGAATTTATATTTCCTGCCGAAATATGTAAAGCACTTTCCTGGAACTCTCTTCCGCCGTTCTGAGAGACTCGGCATCCACGCATATTTTTCGTACATCAAAGGGCTTGTAATATTTAATTTATTTCAGTTGAATTGCGTGAAGATAGACGATAAAAAAAGCCTTTTCGGGAATATTTTCTCTTCTCGAAGCGACGTAGAGTGTCTAATACAAGTGTTCGTGTTTGACGGCAAGTGAAAGATTCACTTGGTTTTGTTGTTGTGACGGTACTGTGCGAATCAACTTTGGCTTTCTTGTGAAGTGTTATCCTATTTAAAGAATAAATCCACCATTCCCATTCGGGTGGATTCAGCCTCTAGCAATATCCGATTTACCGGATTTGTAGAATATATTCAGCATATTAACAACATACACACATGCCTCACAAGCTCACCTATACTATAATTTGAAGAATATACTTGGATGTGACTACCGTCGCGTCGGTTTTTCTTTATACAAATCCACACGCGCAGTCGGATTTCGACAAAATTTGGAGGGTAGAAGGAGGCCGACGACCCGGAGTGCGTGGTTGGGGTTTCGAATTTCCGATTTAACCCGTTGCACCCTGGGGACAGTTTTACGGTTTTTTGGCGGAAAAGGCCGCCGCGTACAGGTCCTTGAAACGCGAAGGTTATTGCTGCAACCCCCATTTTTATTGAAAATGTCGCTAGAATGTGTACATTTAAAATAATATTGGCGTTTATTTCAGCTCGACCGGAGGTCAAATGGCAAAGTTAGATGCAAATAATTGTGTTATTAGTATCGCTAATCGGTAGGAATCCAACCGAGCCGAAACCTCATATTATGTTCATATAAAATCAAAATAGGTGCATTGATCCAAATTTTGGCGCTCTAAGCCTAGAGCCTGCCATTTCGAAGCCTTTAAATTCCGGAGAAATGTTGTGTTTTTTAGTATTAATGGTAGTAAAGATTATACTAATTATGGTAAGTACCTACGATATTTTTTGGATTTTTTGGAGGTTTGTATTGACAGATTTTGTTTTTACGAGAAAACGATTTCAGCCACTTGCTCAACCAATTTAGCCCATATTAAATTACCATATTGAAATGTAATGTAACATAACTCAATCCTTACGTTTTTATGTTATAGAAATACTTACCTTATTGTGAGAGAATAAAACTACGGCACTTAATAGTTCTGACCTGTGGCATGATGTCCCAACTGCGAAACTTAAATGGAATATCAGACACAGGGCACCCCAGGGTAGACTCTGGCCGTACTCATTTGCACTTCCATGAAGTTCCGCGACGGCGCTGCCGGCGGAAAATGGTGGCCGAACTTTTTCCGGCTCGATTTGACAAACACAAAGCACTGACATATTAAAATCTCACGTAGCCGTGGACAACCTTCCGTTTTATGGCAGTAGGCATTGCATATTTCTGGTGGCAATAGTTTTTTTTTACAAATTGATTCGAGTGTCGATATACTCCATTTAGGTAAACCGTAATATTAAAAAAAGTGGAGGTAGACTGTTTCGGCATACATAGTGCACATTAAACTTTGTCAGTCATACTTATTTGTTTTCATTGAACTAATAATACAGCTTGCAGATGGTGGTGGTTAGTTTTTGAAATTAAATTATACCCTTCTTAAACCGAACCATACTAGAGTATGTCTTCTATAAGCTGGCGTGCCGGTTCCCCCCCCCCTGCTTCAGCATCCGTCTCGTTCCCTCCCATTGAACACATGCTTTCCGTGTGACGTGTATAGAATAAATACTGTAGTTTTGGTATGCCATGGCGATTTGATAAAAATATAGCACACTTTTTCAGTCACACTTATTCGTTTTCGTTTAAATTAAGAATACATATTATTACAAATGGTGTCGGTTACTTTTTTAACATTCATTACGCCCTTCCAAGCCAAACTATAATCGATAAAAACTATCCATAAATGTCTAAAATTATATTTGATTTAATTGATTATTTTTAGATATTCTATGGATGAACGAATATTTTTGACTATTATCTATTATGGCTTGAATTAGACAGGGTTTAATTGAATTTTAAAAACTAACAAACACTATCTACACATGGTAGTCTTATTTAAATGCAAACAAATACGTTTGACTGACAAAGTATAGTGTGCACTATTTATATTGGATCTTAACAGTCTGCCTCCACCCTTCGCCACTGATTAGTTAAATGGAATACAATACAGTGTACACAGTCATTTAACATAACACACTTGTTATTTTGACAAGTAACAAGACATAGTCGGAGCGGCGCCGAGTGAGATAAAACGATGCAATAGTACAATAGGCTTGATGTAAGTGCAGACCAGAATAGCAACGTTAACAATAATGACATTCGCCCCTTGAAATTTCTGCACACTAAATGGACCCACGCATTTGCTTATGTTCAATATAGTTTATATATTCTTGATAATTCCTGTATTTGTAACGATTTCTACCCACCCATTGTTGAAATTCTAATAGATACTGCCTTAAATACAAATCGGTCAAGTACATGAACACAGACTCGTAATGGCCTTGCTCAGATTCCTATAAGCTGGGTAATTTTCTTCGCTTTTTTATTCTTTATACTCAGTGCCTATTAGTAAATTAATGCCTTTTATAAAACTCGTTTATAAACAATGAATATATAACAATCGTTTCTCTACAAATTACGGCGTACATAATAATAAATTTCGAGTTTCTCGCAAATACACAATATATTGTTTGGAGCATTGATATACTACTAGATGAGAAGTTCCCATACAGGTGTCATTTTAAAAATGTACCACAAAAGAAGATATTTATTACGAATATTGTCTTATAATATTTCCTTGTAGGTATAATGCATTAAGACCGTTAACATGGATTCCCGAATTTCACCCGTATTGCCCTGGCTGTAAAACTTAATTTGCGTTCTTGGAATAGTGACCCTAAGGGTGATGCAACCCAAAGTATGCAAGCTACCAAAAATTCATGTCTGAGCGGACAGAGCAAGTCGTCATGCGCTGACTATTAGTTAGAGTAAGATGCAAGCTAGATCGGGCTTACTCATAATTATTGCCAGGTCGTTTTCGAGACAAATATTAAGTGAGCTTATATCGAGTTAAGTCCGCTGATATTAAAACAGTAAGTTTTAACACTGGCAGAGTCGCTGTAAATCGGGCGTCATTTTAAGAAGCATATGATTCATCCAGTAGTATATCAATGTGTGTTTGGAGTCAGAGTATGAACCAATAGTTGACTAAGTGGCTAACATCAATTTCTCGTTAAAAATCTTTTAATACAAACTCCACCCCGTGGAGGCCCATTTGTGATCGGACAAGGTCGAAAAAAACATTGCATACCCTTTAAAGGAAAATACTTACTACGTACTATAAACGCAGTTTTGAGATATTTAAGAAAAGGTTGGGTATATCTTAAAATAGAGTCCCGCCTAAAGCTCATCTAAACTCAAAACTATTTCATCCTGAACAAATATAGACGGCGACGCACGAATTGAGCTTTTGCCATGGGGAAAATTATACGCCGACTCAGATTTCATACTAAAGTCGCGTAGTACCTACTTAATATCCAGCTACTTTATATTTTGTTTAACTATCAAATTTAATCACGACATAGTAACAAAACCTAACTACCTCGGTTAAAGTTTATAAAGCGTCTTCGAGATCATTAATTGTTTTCTTTATGTAAATTTCAATCACAGAGCTATGAAACTTTGTTCTTTAGTCCACTTAGTTGTATGCTTCAAAATAATCATTTTTTTGACTTTGAAAAATATATACGTACGCTTAAAATTTCACTTTTTCATTGGTTTTTGTTTGGTGGTTGTTATTGATACTTTCATATATGATAGAAATGGTAGATAGTCATGTGAGAATGAAAAGTACCTACGCTTAAAAATAAGCCAATTTTAAATACATATTCGATGGATACAGTAGTAGAATGATAAAGCAAAGATCATTCTGATGGTGGCCAACATCTCATAGAAGTGGAAGAGTTTTTCATTGTAAGTGCATACTATGGAAAAGTCTGGCAAATATGTATATGCAATAACAGTACTTCAGTCGGTCGTCCGTTAAGCGAAACACGTGTTTTAGAAGCCGTCTCGGTCCACGATTAATCCGAAAATCTTTTTAATTCATAAAAAAATATTACTGGAATGAACAAACGCACTTGCAAAACTTCCTGTAACCCTTTTTTCTTTGAAGATTTGTTGTTTTTTTATGAAAGGAGAAACCTAAAAAAGCCTATATCAATATTTACAAAGTATGATAATAAGAGACGAATAAAAAATATAGCTATTAAAATTTCACAAAAAAAATGAAAATAAAGTAAAAGCTCCGCTGCTGCAGCATTATATTCCACGAGCTTTTGTGTATTCTTTGTAAAATTTATCTCCTTCCCTTACCTAACTTAAAGAGTTTCTTCTTATCTG